>NC_057801.1:840599717-840961697 GCF_018294505.1 Triticum aestivum | reverse complement strand
CCCGGCCGCCCACGGGGACAGCGCGAGGAGAGGAGGGAGCAATGTGGTGCGATGGATGGATATGCATGCTAGGAGATCTACGTGTTAAGCTATCATGTGTGGCTATGTTAGTGCTACGGGTCACCATGGTAAGAAGAAAGTAAGAATGAATTTGTGTGAGGAAAGGTCTGTCGAGGTTTGTGATCATGGACAGCATGCCATTGCCACCCAGACCAGGGTTATGTGTTGTTGCTATATAGTACTCCCCTCATTCCTAAATATTTGTCTTTGTAGAAAGGGGCGGAGCCAGTGTACAGCTGTTGGGTTCAGCTGAACCCAACGGATTTTTCTTGCCACGTATATGTGTGTACATAATCCTTTGGTATGAACCCAGTAAAATGGGAATATCCTACTCGCCGCTCACTGCGGCAAATTGCCCCCGCTTCGCACAGGGGCGAGCGCGGAGCTATGCTTTTTGGGCCGGCCCACTTAGGAACTTCCCACTCTGGTTTTGTGAACCTTCTAGTAGGTTCTATGAACCTTTTTTTCTTTTATTGGTTTTCCATGTTTCTATTTTTTTTCGTTTTCTGTTTCTTTTTTATTATTTCTTTTTTTCTTGTCTTTTTCAGAACATATTCGCAGTTTTACAAAATGTTTAGGATTTTCCTTTTTCTTTCTTTTTCTTTTCTTCTCTTTTTTTCAAAAAATATCGAATTTTTTAAGTTTTGTTCATGTTTAAAAAAATGTTCAGTTTTTGAAAAAATGTTCTCAAAATTCAAAATTTGTTCTCTCTACATAAAAAAGTTCAAAACTTTCGAAATTTAGAAAATATACCAGACTTCAACTTTTGGTTCACATATTCAAAAAATGTTCGCTCTTCCAAATTTGTCCGGAATTTTTCAAAATTATTCTCTGTTTCAAAATTTGTTCTCAAGATTCGAAAAATGTTCATGCTTTACAAAATTGTTCGTGCTTCCAAATTTGTTCGGGAAATTGTTCTCCATTTTAAAATTTGTTCTCAAGATTCGAAAAATGTTCGTGCTTTAAAAATAGTTCGCGCTTCCAAATTTGTTCTCAAGATTCAAAAATCATTCGTGCTTTAAAAAATTGTTCTCAAATTCCAAAAATGTTCATGTTTTCGTAAAATGTTTGGGAAATTTAAAATTTGTTCGCATTTTTTGAGAAAAAACGTACGTTCAAAAATTACTCAAATTTTGGAACAAAAAGTTGGGATTTTGTCAAAAAGTGTTTGCAAGTTTAAAAATGTTCAGAATTTACGACTTTCAAAAACAAATCTGTTTAAAATGTTCACTACTTTATTTTTTGTTTTTTGAAATTTGAAAATAAGTGTGAGTCGTTAAATTTTGTATCATATTTTTGAAACAGTGCTCGTTTGTAAAAATAATTAACAATTTCGAAGGTAGGTTTGAAAAAATAATATGAAAGTTGTCCAGATTCTTCGTTGGTATTAGTTCTTATACTAGGACGCTTCACATTTAAGCACCAACAGTTGATAGGTCAACTGGTTAGCTCGTCTCCTACGCAACATGGAGGTCTAGAGTTCGAATCCTGGCTGGACTGGACTGGACTGCAGGCGCAGAATGCGTCCCATAGGAGTTCCCGTAAAATGTGAGGCCTGAACCCATCGAATGTCATGCACAAGCACGAAGCCTTTCAGTCCGTATAAAATATTCTAGCGTAATTAGCCCAAACAAAGGCCCACGAGTAAATTGACCGGATTGGATCGATTTTGATCGATGGATTCCATGTTTGGTACGCGCATAACGCACACCGCACACAGCGATTTGACTCGATCGCTTGATTTGCTTCCTAATAACTCGGCGACTCCCACAACTGTCTCGTCTCCCTAATCCTCAAAAAAAAAAATGTCTCGTCTCCCCCGTTCAGTCGTTCACCCAGGGCTTGGCCGCCGGACACAAGCCGTTAATGGCAGATAACAGTCCGAATTCAAGGTATTGAGATCACATCACCACATCTACTCCGTATCCCTCTTGTGCATGTTCAATCTAGTCTGCCTAGAAGTAGAGTTTCTAATCATCTTTGCCCTAGATTTCTCACTGGCTTTTCGTGAACTTTGATTGATCTAGGTTATCAAATAACTTTCTAAAAAGAAATCAATCATCAAGCCACGAGGTTCAGATAATGGTGCTGCCACTTCCAGGTTCAAAAATAATGCTAGATGTTGACAAAAGATTAAATATCGTTGTTGCAAGTAGTATCCCTAAGCCATATATTAGAGAGAAAACAATTTACACTGGTGGAAAAAGGGCCTTTGGTCACGGTTCGCAACTGCCATTAGTCGCGGTTGCGCAACCGCGACCGAACGGGCGCGACTAAAGGCCCCACCCTTTAGTCGCGGTTGCTTAAGAACCGCGACTAAAGGCCCGTCCACGTGGGCGCCAGGTGGCCGTCGGGGCGGAGGACCTTTAGTCGCGGTTCTTCTGGCCAACCGCGACTAGAGGCCGCCGCAGGTTTAGTGTTTTAGCCCCCCCCCCCTAAACCTGTTTTCTGTTTAATATGTATTGTTTTATTTCTTTTGTGCTTTATTTTAATTTTGAAGGAGTTTCACATATTCTACGGTACTACATACATGCATATGAATGTACAATTTCAAACAAATTTGAAATTAGAACCAAAAAGAATTCAAGAGGAAAATACAATATATATTCAATATCATCGGATGACCATATACAATTTTGAACAAGTTTCCATACATAATTTAATGCATATAAAGTTTTACGTCCTCGTAATGGTGTTCTCCTTTAGGATGGAGGACTTCCCTCCTGAACCATCCAGCTAGTTCCTCTTGAAGTGGTCGGAAGCGAGCTTCTGGACTAAGCATCATCCGGAGGTTATTCCTCTGAGCATTGGTATCACTCGGAACCCGCTCAGAGGTGTATCTCCGGATCATCTCACAGACATAGTATGCACATAGATTGGTCCCCGCTGGCTGAATATCCTCACCATTCTTAGCCTTTGCCCTTTTGAATTCTAGCTCTTTTTTGAATTCACCGACCTTTGTATCTACGAACTGTCTCCAAACCCTACGAGGCAAAGAAAATTAAATGAACAAGAGAGTTATTAGTTACTTGATATTAGGAAATGAACGAAATAGGCCGATCGATATAGAGCGCAAATGAATGAAAATAATTACTTCTGCAGCATTCTTCTCATGTCGACCCAAAGCTTTGGATCCTTATTCAGAGAGTCGTGGACGAGACATTCTGAGGTGTCAACTTTAATTACTAGCAGAATCCAGTGGAACCTGCGGACACGATACATGCACAGTACGTCATGCATAACTCATCGATTAGCCGGCCACATACCATGCATGGAGTAAACAAAAGAGAATGTGCTCAAGACAGAAACACTCACCCAAAATGGTAAGGAAATAGAATATCACTTTTGAGTTCCTGCTTTGTAAGAAACTGCCACAGGTCTGCCTCCATGTCGGCGGGGTGATGCTCCAACACATATCCATTAACGATGTGTGGGTCAATGAACCCAACATTATGGATGTTCCTTACTCTGCATTCCTTAATCTTCATTCTGCATGTATAATAGCGGACACAACAATATAGTTAGGACATATATATAGTGCAGGCAATATGAACGAGATGGGGTAGAAATAAATCACTTACAGAACGTAGCAACTGATGATAGATTTGTCGAGCTCGCGCAGATTGAAAAGCTGGAACAATTCACTCAGATGAATTTGTACATAGTAATGTTTGAAGTGATGCTCATATCTAACTTCCGCATAAATATATTCTTTGGCGTTTTTATTTTTTATGTAACCCTTGTACCATTTCAGCAGACCTTTCATTTGTGGAGGTAGATCATGTTCCTGCGCAGGCTCGACGAGAGGCCCATTCTTCACATATGTAATTACTACCTCCTTCACTGGTGCCTCATCAAGGCCTAACAGTTCACGAAGAGTAATACCTAAGTTGGCCGCTTGTTCTCTGGCACTCGTTACAGTCAATCCATGTGCTGCCGCAGCTGCTATGATATCGGGGTCATCCGGACCGGCGGCTTTCACTATAAGCGGGGCAATCAATTGTTTACTTTGTTCCCCGAGATGGGCAACTCGTTTCCCGCTTTTTTTACTTTCTAATTCCGTTTTCTCGGCCTCCTCCAAGGCTTTGTTCTCCTGGTTCTCCGCCCGCTCTTTCTTCTCCTTCAACATGAGTGCCTGCCTACGAAGTTCACGTGCATAGTCGTCAGGCAGATTCTTCGCGGCTTGGGACGGTGTGCTCAAAAATGACTTAGCCCACTTCTTTTGCTCATCAGAAAATACTGGCTTGGGCTCGGGCTCTCTTTTCTTCTTGCAGTCCGCCTTCCATTTCTCATGATCAGCAGCCGCGGCCGCGGCAGTTTCCTCGGCACTACGTTCCCAAGGCCTTGTGGGGAGAGGCTTCAATGATGGCTCTGGTACCTTTGTGGTCTTAGGTACATAAGGGTCCGGGTTAATAATCCAGGACTGCTTCTGCTTCTTTGCCGGAGGTGGATTGGGGGGCGGCGTCTGATCACCCGCCGGACGAGGACTGGGGGGCGGCGTCTGATCACCCGCCGGACGTTGTGGACTGGGGGGCGTCGGCTGACGTGACGGAGGTGTAGGTGAACCACCACCACCGTAGGGGGGTGGACTTGTTGTCCTTGGCGCCTCGCCTGGAAACTTGATAAACTTCTTTTGCCATAGAATGAAATGGCGCTTGACATCTCCAAGTCTTTTCTCCCCTTCAGGTGTAGCAATGTCAATCTCCAGGTCCTCAAACCCTTGGACTATGTCCTCCACCGTGACACGAGCATAGCCATCTTGAATGGGGGTGTTGTGGTGGAGTGCTCCAGGTAAACATGGTAAAGCACTACCGATGGCTACCTTCACGGACATGTTCCCGATAGGATAATACAGATGACATTCTTTCATCTCCTTTATATCGTCCACGGGGTAGCGAGGAGGCTCCGGTGCAGTAATTTCGACCACTAGAGGCTCCGGTGCAGTAATTTCGACCACCAGAGGCTCCGGTGCAGTAATTTCGATCGTCGGTGCATCTGCACCAGCCGGTGGGGCCTCCGTGGAAGCCACACTGCTTCTCCGCTGCTGGCTTCTGAGATCCGCTGGATGATCTTCATGCTGCGCCCGAGCTGCATCTCGTTCGGCTACTAGTACACTCACGGTTTTCTTCATCACATCCATTTCCGATGCCAACCGCGCCACAACATCTGCTTCCCGATCCATCTTTCTCTTCCGGCTTCTGTAACCGTACGGGTCATCATTCTGGGGGAACCCTATTTTCCACGGAATGTGCCCCATGCCTCGTACACGTCCTCCGTGTTCAGGATTCCCGAGGGCTTTTGTCAGCGCGTCGTTCTCTCTGTTGAACTTGATCTTCCCCTCTTGAGCATCCCTCATTGCGTCAATAAGGGCTTGGGTGGGTTTAATTATTTTGCCCCGGTAAACACAGTCCCCTGTCTCCGGGTTCAGCGTTCCCCCATGCCCGTACCACCAGCTTTTGGCCCTTGGGTCCCATCCCTCCGTACTTGGACGGATTCCTCGCGCCCTCAGCTCGTTCTCCATCTTCTCCCACCTAGGCTCCCAAAGGCGATACCCTCCTGGCCCCATAATATGATTGTACTCCTTCTTAGCCGCATTTTCCTTATTTTTTTTCGATATTTGAATGAACTGCTCTGATTTCTTTTGCTTCACAAATTCTGGCCAATCATGTTTCAGTTTCTCATATTGTCCTTTGAAATCCGGAGTCTTGTTCTGCTTGACAAAGTCATGGGCTAGATTTTGCTTGAATTTCCGGAATGCGTCGGCCATCTTATGAAGAGCGAACTGTTTGACTAGCCTCCTCCTCTCCTTGTTTTCCTCAATCTTGTTACCCTCCTCATCAAATTTGTTGTATTCCGGAGGTAGAACGAAATGTTCCATAAGCTTTTTGAAGCAATCTTTTTTTGTTCTCTTATCGACGAAAGTGAAACCAGCAATTTGTGCCTTCTTTGGCTTATTCCACTCCTGGACGGTGATCGAGACGTTGTCTCTAACAATGGCTCCGCATTGGTTGACAAACTTGGTGGCGTTCTTGCGGGGCTCCAGCGGCCTGCCGGTTGTACTGTCGACAACCTCGATGGTGCATGTTTCTCCTTGTTTCATCGTCTTGGTTGCGCCACGCTTTGACGACGTACTCGATTGTTTCGACGATCCGGCCGAGGGCTAAAATAAGAAAGAGAGTCGCGCGCGTTAGTCCACACATATTTATTCAAATCAGTTAGTTTGTATCACCAGAGGCTCAATGTATATATATATACCTCGGCGCCGGAGGTGGTTGCTACTTCCATTTGAAGATCGTCGTTTATCGACGTTTGTTCGGCATCATCTTGCTGACGGCGCCCTTCATCTTCACCGTCAAGGTTCAGATAAGAAGAGATATCATCTTCTTCTTGTCCGGTCGGCACATATAGAATATCGCCGTTTATGATGCCGAACATATGTGCTTCACCGTCCGGATCATAGTTGTCCATAATCGGGTCAGCTCTATCGTCCGCCATTATGTCAGTCCTGAAAACATGTAGTAAAAACAAATTAATTAAGTGAAGAAGGGGGGCGGTGGCGGTGGCGGTGGCGAAAGGGCGGTGGCAAAAGGAGGGGGCGAGGAAGGGGTGGGAGAGGGTGTCGCGGTAGAGCGGGGGACGGGGCGGCAGACGACGGCGTCACGGAGAGGGAGGCGAGGACAACACACATTTATAACCCTCGCCGTCCCCTCTCGATCCCTAAAAAAACACCGCGCGCATCGCCGCCCCCCTCGCCGCCCCCTCTCCGTATATACGTTTTTTTTGTTAATTATCAAATTTTACGGTTTTTTTTGTTAATTATCAAGTTTTAAGTTATTTACCGTTTTTGTTAAACTAATTAACTAGTTAAAATTAAAAAGAACAAAAAAAAAATTATCTCTCTCTCTCTCTCTCTCTCTCTCTCTCGATCATCGCTCTCTGTAGAGCAGTTGAGGGCGGCGAGGCCGGCGGCCCGAGGATGGATTGGGGGGCGGCGTTGAGGGCGGCGAGGCCGGCCGGCGGCGTTGAGGGCAGCGAGGCCGGCCGGCGGCGTTGAGGGCGGGCGAGAGGCGGCGCGGTGGGCGAGGGAGGCCGGCGGGCGGCGTACGAGGGCGAGAGGGGGCGGCGGGCGTCGTACGTGGGCGAGAGGGGGCGGCGGGCGACGGCGGGCGGCGTCGAGGGCGAGGGCGACGGCGGGCGGCGTCGAGGGCGAGGGCGACGGCGGCGGTGTTGATTCGGAGAAGACGAGAAGGGGTTCGGGGCCCTCGTATTTATAACCCCCCCCCCCCTTTAGTCGCGGTTGGGGAGGCGACCCGCGACTAAAGGGTACCTTTAGTCGCGGTTGGAGAGGCGACCCGCAACTAAAGGGTAACCTTTAGTCGCGGTTGGGGAGGCGACCCGCGACTAAAGGGCTTTTTCGGCGGGTTTTTGTTCCCGCGCGCAACGACCTTTAGTCGCGGTTGGGCAGGCGACCCGCGACTAAAGGTATTCTTAAAATACTTTTTCTTTTTCAAAATGTTAAGAATACAAATAATATATCGAAAAATTCAGAAAAATAAAACTAATTCAATTCAATATGTTAAAAACACAAATAATATATCAAAAAATTCAGAAAAATAAAACTAATTCAATTCAATATGTTAAAAACACAAATAATATATCAAAAAATTCAGAAAAATAAAACTAATTCAATTCAATATGTTAAAAACACAAATATTATATCAAAAAATTCAGAAAAATAAAACTAATTCAATTCAAAATTCTAAAAATACAAATAATATATCAAAAAATTAAGAAAAATAAAACTAGTTCAATTCAAAATGTTAAAAATACAAATAATATATCAAAAATTCAGAAAAATAAAACTAATTCAATTCAAAATTTTATACGCCTAGGCAGGAGTATGACTAAATCACTCCAAATTTCATGTATCATCAGTGGTATCTCGAATCATTCGAAAATGGACACCAAACACATCACGGGTAATATAATTCACATGATCCATTCAACAAAGTTTGGTACAATAAATTATTACACATCATTTCTTCCCTTGTGTCCCTGCTTGCTTACGATTGTGCCGTATCCATGGAGCATCCTCATCATTTAACTTAATGCTTGCGTCGGTGTTCACTTTGAAGGGCGGAATTTCAGCAAACATATTATAATCTTCTGACATGTCTGTCTTGTCCTCCACTCCCACGATGTTTCTTTTCCCTGAAAGAACAATGTGGCGCTTTGGATCATCGCATGATGTACTGATCGTTTTCTTATCTTTCCGTTTCCTCGGTTTGCTACTCATGTCCTTCACATAGAAAACCTGAGCGACATCTTTCGCTAGGACGAATGGTTCGTCAAGGTAACCAAGATTGTTGAAATCCACCATTGTCATTCTGTATTGCTGGTCCACCTTTACCCCACCTCCTGTTAGCTTGAACCATTTGCACCGGAACAAAGGGACCTTAAAGGAGGGTCCATAGTCAAGTTCCCATATCTCCTCTATGTAACCATAATATGTGACCTTTTGCCCATTCTCGGTTGCTGCATCAAAGCGGACACCACTGTTTTGGTTGGTGCTCTTTTTATCTTGGGCGATCGTGTAAAATGTATTCCCATTTATCTCGTACCCTTGGAAAGTCGTTATAGTCGAAGATGGTGTCTTGGCCAACATGTACAGCCGATCTACAACATCATTGTCATTCATTAAATGTTTTCTCAACCAACTGCCGAAAGTCTCCATGTGGGCCTTCCTAATCCAGGATTCAGGCTTCCCCGGGTTGTCCGAGCGTAAAATATTCTTGTGTTTCTCAAAGTACGGAGCCACCAAGCTGGAATTGGTCAGTATAGTGTGGTGTGCTTCAGTCAGAGAATGGCCGTCCATACATGTCGTTGATTTCCTTCCGATCGTGCCTTTTCCACTTAGTCTCCCCTTGTGCCGCGATCGAGGAAGACCAATCGGCTTAAGGTCAGGAACAAAGTCAACACAAAACTCAATTACCTCCTCATTTCCATAGCCCTTGGCGATGCTTCCTTCTGGCCTAGCACGGTTACGAACATATTTCTTTAATACTCCCATGAACCTCTCGAAGGGGAACATATTGTGTAGAAATACAGGACCGAGAATGAAAATCTCTTCGACTAGGTGAACCAAGAGGTGCGTCATAATATTGAAGAAGGATGGCGGGAACACCAACTCGAAACTGACAAGACATTGGATCACATCGTTCTGTAACCGTGGTAGATCTTCTGGATTGATTACCTTCTGAGAGATTGGATTGAGGAATGCACATAGCTTCACAATGGCTACTCGAACATTTTCCGGCAGGAGCCCCCTCAAAGCAATCGGAAGCAATTGCGTCATAATCACGTGGCAGTCGTGAGACTTCAGGTTTTGGAACTTTTTCTCCTCCATGTTTATTATTCCCTTTATATTGGATGAGAATCCAGATGGGACCTTCATACTGCTCAGGCATTCAAAAAAGATGACCTTCTCTTCTTTGGTCAGAGCGTAGCTGGCACGACCTTGAAACCATTCCGGATGCCGGTCATCAGGGTCTTCCAAACGTTGCTGGTCCTGCCGTGCTTCCTTTGTATCATTTGTCTTCCCATACACGCCCAAGAAGCTTAGGAGGTTCACGCAAATATTCTTCGTAACGTGCATCACGTCGATTGCAGAGCGGACTTCTAGGACTTTCCAATATTCTAGCTCCCAGAATATAGATTTCTTCTTCCACATGGCTGCGTGCCCGTCAGCTCCCTTCGGAACTGATTGTCCGCCAGGACCCTTTCCAAAGATGACTTTCAAATCCTTGACCATATCAAATACCTCAGCACCAGTGCGTTCTGCAGGCTTCGGCCGGTGATCTGCCTTGCCGTTGTAATGCTTGCCTTTCTTTCTTACTGGATGAATTTTCGGAAGAAGTCGACGATGCCCAAGGTACACGTTCTTCTTACAATTTGGCAAATGTACACTTTCAGTCTCATGTAAGCAGTGCGTGCATGCATTGTATCCCTTATTTGATAGTCCCGAAAGGTTACTAAGAGCAGGTCAATCGTTGATGGTTACGAAAAGCAACGCTCGTAGGTTAAATTCCTCTTTTTTGTGCTCATCCCACACACGGACACCAGGTCTGCCCCACAGCTGTAAAAGTTCATCAACTAATGGCCTTAGGTACACATCGATGTCGTTGCCGGGTTGCTTCGAACCTTGGATGAGCACTGGCATCATAATGAACTTCCGCTTCATGCACAACCAAGGAGGAAGGTTGTAGATGCATAGAGTCACGGGCCAGGTGCTATGGCTGGAGCTCTGCTCGCCAAAAGGATTCATGCCATCTGTACTTAGACCAAATCTTATGTTCCTTGCGTCAGCTGCAAAATCTTTGAACTCTCTGTCGATCTTTCTCCATTGCGTTCCATCTGCGGTGTGTCTCAACTCCCCGTCCGACTTACGGTCCTCTTTGTGCCATCGCAACAACTTGGCATGCTCTTTGTTCCTGAACAGACGTTTCAACTGTGGTATTATAGGAGCATACCACATCACCTTGGCGGGAACCCTCTTCCTGGGTTTCCCGCCCTCAACATCGTCACCAGGGTCATCACCTCTGATCTTATAACGCAATGCAGTGCATACCGGGCATTCATTCAAATTCTCGTATTCACCGCGGTAGAGGATGCAGTCGTTGATGCATGCATGTATCTTCAGAACCTCTAAACCTAGAGGGCAGACAACCTTCTTTGCTTCGTACATACTGGCGGGCAACTCGTTATTCTTTGGAAACATATTCTTCAACATTTTCAGCAAGTTTTCAAATGCCGAGTCAGCTACACCTGCCTGTGCCTTCCATTTCAGCAAATCCAGTGTGCAACCCAGCTTTTTCAGACCATCATTGCATCCAGGGTACAACGACTTTCTGTGATCCTCTAACATGCGATCCAAATTCTCCCTCTCATTTTCAGTTTCGCAGCGTCTCCGTGCATCAGCAATGGTCCGACCAAGATCATCAACGGTCTCATCACATGCCTCTTCTTCACCTTCACCTTCACCTTCCCCTTCACCTTCCCCTTCACCTGCCCCTTCACCTTCCCCTTCACCTTCAGCATCCTCCATGAAAGTATCACCGAAATGAGCAAGATAGCTTTCATCGATGAAATCATCCCCTTCTTCATCTTCTTCCATTATAACCCCTCTTTCTCCATGCTTGGTCCAACAATTATAGCTTGGCATGAAACCGTGCCGAAGCAGGTGCAGGTGAACTTCTCTTGAGGAAGAGTAACCCTTCTGATTCTTACAGTCAACACATGGACAGATAACAAAACCCTTCTGCTTGTTCGCATTAGCCACTACAAGGAAATCTTTCAAACCCGTGTAGTGAACTCGCGGGAGAGTCGGTTACCGTACATCCATTGCCGATTCATCTGCATTATTATAATATAAAATATATAATTAACCATCATGCATTTGTTAAAGTAACTAGCTATAAACAATAGAAATTAAACAATGAACAACACACATGCATATTTTATCAATGACACACATGCATGAAAGGTTCAAGTTGCTAACCGCGATCGAGGAGGAACCTCAAGTGTGGCTCCAACACTTCATATCATGTTTGTTTCACGCTGTTGGGCATTTCATCAAACACCTTGTGTGCATAAGAGGAACCAAAAGTAAACCTACACCCCCTTGTGAAGAGAAGTGGCACCAAATGGCTAAGTGAGTGCGCTGAACTGGTATATATAGGGGAGGAGCTTTAGTCGCGGTTGGCCAGGCCAACTGCGACTAAAGGCCTTTGGGCACCTTTAGTCGCGGTTGGCCTGGCCAACCGCGGCTAAAGCCCCTCACGTGCACCAGCTGGCCACCGAGCGCCCTGGCCCAAGCCTTTGGTCGCGGTTCGTCTGCCGAACCGTGACTAAAGACTTCATTAGTCGCGGTTCCTACAGTTTCGCGACTAATGGGGCTGGACGGAAGCCTCTTTTTCTACTAGTGTTAGATGGTCTGCCTTATGATTGAATTGATCGGAAGAGAATATCAAACTACATAAGAAATCCTATAAGCAAGATGAGATTAGACAAAGATATTTAACCAGCGAACCTTACACCAGGGCCTAATTTTGATTATCCACCTAGGGTCATTGTCTAATTTTCAGTGTGGAGAAATATATGTTTACTATCACTTACAATGATGATGTGTTTGATGTTTTTTTTGCTTGATGGTACTTATTTTAAACTTGTCAAACTAACTTGTATCTTTATTTAATGTTTTCAGAAAGATGCATGAAAAATGCAATTAATTTCATCCACCTGGTACGTATTGCTTTCTTTGGTTTTTAAAATATAACGATTACATTCGAATGGTGATATGATTGTAACAATTATATTCTTTATGTTGCCTCTGATTTTGTGTGAGACTTGTGTGTGTGTGTGTGTGTGTGTGGACTAGTCCTTGTTTGTGTGTTCTCTGGCGGTTTGCTTTATTTATAAAGCGGGGCGAAAGCCTTTTTTGGTCTGTTGTCTTTGAGTGCTATAGTCTTTGTAAGACGGTGTGAAATTGGACTACGTACTAATGAACATATATCAAATCCCTGTAGTTGGCTATGCGCATCCCCCCTCCCCCCTCCCCCCCCCCCCCCCAATTTTTTTTCTCACGGCAAGCTAAGGAATGAACCCATCGGCTAAATTTTCTAGCTCCGCCCCTGTTTGTAGAGATTTCACCAAATGACTACATACGGAGCAAAATGAGTGCATCTACACTCTAAAATATGTCTATATACATCCGTATTTGGTAGTCCACTAAAAAAACAAATATTTAGGAACGAATGAGTAATAAGTAGATCGAGCAGGCGAACGTACGTGTCTGGTTGTATTCAGACCTGTGAAGGAAGGTTAAGATTCAGGCTTTAGAGGAGGCCATGAATGTTCCGTCTGGTGTTTGTTTTTCAAGGAGGTGCATGCACGCACGGTCTTCTTCCTGTTTACGCCTTAATGAACATGTGTAATTGCCGGCGAAATTCCACTTTAGGGCTATTCTGTAGTTGAGTGAGCAACGGTATCAGATACTGCGTGATGTTGCTGCTTGAGTGCTTTCTGGAGAAAGAAAGAAGGAAGAGTGGGATGGTCATGGTGGAATCTCGGGCCGGCGAAAAGGGAGAGGCAGCGTGGTGGACGGTGGTGGCATAGCCAATGCAACAAAGTCGCTGAGGCTGCTTCGCACTTGCTGTTTGAATATTGAATATTGGATTGAACTGAATGGAACGAAATCTCGCTGGCTTTCGGGATTCTGGACGGTGTTCTTTTCTCTCACTTTGGGCCACGACTTTGTTGCTCTCGTTTTTTCTCTTGACACTAGAATATAGTAATATAATAGTGTCATTTAATCTGACGTGATATTCTATTTTCGCGCTGGAGAGTTAATACGGGGCACGTGGCAAGCTGCTGGTGCTTCATCTGGCTTCACACCTTTGTTCTTTTCAAAAAAAAAGAACTAAAAGAAAACCAGTGCAGCGCGGCAGCAGCAGGCTGTATGTGACTTGAAAAGGGAGGCTCGTGGGTCGATTACGACCCTGCTGCTCAAAGTGTTTGCGCAGATGGCGCCTCATTCCGAGTATGATCGACATCCAACTTCATTAGTACGTACTCTCTCTGTAAATTAATACAAGCCCTTCTATATCACTACTTTGGTTATCTAAGGGCATCTCCAGCGGCGACCTCCAAATTTCAACGCATCCGTCCCCGGGCAGGGACCAGTCCCTGAACACGGATGTGGAAGCCGGTGCCCGCATAAATTTCAAATACTTTTTCAATAAGCCGAATGAAATTCATGCAAACTAGATGATTTTTTTACATTTTGAACATATTTTAACTAAAAAGGGTAAAATTATGTGCACGTCCTGCCCGCAAAGCTCCAATCCCCCGACACGAATACACTACAGTAGTCTACGGACTGCCCGGAGCACTGGAGGTACCCCCCCCCCCCCCTCAATCCGTCCTCGTTGTATGGTCCACGGTGTGGAGCTTCAACTTTGTTGTGGTTTACAAGTATCAATGTACTCAGTGGCATACCTAAACAATGAGATTTGCCGGGGCAATGGACGATGACGGAGCTCAAGCACGCTGGACCCAATGGCCGCTAGGCAAGAGAGGTACCTGCACCGCTGTCGACGTCCTGGGCGGGCGTCTCTTCTCGCAGCTCGCCCTGTCACAAGGGACACGTTTGGTTACTCGCACCGTTTTTTACCACTTTGCATACTTGTCCCAAGTAAGCCTGATTGAGCTAATGCAGACAAAAAACAAACATTTGTATGTTGATTGGTTGCCTGCATCCCCTCTCCATGCATCGTACCAACAACTCTATACACTATGTTTGGTTGCTTACATTGGATGTGCTCATAGTTATGCATGTTGTTTG
Organism: Triticum aestivum; assembly: GCF_018294505.1. NCBI lineage: Eukaryota > Viridiplantae > Streptophyta > Magnoliopsida > Poales > Poaceae > Triticum > Triticum aestivum. Next base: position 840,947,236 of record NC_057801.1, on the reverse strand, counting down.
GTTACATAGACTGGACATGATTAAGTGTTAACAGCTGCACATGACACACAAAGTTAAACTAGAGTGCCTCGGTGATTGCAGTGGACGGTGGTCGTGGCGCCGCGTCTGACACGATGATCACGGAGTCGCGGGTGAGCGATCCTGTCGGCGGTGCCTTGAACTAGTTGCTAACTTCATCGCTGCAAAGAAAGTCTGTGTGGAGTAACAAATAGGAGGGCGCTGAGACAGAGGACGATGGAAAAAAATATAATGCGCGCGCCATGGCTGCTTCAGTTTAGTAGACCACGGAGGGGGAGGCCAAGAAGAAAGACGATGGCGACGTCGCTGGTGTAGTAGGACGCGAGCGAGGAGGCCAAGAGGAACGACGTCTACAATGGCTTCGGTGTAGCAGGACATTGGAGAGAAGGCAGAGAGAAACGACGGCCGCGCGAGTGTAATACAATGCGGGAGAGGAAGTTGAGAGGAACAATGGCGGCGGTGGCGTTAGTGCAACAGCACACGGGAGAGGAGGCTTACAGGAGCGACACCGGTGGTGGCGTCAGTGTAGCAGGACACGAGAGAGGAGCCTGAGAGGAACGAGCTGATGGAGGAGATCAAGGAGTGTCACATATACATATGTGCAGTCTATGAGGAAGAGATGGATTGTACTCGCTTACAATCGTTGAAAGAGAAAATGTGCAACACGAAAAGTCGTGTGAAACTAGGACATGAAGATAAGGGTAAAAAAATTCAAATTGTTGACGTGTGCAATGAATTTGACAAAATTCATCTAAAATAACTCCGAACATGAACACAAAATTGAGCATTTACGATACGAACCTATCACATAACATAACATTGATGTGCATCTTTTTCATGTAGAGCTTATCTCGAATCTAAATATCATTATGTAGATCAGAGGGACGAAAAAAAAAATGGATTAGAGAAGAAGCTTATTGGAGGTAGGAGAAGAAGCCACGTACAAGGTGTATACGACTCGCATCATTCCCGTGTAACCGGATCCACCATGTGACCTCGATATGGCTCCACTCAGTCTGACTCAAAGGTTCCTATGAATGCAGGTCCAAACGTGTTTTAAATTATATGGGGGCTAAGAACCAGATGCGGCCCAGACAACCAGCAACCAAACACGTCCCAAATGTGTAGTAAACCCTGCAAAGATGAATCATGCTTCAATTGGGGTGTCATATGTCTGCGTGTTCTCTGTTTTCCACGGTAAAAATGCCAGCAGACAGTCTTGGTGGTGGGACGAGCTGACAACAGGCATCAGATGTTGCCTGACGTTGCTTCTTCCGGAGGAATAAGAAGAAGGAAGAGTAGGACGGAGGGAGTACCATCCTACTCCTGCTTACTGTTTATTACTGTTCTTTTTTTGTTCGGACAGCGAAGAGGGAGACCGGCCGACGAGGAGCAGCGTGGTGGCCATGTGGACGGTGGCAAAGCCACTGAAGCTGCCTCTTGTTTACTGTTTTTCTTTTGTTCGCCAAGAGCCAACAAAGTCACTGAAGCTGCTGTTTAATACTTTCTCCGTAAACTAATATTCAGGGAGTAGTGAATATCGAATTGAAATGGATGGATTTCCGGGATCTGGACGGCGTTCTTTTCTTTCTTTACGGGCCACGACTTACTTGCCTTTTTCATTTTCCTGACACTACTGGTGGTACATAATTATAATCATTATTATATTTTATAATCTCATAGGAGATTCTGTTTTAGTAGCGCTGGAGAGTTATAGGGTGCGTGGCAGCACCGGGGCCAAGGGTGGCGAGGTGACGCACCACCACCAGCAGCGGAATGCACATGCTGCCGGATTTGCCTGGCTTTCATGCCTTTACCAAAAACAAACGGTGTGGCTGGTAACAGCTGCATGTATCCTACCTTCAGTCGGTGGGGTTCATGGACATCATGGTGGACGGTGGAGACCAAAGTTTCATGGTTTTCTTTTTACGGGGAAGGTGGAAATTCTATTAAACTTCTCTAAGACAATAGGCTTTAGGGGAACCGGCACAACCCTCTAGGGGTGGCCTATCACATATATATATAATGAGGTGGTATACAACGTTACAATATACACATGTAAATACAGTCTAACAACCTCCCTCAATCCTAGCCACTTTCTAATGAATCTAGAAGGGTAAGATTGCGCCTGCAAGTCTCAAACTGTGGCAAAGGCAATGGCTTGGTGAAGATGTCAGCAAGTTGATCCTTGGAAGAAATAAACTTGATCTGTAGTTGCTTCTGAGAGACATGTTCACGCACAAAGTGATAGTCAACTTCAATGTGTTTCGTTCGGGCATGGAATACCGGATTTGCAGAAAGGTATGTAGCACCGATGTTATCACACCAAAGAACAGGAGGCTGTGATTGGGGTATACTTAACTCCTGAAGCAAGGACTGTACCCAGATAATCTCTGACGTGGCATTGGCCACAGCCTTATACTCAGCCTCAGTACTGCTACGCGAGACAGTAGCCTGTTTCCGAGCACTCCAGGCAATCAGGTTAGAGCCAAAGAAGACAGCATAACCCCCCGTGGATCGCCTGTCATCCGGATTGCCAGCCCAGTCTGCATCAGAATATGCTGAAAGACAACCAGAGTCAGACGGCCGAATATGCAAACCATGAGCCACCGTGAAACGAATATAGCGCAAAATCCGCTTAACAGCAGACCAATGAGTGTCACGGGGTGACTGTAGATACTGGCAGACTCGGTTAACAACATAGGAAATGTCTGGTCGCGTGATCGTCAAGTACTGGAGCCCACCAACAATACTCCGGTACTCGGTCGCATCAGAAGAAGAAAGAAGCACACCATCAACAACATTGAGCTTATTAGTGGTAGACATGGGTGTAGTCTTCGGTTTGCACTTAAGCATCCCAGCTCGCTGCAACAAATCCAGAGAGTACTTCTTCTGCGTCATAACAAGGCCAGCAGCACGAGAAGTAACCTCCACACCAAGAAAGTAATGAAGCTTCCCAAGGTCCTTGACCGCAAAATCAGCACCAAGTGAGCGAACAAGCGCAGTAGCAGCCGACTGAGAGGAGCTGAACAAAATGATATCATCTACATAGACCAACAAGTACATAGTAACCTCAGGCCTTTGAAGAAGAAACAATGAGGAGTCAGCAGTTGATGATGCAAAACCATGAGCACGAAGAGCCATTGCAAGACGAGCATGCCAAGCACGAGGAGCCTGCTTCAGACCATAAATTGCCTTGGACAGACGACAGAGATGATCAGGGCGATCCGGATCAGAGAAACCCGGAGGCTGGCGCATGTAAACCTCCTCCGCCAAGACACCATGAAGAAAAGCATTTTGAACATCAAGCTGACGAAGAAACCAACCTCGAGTAACAGCCAGAGAGAGAAGAAGTCTGATGGTAGTAGGCTTGACCACTGGACTGAAGGTGTCTTCATAGTCAAGTCCAAAACGCTGTCGAAAACCACGAGCAACCAGACAAGCCTTATAGCGCTCAATGGACCCATCAGAATGCCTCTTCACTTTGAAAACCCATTTGGAATCAATGACATTTACCCGTGATTGTGGAGGAACAAGAGTCCATGTCTGATTGCGAAGAAGCGCTAATACTCCTGCTCCATGGCCTCTCTCCAATGAGGAATGCGCATAGCAGCTTGATACGTGCGTGGCTCAGAGGATGGATCTGCGAGAGCAGCAGACATGCACGCCGCTAACCAAGCAACTGTGCCATCGTGACGTTGCTTAGGCTGAAAAATGCCACTCCGACTGCGCGTATGTGGACGTAGAGCAGCAGCAGGAGCCGGTGGAGGCGAAGGTGACGGAGACGTGACGGTCGCCGGAGATGCAGGAATCACCTCAGGCGAGCTCGGGACAGACGACTCCGGGCTGCATGGCGAAGACTGGCCCGACGACAGGGGCTCAGAGGCCATGGGCGAACCGAGGGTGGGCGAGGACAGCTCCGGTGACACCGGCCCAGACGGCCTTGGCGAGGCGAGAGCACGCGAGGCCGGCCCTGGTGAGAAGGACCCAGACACCCTGGGCGACGCAGGGGCGGGCGAGGCCAGGCCTGGGGATGACTGCCCCGACGCCCTGGGCGAGACGGGGACCGAGGAGGCCGGCCCAGTCGGCAGGGTTGCAGGGCGCGACGATGACGAAGGCAGCCCAGAAGCCAGAGGCGACCGGGCCAGGACGTCGATTGGCCGTGCATGAGCACGGAAACCGAGGCCATGCAGGGGCGCCATGTGCTCCTTATGCACAACAGAAGGTGCCGAGGATGAAGGCGATGGCGACGAAGAGGAAGATGGCGCTTCTAGAATCTCCAAACGAGCCCCACGACCAGTGCCTGCATCATGGTTAGGCAACAATAGAGGAGAATATGCAACATCATCAAATTGGTCATAAGCAACAGAGGATGAATGCATGACAGGTGGCTCGGTAGTGGACACAGGGAGTTTGGCAAAGGGAAAAACATGCTCATCAAACACAACATCCCGAGAGATGTAGACACGATTAGTGGGAACATGAAGACATTTGTATCCTTTATGAAGAGAGCTATAACCAAGAAAAACACACTTCTTGGAACGAAACTCGAGCTTACGCTTGTTATATGGACGGAGATGGGGCCAGCAAGCACACCCAAACACCTTGAGAAAGGTGTAGTCCGGTTGTTCATTAAGGAGTACTTCAATGGGAGTCTTCATATTCAAAACACGAGTGGGAGTACGATTGATGAGAAAACATGCAGTGGTGAAAGCATCACTCCAAAAACGAAACGGAACAGATGCATGGGCCAAAAGAGTCAGACCAGCTTCAACAATGTGACGATGCTTACGTTCTACTGAACCATTCTGCTGATGTGTATGTGGACATGCTAAACTGTGAGTGATCCCAAGCGACTGAAAGAAGGAGTTGAGGTTGCGATACTCGCCACCCCAGTCCGACTGAACATGAACAATTTTGTGCTTGAGAAGACGTTCAACATGTTTTTGGAACTGAACAAAAATGTCAAACACATCAGATTTACGTTTGATAAGATAAAGCCAGGTAAAGCGGTTGTAAGCATCAACAAAACTGATATAATAATTATGACCACTAACAGAAGTCTGAGCAGGACCCCATACATCTGAAAACACAAGTTCTAAAGGATGTTTCACCTCACGACTGGACTCCGAAAAAGGAAGTTGATGACTCTTCCCCTGCTGACAAGCATCACACACTGCTACATCTTTATTACTAGACACACTAGGAAGCTCATGACGACGCAAAACATGCCGGACAATAGGTGTGGCCGGGTGACCAAGACGAGCATGCCACTGTGACGGAGATACCCGAACTCCACTGAAGACGCGAGCGACGCCAGGATGCTCCAGACGATAGAGACCTTGGCAGAGCCGCCCACTAAGAAGAATGTCCCTCGTGCCCCGATCCTTAATAAAAAGATCAAAAGGATGAAATTCACAAAGCACATTATTATCACGAGTGAGTTTAGGAACTGAAAGAAGATTACGTGTCACAGATGGAACTCGAAGAACATTGCGAAGTTGAAGACTCCTATTGGCATGTCTAGTGAGAAGTGATGCTTGACCAATATGAGAGATGTGCATACCTGCTCCATTGGCGGTGTGGATCTTGTCGGAGCCATGGTAGGGTTCACGAGTGTGAAGCTTCCCCATCTCACTGGTCAGGTGCTCTGTCGCCCCAGAGTCCATGTACCAGTGGGGATCAATGGAGTAGGACTGAGTGTGTCCCTGTGGCTTCTGCGGCGGCGGACGATCAGCCATGGCGACCTGACGAGCAAAGTTGCGTGTATCCTTCCCGTCATTGCCAAGACCAAGAAAACCCCGCTGGAAGCGCTTGTGACACTTCGAGGCCCAGTGCCCATCGCGACCACAAAGCTGGCACACACGTGGACCGCCAGCCCCTGGTAGCGTCGCAGTAGGAGGAGGGGCCGAGGCGGGTGGTGGTGACTGCCCCGAAGGAGCCCTGGATGAAGCAGAGGAGCGACCACCCTTGGTGGCGGCGTTTGCCGAGAGGGCGCCATTGCCCCTGGATCGGCGCGTCTCGACTCGTTGCTCAGTAAGCAGGAGGCGTGAAAAGACCTCGTGTGCTGGCATGGGCGTGGAGTTGCCCCTCTCATTGATGATCTCGACTAGGGCGTCATACTCCTCATCAAGACCATTGACAATAAACGAGTTGAACTCGGAGTCGGTGAGGGGCTGTCCAATGGAGGCCAGCGTGTCGGCGAGACTCTTGACTTTGTTGTAGAACTCAGTGGCGGTGGAGTCAAGCTTCTGACACTCCCCAAGTTGGCGACGGAGCCCAGATACACGAGCCTGCGACTGTGCCGCAAACGAGCGCTCAAGAATAGTCCATGCCTCGTGGGACGTCTTGGCGAAGACAACAAGCCCAGCAACAGCCGGAGAGAGCGACCCCTGGATGGAGGAGAGGTTCGCCTGATCCTGCCCTGTCCAGACACGGTGAGCCGGATTATAGACCGGACCATGCACGCTGTCAACCAGCGCAGGAGGGCAAGGGAGAGAGCCGTCGACATAGCCAAGCAGGTAGTGACTCCCAAGAAGCGGAAGAACCTGCGCGCGCCAGAAGATGTAATTGTCCGACGACAACTTGATGGTGATGAGATGGCCGAAGTGAAACGGCGGTGGCGGCGGCTGCGATCCCATCGAGGAGACTGGCTGAGGTGAGAACACCGTGGAGACAGTCGGAGGGGCAGCCGGCGCGGTGACAGAGGGCGCGATGGCCGCGGTTGGCGCCGCGAAGCCTGCCAGCGCGACATCCTCCGCCACCAGCGGCGCAGTGGCCGAGGGCGCGACAGCCGCGGTTGACGGGGCGGCAGCGGTGTGGGCCACAAGCGCCTGCCCGGGCGAAGTAGCAGCCGGCGGGAGCGCGAAGAGGGAGCCGACGCTCCGTGTCCCGATCGGCGCCTGAAGGGAGGCGGCATCCAGCGGCCTCGAGAGAAGTGCCGCGAGGGAGGCCGGCAGAAAACCGGTGGCGGTGGAGCCGGACGCAGCGGCGGACGTCATAGCAGTCGGGCGACGGCGGCGGCGGGCGCGGCGGCGGCGGCGATGGCGGCGGCGGCGGTTTAGGGTTTTTAGGCGGAAGCGGACGTAACCTAGCGTGATACCATGTAAGACAATAGGCTTTGGGGGAACCGGCACAACCCTCTAGGGGTGGCCTATCACATATATATATATAATGAGGTGGTATACAACGTTACAATATACACATGTAAATACAGTCTAACAACTTCTCACACATCCATGTCACGGGCTAACAGTTTTAGATTCGGAATGAACGCCCAGCTTGGCAAGCTCAAAGGATCTACAGTCATGGACAGCAAAATCCAACCCCTCAGACACCCGTGGACGCGCCCGGGTGCGTCCGCATCCAATGATCTGGCACGATCTCAAATATTTTCCTCTGCATCCGAATACCTTATACTAAAAACCTTAGATCTGCAAAAACATGCAAATGAGAAAATTCACGTACTATGTAGATCGAGTAATCTATACTACCCTAATCCTCGTCGGACTGATCACGGACCACATAGCCCCAGCCCCCAGCCAAAGTTACAAGTAACCCTGGTGTTCTGCTCAACACAACTATTGAAGTATTGAATGGATCCTTCTTAGCCAAGGAAACGGCCCGACCTTCTGGATTTTTCTGGATGGGAACTTCGCTGCTGTGAAAACATCTTTTTAATGAGTGCGAAATTCTGTTTCTGTGATGGAGAATGGCGCGCGCGTGGCGGGCACCACGTGGTTGGCAACATCCAAGATGATGGGTTGCTTGGCTTCACACCAAAGTTTAGCAATTTTAGTTTTTTTGGGGGGGAGGGGGGTCTGTTTGGTTGATAGTGACATGAGTCATAGCGCATGGTTGATTGATTATGACAGAGCGTTGTGGTTGTGTTGGCTTGTCATTTCGGGATCTACTGTTCCAGAGGGCGTAACTTGGGGTGTTGCTTTATATATAAATTGGGACGAATGCATGTTTCTAGGGATTGATTATGACAGCTACCTGCGCGCACTCACACCGACCACAAGATCAATGACATTTCCTCTCTCTTTTTTATCGATTGAGTGGTACGAGTAGTTTTTGGAACATCACGAGACAAACCTAAGAAAATGGCGCAGGAGTAATTATCTTCAACTAATAATGCTAGTAATGGAGTACTATTTTTTATGGTAACACATGTTTCATTTACATTTGTGTTATAAGAATCATATAGGATCTTATTACAAACAACATACATAACGACATCACAAAACTGAAAAGACAGCATAACACTATAGAAACACCGGCTGAGAAGTAAAACAACGAACAAGACCGAAGAATTCTCTGAGCTTGACACCAAGCCTTGTTACCTTCCTCTGGCACCATCACAGCAGGCACCAGAGAAAAAAATTATGAATTACCTTACATCGGAGCTCGATACGGCTCCATCGCTGATATGCTAATGGAGCACCCTCCTTCAGGAATTACTTGTCGAGAAATATATGTAGCTAAATATATTTTAGTACTAGATACATCCAATTTTTTTATCTATTTTCACTATAAGTAATTTCCAACGGTTGGGGAGTTATTGATTCTCTTTTTGGTTTGTGATTTTCCTTTTTAATGTCGGTTTTGTACGACGCTGGACGGGACGGTTCCACTTTTTCACAGCAAACGTCACCTTCTTTCCACATTCTTCCTTCTCCGCTCCCCACGCCGATGCCGCTGACGCGCCTCCTCCTCCTTCCTCCTCCTGTCCAGCATAAATATACCCGACGGCCTCACCGTCCCCATTCCCTTCCTCTATAATGCCCCATCCCGCTCCCCCACGACACGCAGTGCCATCTTCTTTGCTCACTCTGCGCAGGCCAAGTAATCTTTCTGGTAAGTGCGCCCCGAGTTCTATCCACTCGAATCTCTATCCCACCCCACCCACCCCGCGAATCCTCGCTCGCCGCCGGCGCTGCCCTTTCCACCGGGTGCCGCCGCGTGCCCTTGGGCCTGTAATGCACTAGTAGGAAAAAGCTTATACACAGAGACTTATCAGTAGCGCTTGTTAAAACAAAGCGCTACTGCTAAGTAACAGTAGCGCGGGGCGAAACAGCACGCTACTGCTACCCAAATAGCAGTACCGCTTTTCTCATAAAACACGCTGGTACTATGATTGTTCTAACCGTTGTTGCCAGGCTTGGTATAGTAGTAGCGCCGTTCTAAAAACCACGCTACTGCTAACAAAATAGTAGCAGCGTGTTTTAAGGCGACACTGCTGCAATTAACAAAAGGAAAAGAAAAAAAGAAAGTAAAAAAAGGAAAATTAAATACAAAGAAAAAAATGAAAGCAATACCAGCGGCGCGTTTTCACCAAAGCGTTATAGCTACTTTAGCTATAGCGCGTTTTCACTAACAAGCGCTATAGCTAACTTATCTATAGCAGCAACGCGTTCTTCCAAAAGTGCTACTACTAAGTTTGACTTGCCCCTGCACGGGCGTCCATCCTTCCCCCAATTCCCCATTCTTCTCGCATCTCCCCAGCCTCTCCCCCATACCTGCCGACGAGCAAAAATGGCCGAGAGGTTTCCAGGCGACGGCGCGGCAGCGAACGGCTTTGGCCGCCGCCATCTCCAAGAGCCGGAGGCACGCCTCCTCTACGAGGCCGAGTATCCGGCGCCCCGGACATGCGTGTTCCGGGGGCGTGGAGGCTGAGCGCCGGCGGCGTCCCGGTGCCACCGGTGCCCGAAGGGGCGGCACGGCGGGCTGAGATCGCCCATATCCGCTCGTCCTTGACGGAGGAACAACGGAACGAGCCGAGGTACGCGCCCGACAGCGAAACTTGTGGACGATGTACTTCGAGCGCCGCCGCGAAGAGCATATCGCCTCCATCAACGGCGTCATTCCCCGCGGCCGCCTCAATGCCGAAAGACGGCGCGGGTGGTGGGGCGTCCCAGGCCGCACCCTCGAGGCCGTCCTCGACCACATCAAGACCGACAACGTGTCGCGCCTCGTGGTCGTCCTTCTCTCGCCACCACGGCAGGTCCTGGACGCCGCGGCGAATGGAGCCGACGTCCTTGTCTTCGGGCTCCGGCTCGACGGCTCTCCGTCCCGTCAAGCCAGAGCCGGAGGAGACACTGCAGCGGCGCCCTCGTCATCAACGAGGGTGCCCGCCCCTTCCCGCGCTCCCTTCGCCTGGTCCAGCCGAAGCCCGAGCCGGGCCTGCTACCCGTGAAGCCGGAGCACCTCGACATAGTGGCCCCCGACAATGAGGCCACCCTAAAATGGGCAAAGGAGGACTACGTCCCCGAGCAGGTGCGCCGCCAGCGTCAGGCATACGCGAAGCTGCAGGCCCGGTGCCGCGGGCGCGAGGAGGTCGGCGTCATCGTCCTCGGCAGTGACGAGGAGGACAAGGCCGGGCAGTCCAGTGCCCCGCATGTCGGCGACCCTGGGCAGGGGTGCAGCAGGGATGGCGGTGGCTCCGGCAGGGCGCGCGACGACGACGACACCCGTTTCTACAGGCTTCTCGGTATGTAGATGGCGGGCGGTGGACGCGGCGCAGCGGCTAGTGCAGCATAGTTTGATGTAGTTTGCATGTTTTTACTTTTTTGTATAAATTTCAATAAAATTTCGCCGAGTTTGTACAAGTTTGCACGTAATTTCGTCGACCTCGCGCGATATTGGCGGCACCTGATGGGCGACGACTGGGAACGGAGTCACCTCCACGTGCCAAACTTATGTCAATTTGCCCCCAGACGGTTTTTTTTTCGCCGGGAGGCTGAACGGCTGAAGATGCTGTTATAGAGGATAAAGAGTAGGATGGTAGAATCTGCTGGCGAAGAGGGGGACCGGCCGACGAGGAGCAGCGTGGTGGGCTGGCTGTGGACGGTGGCAAAGCCATCGAAGCCGGCTCTGCTGGACTTGGTTTTTCTCCCGCGAATAGCCAGACAAACAAAGTCGCTGAAGCTGCTGTTTTCAATATTGAATATCGAATTGCAATGAATGGACGGGATCTCTTGCTGGCATTCTGGGATCTGGACGGTGTTCTTTTCTTTTCTTTTCTTTCGGTCCACGACTTAATTTGTTGCATTTTTTTCTTTTCCTAGTTAACACTAGAGGAACACAATAGTGCCAGTAGTATTTTTTAATCTTACATGAGATTCTGTTTTGGCGCTGAAGAGCTGGCTTGGCTGGCTTCACACCCAAGTTATCATTATTACTCTTTTTGTGTGGCGCCTGGTTGGTTGATTACGACAGCTAATTGCATAGTGACATTTTTTCCCTGGAGTGCTACCAGTGCATTCTGGAACATCATGAGAGAAAAACGCACTCACACCGACCACGGGATGATACTAGTGACAATTTTTCTTTTCCTGGAGTGCTACGAGTAGAGTAGATTCTGGAACATCACGAACAAAAATAATAAATGGTGGAGGGACAATTACCTGCAAGTTGCCTCTAATAATAATATAATAATAATACTAAATGGGGTACTAATTGTGGGGAGTAAATAATTTTTCTTTTTTTCCATGAAGATTTTCCATTTTTGTGCCGGTTTGGTACGTAGCACTGTAGCACGCTTGACGGGAGGGGACGGTTCCACTTTTCCGCTACCAAACGTCACCTTCTTCCCACCTTCCTTCTTCCATCCCTTCCCCACGCCGACGCCGCCGACGCGCCTCCTCCGCTCCGCTCCGGTCTACATATACCAGCGCCCTCGCCGTCCCCCATTTCCCTCCTCCCCAACCCGCCATTTCCCCTCCTCCCCGAGCGTCCTGCCTCTGCCGTCTCCGCGGAGTGCCATCTTCTCCGCTCCCTCCGCGCAGTCCAACCAATCTTTCTGGTAAGTACGCCCGAGCCCTCTCCACTCCAGTCTCTTCCCCGCCCGGCCGTTCTGTTTCCTCTCTCGCCGGCGACGCCCCCGGTTCTCCCGGGCGCGCTGGTGCTTGTAATGCGGCCCCGTAGATTCGGTATGGTTATAGATCCGCGCCCCCGCCCGCGGCGCTCCTGGTTGATTTGATTGATTGGGGACTGATTGTGCTGCAGATCGGCCGGTCGAAATGGGCCACGAGGGCACCAAGTACGGCGAGGACGGCCGCCCCACCTGCGACTGCCTCCTCTTCGGTACTACGTCCCTGTCTCTCTGCCATCTGCTCTCTCCTCTCTGCTGCGGCCGAAACACAGCCTACCTCTTTCAGTTTCAGTGGATTTCACACCATCTTGCCCATGTCTGAAACTACATGCAATGGTTTGCCTTCTTTTGTTTCAGACCTTGATGACACGCTCTACCCGGTGGCCTCCGGCATCGGCCTGGACGTCATGAAGAACATCCAAGGTACGTACATACATAAGCCAAGCTCTGCTCGCTAGTTCTACTGAAAATCTGCACTAGCACATCAGTTTGCAGGGAGAGATGTCTGGATGCAGTTTTGCTCTGTCTATGGTATATGTGGCGTTGATGAGTTCTTGCTGCTGTCTCACTAATTGGCTTCCCGGTGCTCCAGAATACATGGTCGAGAAGCTCGGCATCGACAAGAGCGTCAGCCACGAGCTCTGCATCCTGCTGTACAAGCAGTACGGAACCACCATGGCCGGTCTGCGGGTGCGTATGATCTGAATCGACAGCAAAGACCGGTTCTTCTTCTGTTTGTTTCTGGTATTGACCATGTATGTCTTTTGTGATTTCTTTTGATGTAGGCTGTTGGGTACCAATTTGACTACGATGATTTCCACGGGTACTGCCTGCCTGCGGGCTTCTCTCCAAACTTGTTTCAGTGTTCTTTCTGTCCTGTAATTTCTGCAAAAAGAATGGAGTGCCATAGTCTGACTGTGTCATCTGTTCTGCAGCTTTGTTCATGGCAGGCTGGCCTACGAGAAGCTCAAGCCTGACCCAGTACTCAGGAACATCCTCCTGAGCTTACCAATCCGCAAACTCGTACGCGTCGCGAAAGCCCGAAACGTTTCATCAGGACCCAGGTGTTTGGATGCAACCATAACCATGTAATTTCTGTTGTGCTGCCAGGTGTTCACGAATGGTGACAGGCTGCATGCTTCGAGGGCCATGAAGAGGCTTGGGATCGAGGACTGCTTTGAGGGGGTTCTGTGCTTTGAGACATTGAACCCGCCATCGCCCACTCCTGTGCCATCCAACAAAGTCGAGATCTTCGATATAGTGAAGCACCTGGCTCATCCAGAGCCTGGGGTTGAGCTGCCAAGGTCACCAATCCTGTGCAAACCAAACATAGATGCAATGCTGCATGCCCTCAAGCTTGCCGACATCAATCCTCAGACTACTGTAAGCACCAAATAACTCAATGGTGTCATATTCAGAGATTCATAGGTACCTCATGTTGTGTGGTGTGCTAACTGGCTACGGAACACGTACCAGATATTTTTCGATGACAGCGTCAGGAACATCCAAGCTGGGAAGCAGATCGGAATGCACACTGTCCTGGTATGTAAAATCTCACTTGCTGCTATTTTGTACATGCGACTTTGGTTGATGATCGAGTTGCTAATGTGGTGAATGTGTGTTGAATCAATGTACCACCAGGTTGGAACTTCTGAAAGGATTAAAGGTGCTGACCATGCCTTGGAGAGCCTTCACAACATGAAGGAAGCATTTCCGGAACTGTGGGTGGAGGCTGTGAAGGATGAGGATGTCAGGAACTCGAGCAAAGTTGGAATCGAGACATCAGTGATCGCGTAAAATCCTCGTGAACTGACTCAAGTCTTCTTGGGTGAATGGGCACATGAGAGGAGCAGAGTCATTATCAGAGGCAATCTATGTATGCACGATCTGTTTGTCTGACAGTAGATGTACTGATTAGAACAAGAGAGTTGTTGTAATCGTTAAGGGGAAGTGATGTCACTTTCCTTTATGTTTTATTTTCGCCTGTAATAAGAAATAAATGTCCTGGACGTCGGTGTAATTCAGTTCAGGGGGCAATAGGCCTGCTATGCTAATACTGTTGAATTTACAGAGCATGCATGACATTGCCAATAGGGGTGCAAATAAGTCTGATTTTGAGTAATCTAGCCTAATCTTGATTGAGCTTGCATTATAAAATGAGCGAGCTTGATTTGGGCGCATGAGCTAAAAGTCTGAGTTGCAGAGTGGGCTCATAACTTGTAATGATGAAATGATCTTTGAATTGATCTCGAGCCACTCTTAATCCTACCAAGAGCCGCTGGGAGTGTATGGTCTGCCTATGCTTGGTTCCTGTTGGCTTCCTCTGATTGCAGCCTCTACCCTAACTCCAAAGAGTTGGTGGAGGCCGAGGCCGAAATTCTTGCGTACGACATGACGATCGAGGATATTGATGAACTGGAGATGGAGAACGAGGACTCCACCTCTGCCTCATTCGAGACTCAATGCGAGGAGCAGGAGTGGCTCATGGCTCGGGAGGAGAAGCTGTTCGAGGCTTCACAATAGTAGTACCGAGGCTTATGAACAACAGTACTAACGTGATCTATGGCGCCGCCACTACTTCAAGCACTATAACGATGTAGTGCTTGATGACATCGACGAACTCAACCTTGGGACGCGGAGACCAACTCGGACGACTCGTTGATAGAGAAGTCGTGCACGTCTCATCGGACGACGATGGCTATGCTTAATTATGTATATAGTAATAGTCTTTGTTTAGAGTGTCGGTCTTTTGTTAGAGCTATGTTTACGTCAACTAACTCAAATTAGTACGTGCGAACTATGATGGTTAAGATTGTTTAATCTTTTACTTTTGAGCTATATTATATATGATGGTTAAGGTTGTTTAGTCTTTTATTTTGTGCTATATTTTCTCAAAGGAAAGCGCTACTGCGAAGCATGGCTGAAACTGTAGTTTAATTATTGGTTTATGCAATTATGTGGATGATCATGACATTTAATTAGGAAAATTGCACCTTATTTTTAAACCCGACCCTTGCATTAATTTAATTTAAAAAATTCATACAAGCATTCGTTACAGCATTTGCCACGCAGGGCGGAACACTATTAATAAGAACAACATCAGACCCATTAGTAAAACTAAACTTCGTAATCTCATGGGCCATCATATTAGCCTGCCTGTTTATCTTGGAGGTTTTTAAATTCCTCGGCATCTTAGCGACAATCAGCGCTTCCTTCTTTAGGTCAGCAAGGGATGACATGTCAAGGCTATGTTTTCCAAGAACAGAAGCCACAAAACAACAACCAGTTTTCAAAATGATGGGCTTGTGAAGATGATACCGATATATAGGCCGAAGAGGGTCGCTCGAAGTTCCGCTTCCTTGATGCTATAGCAAGCTCCAATATAATCCCAAGAGGAAACGGCAACTTCACCAGAATAGTTTTTGACAACCACCCCCACACTGCAGTGCTAATGGCCTCCATGAACCTTGCATCGACATTAATTTTGAAGAACTCCAAGGAGGGAGGCTGCCAAGAAACTAACTTCCTGTCCACAATATTTGTGGGTTGAACGCCATCAACCACCTCCTTACCTTTGTTACTCACCTCCACTTGCATGTTTGCATGACAAGATGAAAATGAATGCCAATAATTTTGTACAAACCTCACTGAGCCTGAGATGGATTCCTTTCCCTTACCAAATACCAAATCATTCCTCAATTGCCAAGCTCTTCAAAACATGAATATGGTTTGGTCCTGCACATACGAACTTAATTGATCAAATAATATAAGAAACCTGTCCGGCCTAGTACATTGGAAGATCTCTTCGGCCGGTAAATTCCACACCTCCCTCATAGCTATACACAACGCATGAGCCTTGGGACAAGTCACCAAAGCGTGAAGGATACACCCATCTTCAACACCACAAATCATGCACGTACCTAGGGTAGCTTGATGGTCTTTTACCCTATTAACTTGGACTGCCAAACTATTAGATGCAGCCCGCCAAGCAAATATTCTTTTTTAGGGACATTGGCCTTCCAAGTTATATTCCAGAACCTCCTTTCTCATTTACGAATTTTCCAAATCAGCCTCCGAGTCCTTAAGATTCAATGTCAGCTTATACGCACTCTTCACCGAAAACAAACCGCTCTTCTCATGGTGCCATGCAATATGATCTTCCTCGCCCAAAGACAGACTCCGTAGCTTTAAAATTTCCTTTGCATCATGAGGGTAGAACAAATGTCTGATCAGGTTCTCATCCCATTGTCGTGCAGTATGTACATTGCTGATAGTGAATCCATCTCGATAAGAATAGGGAGATCCGCATGCTGAATAGCGATAGATAAACCCTCAATGCATGCACTTATTTTTGCTTCAAGGGCATCCCAGCAATAGAAGAATTCCATGCATGATGAGTAAATAATATCACTGTGGGTATCTCGAAGTATCATGCCGGCTCCTGCTCTTCCATCCTCTGTCCAAGACACGTCAGTATTAAGCTTCATCCAACCAACAGGAGGAGGAAGCCACTTCACCGTAGAGCTTGTTGTTAACATTGCATGTGTTCATTTGACTTGCCGTTCATGGGATATCATCGCTTTTCATTTCTCGAGGTCACAATTGGATTCATGGGTGATTGCGACCAACGAGTCGAGGTAAGTAAGGATTGCACATTTAGATGATAGATCGTCCAGAACGGGCAATTGAGCTATCTTCAATGAACAATGAGAAATCAATAATTGTAACAAAATCTTTTACAAGATCAATGAGCTGATTTCTCTAAGAATGCATCTTTACTATAATTGATAGGCAAAACAATCCTAAGAAAATGAAGGGAACCTATATCCAATCTATATCAAGTATGCAACCAAGAACCAAAAAATAACTAAACAAAATCAAATGGAATCTGCAACAAATCTACATCACTTCCGTCATGTATAGGATTGGTGGGAAAAAAATACAAGAATGTGAAATATGGTGCGCGGTGGGTGTTTCCTTCGTCTGACAAAGTCTACAAGTGTAGGTGAGTGGCCCAAGTGGTATCCAGTGTGCAACCAGGACATGTTCGCTTCTGTGTCACATCCCGATGGTCTCATCACCATTTTTACCATTTCCCTAACGTAGAAAGTCTAGAAAGTCAAATCCGCGTGGTCCAGCTTTGAACAGATCTCAAAGCAACTTTGCTCCGATGGACGGCCAAGATACAAACCCGTTTGTGCTGGTACATATGCATTTTCATTCATATAAAATATTAAGTAAAATATTTTTTTTATAATTATATTTTACAATATTTGGGAGGAAGTGGTGACATATTTAACTGAAAATTTTATGTATATTATTTAGACTTTTTTTCTGACTCATTTGTAGAACTCGAATAACTTATGAGGCAAGTACACATGGGCAGCCTGTGCAACCATAGGGTAATTCCATCACCAGATACCACTCTCAAACATCATTCTAAAAATGAATAACAGAAGTAGCCTTATTCAAAGTAAGGAACGAGAGACTTGGCTTTACGCAACCTTCCGATTTAATCTCATTAAAGAATTTCTTCGTAGTCTCCTGCCACCATTCCATGAGGAAATATTTGTTCTTTGTCTGCTTATTCACCTCTTTTGTACAGTTTAGAAGTTCTTTCGAGACGCGGACATTTTTCAGGCTTTACTTGTTTTACACAAAAATAACTCTAAAAAAATGTCGTTAATTAGAAATAATGAAAGTGGTGGAATGAGACCTGAAGCAAAGAAGGCAGATAATGAGTGCAAGTAGTGTAGAGGCAACCATGACTACTTAGAATTAAGTACTATCACTTGTTTATATTAAACCTTTTTACTCCTCTATAATTGTTTTTCTTGACATATGGTCTCAAAAAAATATTTATGGTATTATGCATACTAAAATTAGCTAGAGAACCATATTATTAAAAAATAATTAGAAATATTTTTGTTATGATTCTAACTTCGGTTATTATAAGAAACTTGTGATGAGCTGGAAATGTATTTAGTTGTAAAATTTATTTTCGAACTAAGATTTTGTTTGAGATATTTCAAAATTCATAGTTTTACATAGATATAATTTTTCTTTCTTTGTAGACTATTTTACCATTTATATATGTTGGTGTATTTATTTGTGTTTGCATAGCCTTTAATATCTTTGCAGAGAGATCTACAAATGTTTATGATTGTCTACCTCGCCTCACGTGCAAGTAAATAGATAATCCTAGATAGTCTTCATAAGTGATGGGCATGTTTCTAGAAGCGACTTGTCTTTAAAAAGTTGGTGATGCTTGTTTCTTGTTTTTTCTTGTATTATAGAAAATCGCTAGTTGCACATCTGTGCTTTATACTTGGTTTCAAAACACAGCCATGCATTAATCAAGCTGTTGTTGGATGGTTAGAGGGACAATGGTATCTTCAGCCCATCAGGGTTCAAGTCCTGGTGCTCACATTATTTCGTACCTCCCTGTCTGCCCTGCTGCTTCTACTGAAAATATGTACTGGTACATCAGGTTGCAAGGAGAGATGTCAGATGCATGCTTGCTCTCTGTATGTGTGCATGGTATGGTGTTGATCAGCTCTTGCTGCTGCCTGACTAATTGGCTTGTCTGGTGGTTCAGAATACATGGTCGAGCTCGGCATCGACAAGAGCGTCAGCCTCGACCTCTGCATCCTTCTCTACAAGCAGTACGGAACCACCATGGCTGGGTTGCGGGTGTGTGTCATGTCGTTTCAATCCACACTCCGCGATATATATTTTAGACCCGTTCTTTCATTCGTTTCTACTCTTCTTACAGTGTTCCTCTGAACCTTTGATGTAGGTTGTCGGGTACTAATTCGACTACGATGATTTCCACGGGTACTGCCTGCCGGCTTCTCTCCAAACTTGTTGTTTCAGTGTTTGTTTTGCCCTGTTATTTGGGCAACAAGAATGGAATGCCAGATTCTTGATTGTTGAATTTGTTCTGTAGGTTTGTTCATGGACGGGTGGCTTATGAAAAGCTCAAGCCTGACCCGGTGCTCAGGAATATCCTCCTGAGCTTACCCATCCGCAAACTCAGACGTACCGCAAGCTTGAAACTTTACATCGAAGCTCCGAAATATTGAAATGTTAACCATAATGCTGTAACTGCTCTGCTACTAGGTGTTCACGAATGGTGACAGGCTCCATGCTTCAAGGGCCATGAAGAGGCTTGGGATCGAGGGCTGCTTTGAGGGGGTTCTGTGCTTTGAGACCCAACATCGGCCACCCCTGTGCCATCCAACAAAGTTGAGATCTTCGATATAATGAAACACCTGGCTAATCCAGAGCCTGGGGTTGAACTTCCAAGGTCGCCAATCCTGTGCAAACCGAATATAGATGCAATGCTGCATGCCCTCAAGCTTGCCGACATCAATCCTCAGACTACTGTAAGCACCAAATAACTCAATGGTGTCATATTCAGAGATTCATAGGTACCTCATGTTGTGTGGTGTGCTAACTGGCTACGGAACACGTACCAGATATTTTTCGATGACAGCGTCAGGAACATCCAAGCTGGGAAGCAGATCGGAATGCACACTGTCCTGGTCCGTAAAATCTCACGCCCAGTTACATTGTGCATGCGACTTTGGTTGATGATCAGAGTTTGCTAATGTGAATGTGTTGTGGACCAGGTTGGAAGTTCTGAAAGGATTAAAGGCGCTGACCATGCCTTGGAGAGCCTTCACAACATGAAGGAAGCGTTTCCAGAACTGTGGGTGGAGGCTGTGAAGGATGAGGACGTCAGGAACTCGAGCAAAGTCGGAATCGAGACATCAGTGATCGCGTAAAATCCCCATGAACTGACTCATGGTTTTAGGCGAACGGCACATGAGACGACCAGAGGCAATCTTATGCAGTATCTGTTTGTCTGACCGTAGATGTACTGATTAGAACAAGAGAAAATTGTTGTAATCGTTAAGGGAACTGATGCCACTTTCGTTATGTTTGTCCCCTGTAATAAGAAATAAATGTTCTGAACCTCGCTGTAACTCCGTTCATCGGGCAATAGACCTGCTATGCTAGTACTATCTGACATTACAGAGCATCTTGGTTCAGCTTGCACTATGAAATGAGCGAGCTTGATTTGGCTCGAGCTATAAGGCCGAGCTGCAGGGTGGGCTCATACTCCACTTGTAATGATGGTCATGGAGCCCCAGCCTCAAGAGATTGTTGAGCACGAGATGTAGAACGAGACTCCATGCGAAGAGCAGGAGTGGCTCCTTGCTCAGGAGGAGAAGCTGTTTGAGGCTTCACAAAGCTCTGGCGCTGCCACTACTTCAGGCACTAAAACGATGCAGTGCTTGATGAGGGCGACGAGCTCAGCCTGGGGACACCGAGGCCGACTCGAACGATGCGCCAGACGAAGAAGCCGTGTACTCCCTCTGTAAACGGGTAATATGATACGGTCTCATAATATGATACTTAACCTTCTCTTTCTTCACTTAATTTTACGCCACCTCATTAAAATTGTCTAGTTGGCACGCATTATACTCCCTCCGTTTCAAAATATTTGTCTTCATAGGCATTTCAAATGGACACAACATACAGATGTATGTAGACATATTTTAAAGTGTAGATTCACTCATTTTGTTCCGTATGTAGTCATTTGTTGAAATCT
Organism: Triticum aestivum; assembly: GCF_018294505.1. Classification (NCBI taxonomy): domain Eukaryota; kingdom Viridiplantae; phylum Streptophyta; class Magnoliopsida; order Poales; family Poaceae; genus Triticum; species Triticum aestivum. Next base: position 840,926,723 of record NC_057801.1, on the reverse strand, counting down.
CTAGAAAGACAAATATTTGGGAACGGAGGGAGTACTAGCTATAATACTCCCACTACGACTAGCCTAATGCTTAAGGTTGTTTAATCTTTTATTTTGAGCTATATTTTCTCAAAGGAAAGTGCAACTGCAACATGGTTTATGCAATGACGTGGATGATCATAACATTTTATTAGAAAAATTACACCAAAATTTCTATGTTGTTATCGATCGCACACAGGTAAATTATGAACATCGTGTGCATTGACCAGCTATCGCACACAAGTAAATTATGAACATCATGTGCATTGACCAGCTATTGCACATAATTGTTTCGAATGATCGTGTGCAATAACATTTTCCATGCCAATTTTCCCCACGACCTAGCAACAAATTTCGCCAGACGCACCAATATTCTTCTTTAACCTTCTTCTTCCCCACCAAAAACCACATTTTCCCCATCTCTATCTTCCTACGCCAATTATGCACAATGAAGCTATTAATGTGATGTTGTGTGCCGTTTAGATATACTTGTCATGAACAATTGAGTGACGCTGGACCCATATGATCCATCATTCATTTAGAACCTATAGATCATGCACAGCAGAGGAAGTAGCCGGAAAGACAACGATATCAATAAAGGAAACCATTATAAAGACAACGATATCAATAACGGATGCCACTTGTTTATACCAATCTTTTTTACTTCTCCACAATATTGTTTTCTCGTCCCATTATATTATAAATAATATAATTATTCTATTGTACATAGTAGATTTAGCAAAACACCATGATAATAAACTACTCCCTCCGTTTCTAAATATAAGTCTTTCTAAATATTTCACTATGGAGCACATACAGATGTATATAGATGCATTTTAAGTGTAGATTCACTCATTTTGCTTCGGATGTAGTTTATAGTGAAATCTCTATAAAGACTTATATTTAGGAACGGAGGAAGTATTAAGTACAATACACAATTTGTAACATTTGTTATTATAAGACACTTGCGATGAACTAGAAACATTATTAGCCGTAAAAGGTTATGCTTTTATCAATATTTTGTTTGAGATGTTTCGCAAAAAGTATAATTTTATATAGACAAAATTTTAATTTTTTCGTAGATTAATTTCTACCAGCTAGAAGTTTAGTATATTCATTTGTGTTTGCATTTTCCTTTCATATGTTTGTAGAGACATCTACAAATGCATATGTCTACAAAAATATCTCCAATCTAAGGCGGTTGTTACTTTCATATGTTTTTGACACTACACTAGTGTAAAAACGCTCTTATATTATGGGACATAGGGAGTAGATAATTCTAGAGTGTCTCAGCAAGTGACTTTGTATTTGGTACTTAGAACAATGATAACCTCTCTATAACATACAAGTGTGTTCAGGTATTTTTCTTCACTTGATCGGCAGCCCACATAAAGTGTGCAACTCAGTCCTGAATAACATCAACACATTTTTTTGGGGGGGGGGGGGGGGGGGGGGGGGTTAGTGCTATGATGATATCTCTACACCGATGCTACCTTACCAGTGGTCGATGCTCCTCAAGTTGACATACAAGAACCAATTACTCGAGCAGACCCACATGAACTTAGGCCCCGGAAAACATAAAAAGAATTGAAGGATATGTTTTCTATAGGAAAAATTCATTTGAAACATTTCGAAAATAATAAATGACTATTCTGATTCTCCTGAAATAAAGTCCATAAGAATTATGGAGGAGAGTCTTCCCTAACTTTTTTCTCATGTTTTTTTCCCTTGTGTTCACTGTGTTTCAGTTTTGAAGGTTTCCTCCTATTTTGGTTCCTATTGGAAGTATATGGTACGTACATGATGTCACCTCAATTCCCAGTTTTAATGTTCATGTATTTTGAGTTCCAGTGTTTCAAAGTTAACTTCAAATCTCAGAGTATTCGTATTCCATGAACTCTATATGTGACCTCCTAAATCGATATTATTCTTGGAAAACAGAGTAACAAATATTTCTGCAGACGGGCTTCTCAGAAGTGAGCCAAGCTGTATGCTAGAGTCCATGAAAGCTGCAAGCCGAGAGAAGAATCAAATCTGTTAGTAATTGATGACACCCAATCTTACATTCTTAAGAAGTTGATCCCCACTACTAACATTTCTCTTTACATGCACGTTGTCCACGGCATCATGATGCCACATCAGCGCTCACTTTGCACACCAACCAATCAATGTCTCTATAGTGCCCACACCTATAGTGTGTCTCCCCCTCGGTTGTAAGTTGTATCCGAAGGTGAAAGCTCATCAATCTCCCATAAATTAGCCTGCAATCAGTTTCTATTCTTCCCACCATCAACCTCTCATATTCCATTTTAATAATTACCCTGCAATAAGTTTCTATTCTTCCCTTTGATTGCTGCCCTTACAAGTTCCCACCACCACACGCACATGACCTCCTCCTCCCTCCCAACATCACGGCCATAGATCGTTTGTTTCCTCCCCATCCTTCTCGGCTATTTCATGGCATCATCTCCATGACGCGCGGCGTCCTACAGCGGGAGAAACGACTTCAGGACCTCGAGAGGATGTCAACATCAGCCGGCCTGATTTTTTCTTTAGGCCAACGGCCCAAAAGTGAGTGCATACCCTGGCGCGATGCAAACTTCTGGTCGGGCCTTAGTCTTCAAGGGCGTTTTTCTCCCTCTTTGTGTGTTGTGCTCCGCTCTGATGGAGATATACAAGCAGGCCAGATGATCCCCCTTCAATTGTTTTGTTTTTCTCGTGCTTTGATGTTACAAGCATACATTCATTTCCTTCCTTATTTGTTTTAATTCTCCTCCCACGTATGGTTGTTCGCACTTGATGAATCAACGGAAGATTCTCACAAATATGCATGCATGCATGATCTGTCACCTTTATTTCTATTAACGGCAGGTGCTTGACACAACAGAATGGCGCAAGGAATGTTAGCAATTTACAATTGGAAGGTGAAGCGCTGCAACACAGAAAATCAAGTTCCAATTCCAGTTTAAGGAATGTCACGAAATCTTTCAAAATATCAAGCGATATTGGCAGTGTGTCGGAGCTATATCAGTTACCGCGGTCTGTATGTGATGTAATCAGTTTCTGTTGTGTTGATATGCCATGGAAAATATCTCATTCAGGGTAATTTTACAAGTCAGCCAATCACAGAAATTAGGCCAGTGATAGGCGCCGGTGCACCGGCCGAAATTTCGGCTGGTCGGCCCGCAGCCGTTCGATTAAGCCACTTCGTGCCGTTAATTCCCCACATCACGCATCCAATTCGCGTCTCAACTCGCGTTGACCAACATCTTGAAACCATGGCGGACTTGTGCTCGCCGCCGCCCGCACTCGTCCTTGGCTGCCTACGGCCTACGATTGCCGGCCAACGGCGCCACCCACGCTCGTCGCTCCATCCGCCCGCGCTCGCCCCACATCCGTTGTCGCCCTTCAATAGTTCTGTGTTGTCGCTAGCAGCCCCTGCTGCATCCGATGCAGCACGAAAAACATCCCCGTCCCTGAGCATCGCCTGACATCGTAGCGCCGACGGCGTGGTCATCACAACCTAGGCCGCCGGTTGCAGCATCCGAGCTGCCCGTGGAAGCAACTCTGGTGGCGCCCGTGTGGCCGTCCAGCGCTTGCTGGTTCCAGCAAAAATCGGTGCCGGATGTAGCAAACTATGCCGCTAGATGCAGCTCCCCCGCTACGACTCTCGAGTGGTTCCAGCAAAAAAAATGCCAGCAGTAACAATTTGACTCACCGGTTGTAGCATTTTCCCCCTCTGGTTGTAGCTCCGCCGCGTTGAGAGGTAGTAGCCGACGCTCGTGTTGGTTCCAACAAAAATGGATGTCGGATGTAGCAAAAAAGTTCCCTGGATGCAGCTGATTCCCAGCATGTAAGTTTTCTCCGATGTAGCAAAATGAAAGGTTTGTTCCAGCAAAAAAGATTGCTAGTTGTAGCAAGAAAACAAAAACAAAAATCATGGCAGCAACGCCGTTCGCCGTCGAGCAAAGCATCTTCCCGTTGCAGCAAAAAAGCAAGCAGGTTCCAGCAAAAATCAAACCTGATTCCAGCAAAAAACAAAATCGAAAAAACTAGCAACTTATTCTCCGCCACCGCCGTCGCCGCCAACCACCAACATCGACGGTGAAGCAAAATCCCCCTGGTCAGGTTTCAGCACCGCACCTCATCGGTTTCCAGCATTCCCCCTCTGGATGCGGGATGTGGTGATGTGGCAGCGTTGCGGTGGTGGTTGGTCTGCAGGTGCGCCGGCGCCGGGGAGGTCTGAAGACAGAGGAGGTGAGCTCAGTCGAGAGAACCAGCAGCTCCGAGGAAGACGAAAGAGGAACGACTGGATAAGGTCACGCGACTTGGAGATAAGATAAGGAAAGAAAAAAAAAGGAAGCGGTGCGGGTGGGCCTGGGCTATGTGGCTTGTGTGCTCAAGCCCAATTGTTACTGCGAGCAAGGCGGCCGGCCGAAAGTTTCGGCCGGCACGCCGTAGGGAAACGTTTCCCCAGAAATTATATCTGTAATTGCTACTCATTGTCAAGCTATGGTCAGACAAAACAACTACAAGGTACACATCCAAGCTACCTTCTTCAAAATGTTGCGGCAGCAAGTCAGGCCTTAGAAAATATCCATATGCTCGCTGCACCTTATTGATAATGATTGTCTATGCATTGCTGGCGGCTGAGCACTATGTGACCATCTATGTGGGTCGAGTGGAGCGTCGAGGATTTGAGGCAGTTTGGATTGAATTTACTGATTTCTATCCACCGCAACCTGGGTTATTAGTAGTTGGTATCTGAGATTTTTTTGTCTACGAGCTATGAAAGTGGAATATTTTGAGGCCCCTTTTATTATAATTATGGTCATATTTAGTTTCACTTTCAGATGATGGAGATGTTCATTCTGTTACTTTTGGCCTGCAGGGAATTTCAACTTGCTTTACCTATGCGGTGCTCAATTTGTTCTCAATACTTCATGTACTTCTGCTGTAGCCACAATGCATATGGAATTAATATTTCTATGAGTGAAATTTCAATGTATTAACCAGGACACTCTTGCAATGGATAAGGATCAACTCCAGTTCATATTGTGTTCAACAATATTACATACTTTCATTATCGCTATCATACAACATAATAAGTCATTTAGAGATTCTCTTTTTTTTAACCCCTATTTATGAAAATAAGCATGTGGTCATATAGCTTGCATTCCCGCAGCAACGCGCGGGGTATCATCTTGTTTATTCAATGTATGAACAGAAAGACGCAAGAACTTAAGGAGTTGGTTTAATGTTACAAGCTTGTGTCGTACTAAAAAAGCAGTATCACGTGGTAGTACTACTTTTATGTGTCAGTAGCGGTTGCTAGTTTGGAGGCAGACAGATAGCATGTGAAAAGAAAATCATTACGAAGAAGCAAACAGATAACATGTGAAAAGAAATTACTACCAAGACATGCGTATGCATGGTAAAAAAGAGTTCGATGTCGGTGTAACTAGGAGGCGGTGATGGAACAGCCATGGTTATGGACGATGGCTTGCCAGGAAAAGAGTAAACGAAGCAAAGAGCCCCTCCTGAGGTAGGGCGGCGTGGCCTCCAAAGTCTTCCTCATCAACCTTCAGCAAATACGCATGGTACAAATGAACTATCACCGTGGAAATAGAACAATTTGCAATGGAGAAAACCAAAATATGCCACATGGTGAATTCGGCTGAAAAACAGATAAATTATCCTGCATTAATCAAAAGGGTTCTAAAGTTATCCTAAGACGGCATGCAGGTTTTTGAAATTAGGGCCTGTCACACTACTGGAATTTTCACGTACGCCGGGTCTAATGCTCTTCGCCGAGTGCTAAAACACGGACACTCAGCAAAGCAAACCCACCTTCACGGCAAACTGCCATCTTTGCCGTCACTGTCTCACGGCAAACCCTGCAGACGCCGAGAGCCGCTCACTGTCTCGGCCTGTTCGCCTGGTCCCACATGTCAGGAGCTGACACGTGTCAGTCTGCTACTGGCTCTCTTTGCCGAGAGTGGCACTCGGCAAAGAAGGCCCTCGGCCTGCTCCTTTGGTCCCACGTGTCAGGAACCGCCGTCATCGTCTGCTATCGTTAGCTACTTTATTTTGCCGAGTGGTACTGTTTGGCTCTCGGCAAAGTCTTTGCCGAGTGCCCGTGTTCTGACTCTCGGCAAACTCCTGTTTGCCGAAGAGGTGTACGCCGGGTGGCTTTTGCCGAGGGTGGCACTCGGCAAAGGCTTTGCCTGCGGTTTTCGGCCCTTTGTCGAGTGTCCGTGGCACTCGGCGTACATCAGAATTCCAGTAGTATCACTAAATTCTCTGGCTAATAACTTGTAACAAACCATATAAGTTATGATAATCCTGGATTGCTGATACTAAAATACAACCATAATCCAGTGTGGCATGTGCTATAAGCGAACAGCCATATTACTATCCATGCGAAATGTCAAACCATGATTTTATGTGTGTGGATATAGAAAATTCTCAGGTGTTTAACACAGATGAGCAATCAGGCAATGTCACTGCTCACATACAGAATTTTGCACCATAACATATTCCCTGCTGAAGGGAGCAAATATATACTCTCATGGCTTTCCGAAACATGGACGTTCACTCCTCTCTCTCGGTACGATGATCATTGATGACCTAGACTTCTGGTCACATCGTCTCTCCAAGACTGAAGATAAGGAAAACATCTTCTCGTGGCGTTCCTTCTTGTCCTCACGTGCAAACGTGCTTATGTAATTGTTGTAACATTTGCGGATTGATCCACTTTTTTGAGTAATATATTCAGGTGGGGGAACTCCGCCCCCCACGCGCGCGCCGCGTTGATTCTCAACAAAAATTCAGATGTCGAAGTTTGCAACAAAGTCTCCAGGGAACTCTAGCAAGATGAACAGAACCGGACGATCATACATCAGCAGCCCTTTGCCAATTTATTCAACTAATGAACACACGGAAACTAAGAGCCGTTCTAATTCCACTATGTATATATGCGGCAATTGTGTTAGTTTGCTGATGGCCATGGCAAACAAAGAGCTGATTGAAGGGCTCATGTCACATCGACAAAGCGAAGAACCACCGCGACGCTTGTTGCCGAGCTGGTGACCAGTACATCCATAAGGCGCCGACGAGGGCGACGATGCCACCAGAGCCTCTTAACTCTCCCGGACATCCCTCACGCCAGCCCCGCTCCTCCCCTTGCTCTCCATTGACACCGCCCAGCTCAACCAATGGTCATTGAGCCTCCCCTCCGCTCCACGCCCACGGATCCATCCCCTCCCAGCTCCTCCTTCCTTCGTGCTTACATTCTCTCCTTACCTCATTTGTAAGTAATCCAGGCTCGTGAGCGCCCTCCATTTCCCCTAGTTCGTCCTCCCGAGCGCCAAAGCATTGCGTCGACCACCTTGAGAGCGTGCTCTCTCCGGCTCTCCTAGCTGCACCCAGCTCGTCCCTCTTGGCAGCGTCGCCGTGCTCGCTCACCGAGCAGCGCATGCACCCCGGGAGAGCTTCATGTAGAGGACCGCTTCCTCCACCTCCCGCACCGAGTGCCGCTCCGCGCACAGTGCAGAGCGCCTATATGGCAGCCGCCTGCGTGTAAGATTTGAATAAAACTATTGTTATTGTTTTGCCGGCCACATAGAGCGGTATATATAAGAGTTTACAAGCCACCCATACCTATTACAATACGACTAGGACTATTACAATACGACTAGGATTAGGAAACTTGAGAGCCAAGTAATAGTCTAACATCCCCCCGCAGTATCAACGGGAGGCTCGATAACGTTGAGACTGGATCGAATATTACAAAAAGATGTAGATGGCAGTCCTTTGGTAAATATATCAGCAAACTGAGCCGTTGAAGGAACATGCAGCACCCGAACTTGTCCAAGAGCCACCTTCTCGCGAACAAAGTGTATATCAATCTCAATATGTTTAGTCCGACGATGTTGAACAGGATTCCCGGACATGTAGACAGCTGATATGTTATCACAATAAACAATGGTAGCATGTGGAAGTGGTCGATGCAACTCGGAGAGCAACTGACGAAGCCAGATCGTATCAGCCACAGCATGTGCAACCGCACGATATTCAGCTTCAGCGGACGAGCGGGAGACGGTTACCTGCCTTTTCGAGGACCACGAAATCAAATTGTCACCGAGAAAAACACAGAAACCGGATGTAGATCGTCGAGTGTCGGGACAACCAGCCCAGTCTGCATCAGAATACGCGGTGAGAGAGGTGGGGGATGAATTGTTTATGTGGAGACCATGATCCAGAGTACCTTTGAGATACCGAAGGATGCGTTTGATATGATTATAGTGAGGAATTCGAGGATCATGCATATAGAGACAAGCTTGTTGGACAGCAAAAGAGATTTCAGGACGAGTGATGGTAAGATACTGGAGAGCACCGGCAAGACTGCGATAAAGAGTAGGATCAGAGAAAGAATCACCATTGGGTGAAAGTTTGAAACTAGTGTCGACAGGAGTATGGGAAGGATGACAGTCTAGCATACCAGCACGATTGAGAAGATCCAGAATGTATTGACGCTGGGAAAGAAACAGACTAGATGAATCACGAATCGTTGCAATACCTAAAAAATGGTGAAGAAGACCAAGATCGGTCATAGAAAACTCAGAACGTAGATGAGTAATAATGCGGTCCAAAAAAGTTTGAGAAGAAGCAGTGAGAATGATATCATCAACATAAAGAAGTAAGTAGGCAATGTCAGAATTATGATGATGGACAAAGAGAGAGGCGTCAGAAAGAGAGGGAGTAAAGCCTATGGTTTGAATAAATGAAGAAAAGCGTTGAAACCATGCACGGGGAGCTTGTTTGAGACCATAGAGAGATTTTTGAAGAAGACAAACATGGTTGGGATAGGAAGGGTCTTCAAAACCAAGAGGTTGCTGACAATAGACGGTCTCTTGAAGAGAACCATGAAGAAAGGCATTTTTTACGTCTAATTGGTGAATAGGCCAGGTGGAGGAGACAGCAAGGCTGAGAACAGTGCGTATGGTACTGGGCTTAACTACAGGAGAAAAGGTTTCATCGTAATCAATACCATGTTGTTGGGAATAGCCTCGACATACCCAACGTGCTTTGTAGCGGGAAAGAGTACCATCGGAGTGAAACTTCTGGCGAAACACCCACTTACCAGAGACAATGTTGGTGTTGGAAGGGCGAGGAACAAGCTGCCACGTATTATTTTCAGTAAGGGCTGAATATTCTTCTTGCATAGCTGCAGCCCAATTAGGATCAAGAAGTGCGGTTTTGTATGATTTGGGAACTTGAGATAGGGAGACGGTGGCATGAAGGTTGAGACGGTCGATGGGTTGACGAAAACCCGATTTGGAACGAGTGCGCATAGAATGATCATTGACTGCTGGGATAGTGGGAGCAGCGCGAACGGGAAGAGGAGCTACACTGGTGTCCAGCACAGCGGAAGATGCGGACAATGGAGGGGATGGTGGCGGATCGGCATGAGTGGGTGATGGTGCCGAAGGGGATGAGGGCGAATCGACATGAGTGGGTGATGGTGCAGATGGGGAAGGAGGCGGGTCATGGGTGGGAGTCGGCGATGTGTCAAAAAAAACAGTGGCATTTGGTTGGTTTGGGGAAGAGGTATTTAGAGAGGCAGTGGTATTTGGTTGCTTTGGGGAAGAGGTATTTAGAGATTGGGACGTCAAGAGAGGTGCATAGAAAGGGAAACGTGTAGGAGGAAGGCTAGGTGTGGATGTAGTGGTGTGTGATGGAGTAGGACGTTGAGCAAATGGAAAGATGTGTTCGGCGAAGGTGACATGCCGAGACACAAGAACCCGACCGGTGTATAAGTCAAGGCAGCGATAGCCTTTGTGCTCATCCGAAAAACCGAGGAGAACACAAGGGAGAGAGCGGGGAGAGAGCTTATGAGCAGCGGTAGCGGAAGTGTTAGGAAAACAGAGACAACCGAAAACACGAATGTCAGAGTAGTTTGGATGACACAGAAACAGAGAAAAATAGGGGGTGATATTGGGATTGGCTTTGGTAGGACGGATATTGAGAAGATATGTAGCGGTGTGGAGAGCCTCAGCCCAGTATTGGGGTGGCATGGAAGATTGAAGAAGAAGGGTACGGATAATATCATTGATAGTATGAAGAGAACGTTCAGCTTTGCCGTTTTGAGGAGAAGTGTAGGGACAAGAAAAACGGAGAAGAATGCCATGGTTAAGAAAGAAGGTGCGATTTTTAATATTATCAAATTCACGACCATTATCACATTGGATGAAGCGAATAGGGAGGAAGAAGTGCACAGAGACGTATCGCTGAAAATTGAGAAAGAGAGCGTGAACGTCGGATTTGTTGCGTAGAGGAAAGGTCCAGACAAAATGTGTAAAATCATCTAATATGATAAGATAGTATTTAAAACCAAAGACACTAGCAATAGGAGATGTCCAAAGATCACAATGTATTAATTCAAAAGGATAAGTGCTTGAAGAACTAGACGAACTAAAAGGAAGACACACATGCTTGCCTAATTGACAGGACTCACAAAATGAAGAATCGTGAGAATCTCTATTACAAGGTATGGTAAATTCACTAAGAACAGATGCTAAAACTGCAGGGTTGGGATGCCCTAAATGCCGATGCCAGAGATCGACAGATGCCAGCATGGAGGTTGGAGAAGCGGCAGCAGGAACACCATTGAGAGAGTATAAGTCGCCGGAGCTATTGAACCGCGCGATCTCGATCTTGGTCTGATAATCCTTTACAGATAAGCCAAAGGGGTCAAATTCGACAGAAACAAGATTATCACATGTGAATTGACGAACAGAAATTAAATTTTTGATAAGGGCAGGAGCAACAAGTACATCACGAAGAAGAAGAGGTTTAGTGGTGGAGGGAAGTTGAGCCTGACCAACACAGTAGATGGGGATAGAAGAACCGTCACCGAGGATGATGGATTTAAAGAGGGGTGAAGTGCAAGAGGAGAGAAACGTACTATTTGCAGACATATGACTAGAAGCACCGGAATCGAAAATCCAATCCGTACCTGTGTTGCCTTGGGCGGCAAAATTATTCATGGCCTGGATGAAGGCGGCTTGGTCCCAGCTTGGCGGTGCAGCAGAGGTCGGTGTTGGCAGCAGAGCCGGCTGGTACGACGGCGAGGGCAGTAGGGCCGGCGATGGAGGCGATGGTAGGAGGGCCGGCTGGTACGACGATGAGGGCAGTAGGGCCGATGGTGGGGTGTAGTAGTGACCTCCGTCAGCATAGTAGGGAGCGCCATATGTTGGAGCAGCATGGTAGGCATGGGCCGGCTGGCGAGGCATGAGGAATCCTGGAGCACCAGTGTGGGGCCGCACGCCGGGCTGCCAGGCACCGGTATAAGCTGGTGGAGCGCCTAGGGGAGCCGGAGCGGACCATGGCATAGGCCAAGCTTGGACGAGCCCCGTCCAGGGATCATGTGGAGGACGCCAAGGCGTAGCTGCTGGTGGCGTACTTGGAGCTGGCGAAGGTGGAGGAGTAGGCGCCGAGGGCGTCGAAGGTGGCCTGTAGATGGGGTTCTTGCCGCGATAATTAGGGCTGGGACGCCAGCCCGGCGGCGGAGCGGACGCTGCCGGGGAGGGAGGCACCGCTGGTGGAGGTGGCGCCGCGGGTGCCGGAGCACGCGGAACGGCGGCAAAGAGCTGAGGGCGAGCGTCCTTGTTGGATTGAGCACGGTCGGCCCACTGAAGGATGGAGCGCACCTCGGCAAAAGTTGGCTGAGGCCGCATCATGGGGATGAAGGAGGCCTGCTTATCGAACTTTTCGCTGAGCCCGATGAGGAGGATGTTGATGAGCTGCCGATCTTCAACGGGATCACCAAGTTCACAGAGTTCGTCGGTGATGGACCTGAGGCGTTGGCAGTAGACACTGAGAGAGGAGTCGCCTTGCACCGTATTCCCGAGCTCGGTGTGGAGTAGATTGGTGCGAGCATCAACGTTGTCTTGGAACAGCTGCTGAAGAGCCACCCAGAGACCGGCGGCGGTGGCAGCATCCCGAAAGACAAGGTTGAAGATCTCGGTGGAGACGCGCATGTAGATCCATTGGATGATGGCGAGGTCATCCTTGACCCATTGGGGATCATGGTATTGCGGCACGGCGGTGGCGTCGACATGGGAGCGAAGATTGCAGCGCCCGAGGTGAACTTCGAAGAGGTGGCGCCAATGGTAGTAGTTGTGGGAGTTGAGATCGAGGGTGATGGGGATATAAGGACTAATATCCGAGATTGTATCGGTGAGGGAGAGCACCGGGGGCATAGGTGGTGGTAGTAGAGCTAGGGTAGAGGAGGAGGAAGCTGTGGCGGCGGCGCGGGCGAGGGTAGCGGCCCGGCGCTCAAAGTAGCCGGGCGGCGGCAGCGGCGGTGGGGTGGGCGGCGGAGCCATACTCTAGGACCAGGAACTCTAAGATACCATGTAAGATTTGAATAAAACTATTGTTATTGTTTTGCCGGCCACATAGAGCGGTATATATAAGAGTTTACAAGCCAACCATACCTATTATAATACGACTAGGACTATTACAATACGACTAGGATTAGGTAACTTGAGAGCCAAGTAATAGTTTAACACTGCGCACTCACGGGTCGATCAATGCCCACACGCCGCGCCACGTCCACCCTTGCCACCTGTGAGACCCCTGCAGCAAGTCCGCATCGCCGGAAACGCGAGGTCGCACGTGCATCCCCTTTGTTGGAATCGAGGATCGACAAACAATCACAAGAATACGAGGAGATGATTTGTCGTCGGGGCCTTTTTTCTCTCTTTTATTTCTTCCTCTCGGCTCAAACCGAACAAGACACAAGACATCGGCCCAGCACACACAGGGCCGGCTGCCACACTCGGCCATGCACGCACGTAGCACTCGCTACCGTCCATATCCTGATGCATGCACGCACTAACCAACTATCTACTTCCTCCGTTTTAAAATAGATGATCCAACTTTGTACGTTCCAAAATAGATGACCCAACTTTATATTGAAGTTAATACAAAGTTGAGTCATCTATTTTAGAACGGAGGGAGTACATGCGACTCCATGACATGCTAGCCGCTCCAGCTGATTCGAGGTCGACTCGTACGCAGCTCCAGCTGGCTTTCCGCGCACGTACGCGCTCACCTGGCAATCCGGTCTTCTTCGCACGTGAGCCACTTGCTCCTCTGCAAAACCTGATGAGACAATTGCTTATTTACCATTGAGAAGCTCGGTCATTGCTCATTTCTCATCGAACAAACCAACGTTGCTCTTGTACCGCTTACAAGCTTGTTTCGTTACTAGTTTGCCATCAACCGTTTACTTGGTGTTGACTACTTCTGATAAAGTAAGCAAAATGACGATTTTGCCCTCAATGGCAAATGAGCAACCTTACCTATTGTTCCTTTTAACCATGCTGAACCACTTCTGTTCAGATTATCATAACATATTGAGATTACATATTTCTGTAAAAAAAAATTGGCAACACCTTGCTTGTAATTTTTGATCAAACAAGTTATGAGAACAATATAGTATTTTCATCATAACACATAATAACAAGGATAAAAGGTAGCACCTTGTTGGAGCTAGCTTGCATGACAATAACATATATTAAGATAACATGTTTCTCTATAAAAAAAACTAGCAGCACCTTGCTTGTAATTTCAGGATCAAACAGTTATAAGCATGACTATAATTATTTGCATCATAACACATAATGAGGATAGTAAACAGGAGAAATAGACATGGTACTCATAGTCCAGTACAAGAAATTGAAGTGCACAAAAGAGACCAATGTCTAGTACAAGAAATTGAAGTGCACAAAAGAGACCAATATCCAGTGCAAGAAAACAAGTCCACAAAGGTCATAGGAAGAAACAAGTTCACACTTTCAGTTTTTTCTTGCTACGAGTGGCCATAGCAGGGCTGTTTGTTTGCCTTTTCTTGCTTAAAACACTCAAACATTGTCATCAACTCTTCATCATTTGCAATAGGTTTGTATTTCTCACTAACACTATCAAAACATTCTACAATGATACTTTCATCATCAGACCACACAACCCAAGAGTACTGTGCAGAAATAGCATCTAGAAACCCCTTCATAATAGTGATAGCATGCAAATCAATGCTCCAACTGAAGGAAAAACCTCCGCTGAAGTTACGGCGACTGCTACATATCCTAACTTCTAGCACACATGTTGATGCCTGGTCCATCCTGCGGACGCAACCATGACAATCATCAACCAATTTGTCTAAAGATTAGGCGTAGTGTGCAACTAAATATCATGAGAGAACATATCACGGACACATGAGATGATGAACTACCTTAATGCAGGAATTCGTCGTGGGGATTGAGCAGATGTTGAAGAAGCAACATCCTCACCAGCTGTGAGGGAGGTGCCTAGAACTGTTGGTCCAGCGGCTATGAGGGAGGCGGCTGGAACAGGAGGTCCATCGGCGGTAGGGGTGCCGACTGGAGGGGAGGAGGCGGCAGTAGACAGTGCAGGGGCGGTAGTGGCTGGAGTAGCACCTGCAGAGCCGGCGGCTAGAGAAGCACCTGTAGGGGCGCCGGCAACGGGATCCACAGCTGCAGGACCGGCAGCTCCGAGATCATGTGATGCAGGGCCGGTGGCGGCACGATCCACAGATCAGGGCCGGCGGCAGAGGGAGCAACAGCTGGAGGGCCGGCTACGGAAGGAGCAGCAGCTGGAGGGCCGCCGGCGTCGGGAGAAGCAGATGAAGGGTCGGTTGTGGCCAAAGCAGTAGCTGGAGGACTGCCTGTGGGAGCAGCAGCTAGAGGGCACGGGGCAAAAGGGCCAGTGGATGGAGAGACGACCATGAGACGAGGATCTCCGGCCGACGGGAACAGATGCAGGAGGGGCGGCGGCAGTTCCGCCATGGCCACGCCACGGCCAGGCTAGGACTGGAATCGGGGGAGTTGTGCGGGGGTGAGTTGTGCGGGAGGAAAGAAAAGGTTTTTTACCACATGTTTTCCCTTTTGTACAAGAAAATAAGAGGTGATAGATGAGGGTACTACTGGTATTTTCAGATAAACTTGTTGGGGAACGCAGTAATTTCAAAATTTTCCTACGATCACGCAAGATCTATCTAGGAGATGCATAGAAACGATAGGGGGAGTGTATCTTCATACCCTTGAAGATTGCAAAGAGGAAGCGTTTATCAACGTGGTTGATGTAGTCGTACACCTTCACGATCCGTCCCGATCTAGTACCGAACGTACGACACCTCCGCGTTCAGCACACGTTTAGCTCGATGACGTCCTCGCCTTCTTGATCTAGCAAGACGGTCGGAGTAGTAGATGAGTTCCGGCAGCACGACGGCGTGATGACGGTGTTGGTGAAGAACAATCTCCGCAGGGCTTCGCCTAAGCACTACGGAAACTATGATGGAGGATAAACTAGAGGGGACGGGATTGCCGGCACACGGCTTGGTGTTTCTTGATGTGTCTTGGGTGCTAGCCCTGCCCCTCTATTTATATGTTGAGCCTTGGGGTCGAAACTTGGAGTAAAGCCTCCACAATGTCGGTTTCACCCGAAAGGCAAGAGTCCTTCTCGGACTCCAGGACCAGACATAAGGGGTTCCCGGCGTCTAGACCCTGACGCCAGGGACCCTGGCATCTGGCCCTTGGACTCCGCAAAACTTCCTTTTGCGCTTTCCAAAAACCTTGTGGGATTTTCCCTTGGCCCAAATAAAGTGTTCTGTACCCAAACATTTCGGGAAACATCCGGAACCCCTTCCGGTGAATTCCGGAACCCTTCCGGAGACCAAACACTATTATCCCATATATCAATCTTTATCTCCAGACCATTCCGGAGTTCCTCGTCATGTCTATGATCATATCCGGGACTCCGAATAATATTCAGTTACCAACATACATAACTCATATAATACTATATCGTCTACGAACGTTAAGCGTGCGGACCCTACGGGTTCGAGAACTATGTAGACATGACCGAGACACCTCTCTGGTCAATAACCAATAGCGGAACCTGGATTCCCATATTGGCTCCTACATATTCTACGAAGATCTTTATAGGTCGAACCGCATAACAACATACGTTGTTCCCTTCGTCATCGGTATGTTACTTGCCCGAGATTCGATCGTCGGTATCATTATACCTAGTTCAATCTCGTTACCGGTAAGTCTCTTTACTCGTTCCGTAATACTTCATCCCGCAAATAACTCATTAGTCACAATGCTTGCAAGGCTTATAGTGATGAGTATTACCGAGAGGGCCCAGAGATACCTCTCCGAAACACGGAGTGACAAATCCTAATCTCAATCTATGCCAACCCAACAAACACCTTCGGAGACACCTGTAGAGCACATTTACAATCACCAATTTACGTTGTGACATTTGGTAGCACACAAAGTGTTCCTTCGGTATTCGGGAGTTGCATAATCTCATAGTCTGAGGAACTTGTATAAGTCATGAAGAAAGCAGTAGCAATGAAACTAACACGATCATAATGCTAAGCTAACGGATGGGTCATGTCCATCACATCATTCTCCTAATGATGTGATATTGTTCATCAAATGACAACACATGTCTATGGTTAGGAAACATAACCATCTTTGATTAACGAGCTAGTCAAGTAGAGGCATACTAGGGACTACAGGTTTTGTGTGAGTATTCACACATGTACTAAGTTTCCGATTAATACAATTCTAGCATGAATAATAAATAGTTATCATGAATTAAGGAAATAAATAATAACTTTATTATTGCCTCTAGGGCATATTTCCTTCAGTCTCCCACTTGCACTAGAGTCAATAATCTAGATTACATAGTAATGATTCTAACACCCATGGAGCTTTGGTGCTGATCATGTTTTGCTCGTGGAAGAGGCTTAGTCAATGGGTCTGCAACATTTAGATCCGCGTGTATCTTGTAAATCTCTATGTCCCCCTTTGACACTTGATGATGGATGGAATTGAAGCGTCTCTTGATGTTTCTTCTGAAATCTTGATTCCTTTGCCAGGGCAATTGCACTAGTATTGTCACAAAAGATTTTCATTGGACCCGATGCACTAGGTATGACACCTAGATCGGATATGAACTCCTTCATCCAAATTCCTTCGTTTGCTACTTCCGAAGCAGCAATGTACTCCACTTCACACGCAGATCCTGCCACGATGCTTTGCTTGGAACTGCACCAACTGACAGCTCCTCCATTCAATAAAAATACGTATCCAGTTTGCTACTTAGAGTGATCCGAATCAGTGTCAAAGCTTGCATCGATGTAACCATTTACGACGAGCTCTTTTTCACCTCCATAAATGAGAAACATATCCTTAGTCCAGTGTTCCACTCCAGGATTGCTTTGGTACCTCCCTGCTATGCTTATAGCAAGACATACATCAGGTCTGGTACACATCATTGCATACATGATAGAACCTATGGCTGAAGCATAGATGAGGGAGTCCTGGATTAGGGGGTCCTCGGACAGCTGGACTATATATGTTGGCCGGACTGTTGGGCTATGAAGATACAAGATAGAAGACTTCGTCCCATGTCCGGGTGGGACTCTCCTTTGCGTGGAAGGCAAGCTTGCCAATTCGGATATGTAGATCCCCTTCTCTGTAACCGACCTGATGTAACCCTAACCCCCTCCAGTGTCTATATAAACCGGAGGGTTTAGTCCGTAGGACAACAACAATCATAATTATAGGCTAGCTTTTAGGGTTAGCCTCTACGATCTCGTGGTAGATCAACTCTTGTAATACTCATATCATCAAGATCAATCAAGCAGGAAGTAGGGTATTACCTCCATAGAGAGGGCCCGAACCTAGGTAAACATCATGTCCCCCGCCTCCTGTTACCATTAGCCTTAGACGCACAGTTCGGGACCCCCTACCCGAGATCCGTCGGTTTTGACACCGACATTGGTGCTTTCATTGGGAGTTCCACTGTGACGTCGAAGATAGGGTTGATGGATCGCCTTGTTATCAAGGACAACATCACCTCCGGGGGAGCCCTGTCCTCAGGCCAAACCCTCCGGCTGGGCGGATTCGTTATGACCGCCCGTTCGGTCGTCGGGCCGACGATGACTTTTCAAGTCATCAAAAAATGTCTCCACGTCAACTCGGAATACGCCGAGCAGATGGATCCGACGGAGTTATCATCTTTGAACAAGCTCCTGGATCGCATCGCCGCCTTGGGAGTCGCTATGGACTACGATTGGATTGGACTTAAACCCGATCAGAGAGAGATTAACTCTCCTCCGATCACCCATCAGATAGCGGTGGTGGAAGAGCAATGCAATGACTCTTCCCCTATACTAAGGACGAACTATGTCCGGATTACTGAGCTCCCTGAGCCGGATACCCGCTCGCGGGAAGATATGCCCCGAACTCCGAACTTAGAATCGGACTACGGGCCGGAAAAACTAGTTGACATCCCGGAACCCGAACTACTAAGCTCGGAACTTACTCAAGCTCTGGGTCAGGATTCAGACTTAAATCCGCCCACCCATCCAGATACAAGTGATCTTTCCCACATCAGACAACAGCCCCAAGAGATAGTACATCACTTTTGGGCCAGATTCCTACTTGCAATGAACAAGGTTAAGGACTGTCGCGATGAAGACGCAATCTCATTTTTTGCAAAAATTGCACGGACAAGGGGATCCTTAACGCCATAAATCACCGTCACATATCACACTTCGCTGACTTGGCGGCCATAGTACAGAAGTACTGTGCGATGGAAAGCGCCTGGAAAACCCAGGCAGCCTTTTGGGACCCACTAGCTCTCACTAAACCCCTCGTCCGAACAAAAAGGGTGTACCCCCGCAGGTCACCCGATCCAATCAAGAAGAAACCGAAGCCCACTACAGGGCGCGGAACCGTGTTGGAGGGATGGCTCGATAGGCCATGCAAAATACACACCACACCGGATACAGTACCGACAAATAGCCTTAGAGCATGTTGGATACTTCGGCAGGTGGCCAAGAGCAGCGAGGATCTCCTCATCAACAACACCGCAGAGCATCATCCCGCCGAACACAACAATACAGTCTTGAAAGTTTTCGAGACTTTCGCCTCGAATAACAGGCGCAAGAGAGCACTCCGCAGCCTTGCCGAAGTTTGCCAAGTTGTAGCAGTAAACCCTTGGAACGACACGACTATAACTTTCAATGCCAGTGACGAACCGCAATTAAGAACAGTCCGGGCACCAGTCGCTTTGGTCCTTAGTCCTACCGTGGACGGCTTCCGGCTTACCAAAGTGCTCATGGACGGCGGCAGCGGACTAAACCTCATTTAATAGGAGAATCTCAATAAAATGGAAATAGACAGGAGCCGCACTGAGCCAAGCAACACGACCTTCCGGGGAATTATTCCCAGCCGGGAGGCACGGTGTGTGGGAAAAATCAGACTAGATGTGGTGTTCGGCACGCCAGAGAATTACAGGTCCGAAGAGATAACATTTCAAGTGGCCCCTTTCAATAGTGGATACCACGCCCTGTTAGGGCGGGACGCATTCGCAAGCTTCCAAGCTATACCCCATTACGGGTAAATGAAGCTCAAGATGCCCGGGCCCAATGGAGTCATCACTCTTGCCAGTGATCCGGACATAGCACTCCGCGCCGAAAATAAAACCGCTGCCCTGGCCCTCGAGGCACTATCCCAAGCCCTCGCGGACGAAGAATTAACTGCATTACGCTCTAGAGTGGACAGGGACGACATGATACTCGATAAACAATCCAAGTCCACCTCCTTTAAACCAGCGGACGAAATAGTCAAATTCCAAGTCCACCCAACGGACTCCACAAAGACAGCATCCATCGGGGCACAGCTGGACCCCACAATCGACGCTGCACTGCGGGCGTTTCTATGCGAGAATTAGGATATCTTCGCCTGGCACCCTTCAGACATGCCAGGAATCCCACGCAGGCTGACCGAGCATAGCCTCGACATATTGAAGGGATATAAGCCGGTCAAGCAGACACTACGGTGCTTTTCCGAACCCAAACGACAAGCTATGGGAGAGGAGCTAGCCAAGTTACTCGAAGCCGGATTCATCAGAGAAATAAAACACCCGGATTGACTAGCAAAGCTGGTGATGGTACCAAAGAAGGACAAATCCTGGCGCCTGTGTGTCGATTTCAAAGACCTCAACAAGGCTTGCCCTAAGGACCCCTTCCCTCTCCCCCGCATTGATCAGATCATCGATGCTACCGCAGGACACAATGCATTGTGTTTCCTCGACGCATACTCCGGATACCATCAAATCAAGATGACGGAGTCGGATCAAGCTGCAACGGCATTTATCACCCCATACAGCCCCTTTTGCTTCAACACTATGCCTTTCGGGCTTAAAACATTGGGGCTACCTACCAACGCATGATTCAAACATGCCTGGAGAAACAAATCGGCAAAACAGTTGAAGCATATGTGGACGACGTAGTCATCAAGACCAGACACGTCGAGTCTTTAATAGATGATCTGAGGCTCACATTCTACAACCTCCGAACATCTGACATCAAGCTCAATCCGGAAAATGTGTTTTCGGCGTTCCCGCCGGAAAGTTGCTGGGTTTCATCATTTTCAATAGAGTAATTGAAGCAAACCCGGCCAAAATCCGCGCTTTGTCACAGTTGGATACCCGAACAGATCTCAAACAAATCCAGAAACTAACGGGATGCGTGGCAGCCTTAAGCCGCTTTATCTCCAGATTGGGAGAAAAGGCATTGCCACTCTATCGCCTTCTTCGACGAACCGAACACTTCGAGTGGACGGACGCAGTGACGGCCGGACTTGAAGAAATAAAGGCTCTTCTAGCAAGCAACCCAATCCTGGCCGCACCAAACATTGGCGAACCCATGCTGTTATACATAGCCGCGACACACCAAGTTGTGAGCGCAGTGCTCGTCGTCGAACGAGAGGAGGACGGACACAAGTTCCCGCTTCAAAAGACGGTATACTACGTATCCGCTGTCCTCACACCATGCAAATCTCGGTACCCCCATTATCAAAAGATAGCATACGCGGTCTTCATGGCATCCCGGAAACTACGACACTACTTTCAAGAGTGTCCAATCACGGTGGCCTCTGAAGTACCACTCAATGACATAAGAAACAACCGCGATGCAACGGGCCAGATTGCTAAGTGGGCCATCGAGCTCCTCCCATTCGACATCACATACAAACCATGGCAGGCCATTAAATTGCAAGTACTAGACGACTTTGTTGCCGAATGGACAGAGGCAGAAATCCCTAAAGAGTACGGCGCATACTCCAATTGGATCATGCACTTCGACGGCTCTAAAATGCTGGCAGGTCTGGGAGTAGGCGTTGTCCTAACATCCCCCACTGGAGATACTGTCCAATACATACTCCAAATATTATATACAGACTCCAACAATGCAGCTGAATACGAGGCTCTGTTGCATGGTCTTCGGATGGCTGTCTCCATGGGCATTCAACGCGTGGAAGTGCGCGGGGATTCAAACCTCGCAATATCTCAAATAAATGGGGATTTCGATGCCAAAGATCCAAAAATGGCGGCTTATCAAAATGCCGTCCTTAAAATGTTAGCTCGATTCGAGGGGCTTTAATTCCATCATGTGGCTCGAGAAAACAATCAAGCGGCGGATGTTCTTGCCCACATCAGTGCTAAGCGCGACCCAGTCCCACCTAACATCTTTCTAGAAAGGCTTTTCAAGCCATCCGTGGTATGGCAAGGGGAGACCGGCAATACCAGTCCAGATCCGACCACAATCCCAGATTCCGAAGACACTGACATAATCGGGGGCTCTGCCACCGAAATAACACCTTCGGCCCATCTCATCACGGCTGTCATCGCCCCATGGACCGAACCCTTCTTAGCCTAGCTACCTTAATAGGCAAGAACTCCCCGAGGATCAAAATGAGGCACACTGCATAGTCCGGCACTCTAAAGCCTACAAAGTCCATGGGGGAGAGCTTTACAGGAAAAGCGCTACCGGAGTACTTCAAAGATGCATCTCCGAGGAGGAGGGGCGACAGCTCTTGGCTGAAATTCATGCCGGACTCGGCAGTCACCACGCCGCAGCTCGGGCCCTTGTAAGCAAGGCCTTCCGTACAGGTTTCTATTGGCCGACGGCCCGGGAAGACGCACAGGACCTTGTCCAACATTGTGTCGGATGCCAGCTTTTTGCCAACCGAAGCCATATGTCACTCACCGCTCTCCAAACAATCCCCATAACCTGGCCTTTTGCGGTCTGGGGGGCTCGATATTGTTGGAACCCTTAAAGGGGGAAGCCATAAGAAAAAAATACATGTTGGTCATGGTGGATAAATTCACCAAATGGATAGAAGCCAAACCGGTTAAAATGGACGAACCCGGACCAGTGATAGACTTCATATCGGGTGTCGTGCACCATTATGGTGTCCCCCATAGCATCATCACCGATAATGGCTCTAATTTTACAGCCGATGAGATGAAAACTTGGTGCGGCAACATGGACATTAAGCTTGATTACGCCTCCATCTATCACCCTCAAACAAATGGTCAAGTCGAACGAGCCAACAGTCTTTATATGAGCGGCATTAGACCCAGACTAGTGCGATCCTTAAAAGAATCAGACAAGCACTGGGTCGTGGAGCTTGACTCCGTACTCTGGGGGCTGCCGACCACGCCAAATCGCACTATCGGATATACACCCTTCTTCATGGTGTACGGCGTAGAGGTTGTATTGCCCTGTGATATTATTCATGACTCACCTTGAGTACGCATGTATGAAGAGAGAGAAGCCGAGCTGGATCGGCAGGACAACTTAGATGCCCTGGAGGAGGAGCGCGACGTCGCAAAAGCCCATTTTGCATTTTATGAACAACAGGCTCGCAGGTATCAAAGTAGAGAAGTACGGGCCAAAAATTACAATATTGGCAAATTTGTTCTACGCCTACCGGAGAAGAAAAAGGACAAGCTCAAGCCCAAGTGGGAGGGTACCTTCATTATTGACAAAGTTCTCACTGGAGGAGCGTACCTTCTGCGTGATGCATCAGATAATCGACTCGAGCCGAACCCATGGAACGCGGCGAGACACCGAAGATTCTACGCCTAGCGCCGAACTCTTTGTTCGTCCCCTTCCCTTCACTCTTTTCTATTTATTTTTAGCTCTCTTTTTGCTCTTTCTTTCGTAGCTTTAAAACTTTCGTGTGGCTGGACCACACACTCGCAATGCACTAATCTTCAAGTGCGGGCGATTATTATACCTGGGGGCTTCTTGTACAGAAGCTTATTGCAAACGCGTTTCGAGCATAAAACTCGTCGCATATGAGTCCTTTTTTTTCATATGTGCCTTTCCTCTACCATTATATGCATCGATATGACTTAAGTTTTGGCCAAGCTGGGTTGCCTGGCTCCTGTGCTTATGCCCTATGTTCTCGTTAGTTCCTCTAGGGCATAAAGGGAGCACCTCTGCGATTGTTACTGCCGGGTACTCCGGATGTGTACCACAGACTGGGTGAAGCTGAAAGCTAGCGTTCTTAAGAGATTATTCGGTCGGTGGACTAAAGACGTGTCTTATTTATAACACTATGAACCCCAAAAGTCAAATATATTGCAATTTTTCAATCACAAATTGGACATGCACGTTAATGCATGCGCACCCAGTGAAAGGAACCCTTAACGGAACTATTCTCTCTGAAAGATGTTTCTTACTATCGATGTAATATAACATAGCTAGTTGGGTACTTGTCTTTTCAAGCAACTATGACCCCTATGCCTGGTTTCCACGCGTACCCTGGTTTTACATTACCAAGCAGGTATTCGGAAACACACCGGACTGTCGGGTCCGGAGGCCAAAGCGAAAAGGTCTGCCATGACAAATGATTTACAATCCGGCTAGGGACAATACTTGTCCTTTGAAGTACATAGTCATTTTGATTTAAAAACTTCCTCTTCTATGCCATCCAACAGGTTGTCTAGCTTACAATCCTGTTGGGAATACTTGGCCGTAAACTCTACCTGGTCATATACCAGACTAACTGGAATTTCTTTTCCATCTGACCCTACAGGTCCGACCCGGGCCATATGGTTCGGATCGAGCTTGGTGTACCATGTCTTCACCATGGGCCAAGCCTGCCTCGCACCTTCTCGACAGGCTGATATTTTCCATAGTCGGAATCGCCGCCGCGCTCCCTTGAATAGCTGTACAAGCTCCTCCATACTTGTTGGTAGGGAGGCGGATGGCCACAAGGCCTTGACCACACTCTACATCACCTGTCGAACTTGCTCGTGCAGTTGTGGAAGCTCTTGTAGCATATCGCCTGAGGATCCGGGCATCTCCTCTCCAGGACGGCCAGTCAGCATACCTACAAACATAACTCTGTTAGCCCGTTTCTTCGCCGAACTATAAAATGTTCGTTTGAGCACATACTAAAAATGCCGCGTTGAAGCCTTTTATTTTGCTTCACGGAGTCAGCCAGCTGGGCCCGAACATCTTTCAATTCTATGCCCAGCTGGGTATTGGCATCTAGGAGATCGTTTTTCTCCTGCCTGACCCGTGTAAGTATACGCTCACTAGCGTCTTGATGCCTTTGAGCTCTTTGTTCATCCTCTTGTAGGATCTCCGGATTCACTCCGGGATTATATGTGGAATCTGTTATCAGATCTGCAACGTGTCACCACTACTGGTATATGTGATTACGTTTTTTCTCGATAGAGAGAAACATTACCGGTTGAGGCCTTTTTGGATTCCTCTACTTCGGCAGTTGTTGCCCTTAGCTAGGTTTGACACTTCTCCAGCTCTTGAGATAGTAGGTTATTCTTCTCTGTGAGAACCTATTCATACAATGATCCTTAAATCAGTTATACCAACTGTTTCAAGTCTCAGGGGCTATATACATAATTATCAGATTTTACTTACACGTATATCTTTCAAATACTGGTCGGTGACTCTAGCAAGCCCATCTCGAGCAGCTCGGATGTACGCATCACCCGAGTTGAAGAAATTGAAAGCCTCTTCGGAAAAACCAGGGTCGCGGAGCGCAGCCCACCGATGCCGATGATTCATGGCGCTCTCCACTTTGGAATTTGTAGCGGATATTCTATCTGAATCCTCTATATAAGGAATGTCCGGTGTCGCCCCCGTGTTAACCTCCGCCCTCGAGACCGGTTTCGGAATCCGGCTAGTGGAGGCATGATGGGTAGGATCCCCGGACATAGTCCGGCGGATGTTCTTTCTGTCAGGACACAATGGATAGTGTCATACTTTAAGATGACAGCCATGGTGCATGTTTAAAACCATACCTCTTCGATGACGGCTCAGCCGCGTTTCTGTTCGCCTTTCCTTTTTGGAAGCCTGCCCGGCTTAGGCACTCCTTGTTGGTGAGTTGCCTCGGGTTCGGCATGGCGCGTCGACTGTCTTCCCTTTAAAAGCATAAGAATTTGCAGTGGGTAAGGCGGAAAGAGTGAATCCTTTTCGAAAGATAAGTCTCTTGTTTACTTACATGTGATACAGGGAGGAGGCCGGGATAGTTGGCGATGATGGCCACTTCGGTGTCGTCACAGCTCGCCTGGTGAAACACCCCTTCGACAAGCTCCACGAATATATCCGGATCCTCTTTGAATCCGGGGTCAAGGGCCCGGTTGTGGTCCTCTGGTTGTGGAGCCGGGCTATGGATCTCCCTGGTAAATTTCCGCCATTCCTGTTATAGATGGATGGAGTAAATATTTATGATAAAGGACTGGGGAATGAATAGAGTAAGGGATTGCAGGTCACCCAGGTGGGAGGGTTGTACATGGAAAATCCGTCTCGTGGCTTAATGTGGACGAACTCCTCTTCTTCTCCTTTGTATAAATTAGACAGTATTTTCACCAGAGCGGTGGTGGAGTCCGGACCTTTCCAACCATAGCGGGTGGCGTCGTCTTCTCCGTTGAAGTGCCACATGGGATGCCCTCAATACTGGAGTTGCTGTAACCCCCACATTATGCATATTGTCATAACCTCGATTATTGTTAATCCGGATTGAGCAAGCGTCTGTATCTTGCTCATCAATCGAAGGACCTCTCTGCTATCTTCCTCCTTGGGGCTCCGGGGACGCCAGCTACGGCGCTTCTTCAACGGAGCATTTGTACACTCAAGAAGACCCATTCGAACTGGGTCGGGAAGGGAGACGTCTGATACGTCTCCAACGTATCTATATTTTTTGATTGTTCCATGCTATTATATTACCCGTTTTTGGATGTTTATGGGCTTTACTCTACACTTTTATATCATTTTTGGGACTAACCTACTAACTAGAGGCCAGCCCGAATTGCTGTTTTTTTGCCTATTTCAGTGTTTCGAAGGAAAGGAATATCAAACGGAGTCCAAACGGAATGAAACTTTCGGGAACGATCTTTTGGGAACAAACGCAATCCAGGAGACTTGGAGTGGACGTCAAGAAGCGAACGAGGCGACCACGAGGGTGCCCGGCGCGCCCTAAGGGGGTGGGCGCGCGCCCACCCTCGTGGGCCCCTTGAGCATCAACCGACCTGCTTCTTCCTCCTATATATATCCACGGACCCCAAAAACATCCAGGAGTACCACGAAAAACTATTTCCACCGCCGCAACCTTCTGTGTCCTCGAGATCCCATGTTGGAGCCTTTGTCAGCGCTCCGCCGGAGGGGGAATCGACCACGGAGGGCCTCTACATCATCTCCAAGGCCTCTCCGATGAGTTGTGAGTAGTTTACCACAGACCTTCGGGTCCATAGTTATTAGTTAGATGGCTTCTTCTCTCTCTTTGAATCTCAATACAAAGTTCTCCTTCCTCTTCTTGGAGATCTATTCGATGTAACTCTTTTTGTGGTGTGTTTGTCGAGATCCAATGAATTGTGGGTTTATGATCAAGTTTATCAATGAGAAATAATTGAATCTTCTCGGAATTCTTTTATGTATGATTGGTTATCTTTGCAAGTCTCTTCGAATATCAGTTTGGTTTGGCCTACTAGATTGATCTTTCTTGCAATGGGAGAAGTGCTTAGCTTTGGGTTCAATCTTGCGGTGTCCTTTCCCACTGACAGCAGGGGCAGCAAGGAACATATTGTATTGTTGCCATCGAGGATAAAAAGACGGGGTTTATATCATATTGCTTGAGTTTATCCCTCTACATCATGTCATCTTGCTTAATGCGTTACTCTGTTCTTATGAACTTAATACTCTAGATGCAGGCAGGAGTCGGTCGATGTGTGGAGTAATAGTAGTAGATGCAGAATCATTTTGATCTACTTGTTGCGGACGTGATGCCTATATACATGATCATGCCTAGATATTCTCATAACTATGCACTTTTCTATCAATTGCTCGACAGTAATTTGTTCACCCACCGTAATAATTATGCTATCTTGAGAGAAGCCACTAGTGAAACCTATGGCCCCCGGGTCTGAAGGAAATATGCCCTAGAGGCAATAATGGTTATTATTTATTTCCTTATTTCATGATAAATATTTATTATTCATGCTATAATTGTATTAACCGGAAACATAATACATGTTTAAATACATAGACAAACATATAGTCACTAGTATGCCTCTACTTGACTAGCTCATTAATCAAAGATGGTTATGTTTCCTAACCATAGACATGTGTTGTCATTTGATTAATGGGATCACATCATTAGGAGAATGATGCGATTGACATGACCCATTCCGTTAGCCTAGCACTTGATCGTTTAGTATGTTGCTATTGCTTTCTTCATGACTTATACATGTTCCTGTAACTATGAGATTATGCAACTCCCGTTTACCGGAGGAACACTTTGGGTGCTACCAAACGTCACAACGTAACTGGGTGATTATAAAGGAGTACTACAGGTGTCTCCAAAGGTACATGTTGGGTTGGCGTATTTCGAGATTAGGTTTTGTCACTCCGATTGTCGGAGAGGTATCTCTGGGCCCTCTCGGTAATGCACATCACTATAAGCCTTGCAAGCAGTGTAGCTAATGAGTTAGTTACGGAATGATGCATTACGTAACGAGTAAAGAGACTTGCCGGTAACAAGATTGAACTAGGTATTGGATACCGACGATCGAATCTCGCGCAAGTAACATACCGATGACAAAGGGAACAACGTATGTTGTTATGCGGTTTGACCGATAAAGATCTTCGTAGAATATGAAGGAGCCAATATGAGCATCCAGGTTCCGCTATTGGTTATTGACCAAGAATAGTTCTAGGTCATGTCTACATAGTTCTCGAACCCGTAGGGTCCGCACGCTTAAGGTCTCGATGACAGTTTTATTATGAGTTTATGAGTTTTGATGTACCGAAGGAGTTCGGAGTCCCGGATGAGATCGGGGACATGACGAGGAGTCTCGAAATGGTCGAGACGTAAAGATCGATATATTGGATGACTATATTCGGAGTTCGGAAAGGTTCCGAGTGATTCGGGTATTTTTCGGAGTACCGGGGAGTTACGGGAATACGGGGAAGAGTATTGGGCCTTAATGGGCCTTAGTGAGAAGGAGACAGGAGGTGGCGCGCGCCCCTCCCAAGCCCAGTCCAAATTGGACAAAGCGTTTGGGGCGCGGTCCCCCCTCTCCCTTCCTTCTCCTATTCCCTCCTTTCCCCCCTTCTCCTAGTTGGACTAGGAAAGAAGGAGTCCTACTCCCGGTGGGAGTAGGACTCCCCTTGGCGCGCCCTCCTCCTAGGGCCGGCCTCCTCCTCCCTTGCTCCTTTATATACGGGGGTAGGGGGGCACCCCATAACACACAAGTTGATCTACGGATCGTTCCTTAGCCGTGTGCGGTGCCCCCCTCCACCATATTCCACCTCGGTCATATCATCGCGGAGTTTAGGCGAAGCCCTGCGCCGGTAGAACATCATCATCATGTGTTTCGAAAATTGACCCTAGTTTTAGAAAATATCTGTATTTATGTATTCACTTTTAGTAAAAAAATCAAATTTGAAAATTTGGACAATGTTTAGTTCTGTCGCTGGTCATAGTTCTAATGATGATGATCATGAAACTTCAGATCAAGTTACTACAGAATCTCGTAGGTCTTCCAGAGTACGATCCGCATCAGAGTGGTACGATAATCCTATTCTGGAAGTCATGTTATTAGACCATGATGAACCTATGAACTATGAGGAAGCGATGATGAGCCCAGATTCGCGAAATGGCTTGAGGCCATGAAATCTGAGATGGGATTCATGTATGAGGACAAAGTATGGACATCGGTGGACTTACCCGAGGATCGGCAAGCTATTAAGAATAAATTAATCTTCAAGAGGAAGACGGACACTGATAGTAGTTTTACTATCTACAAAGGTCGACTTGTCTCAAAAAGTTTTCGACAACTTCAAGGAGTTGACTACGATGAGACTTTCTCACCCGTAGTGATGCTTAAGTCTGTCCGAATCATGTTAGCAATTGTTGCATTTTATGATTTTGAAATTTGACAGATGGATGTCAAAACTGCATTCCTGAATGGATTTCTGGAACAAGACTTGTATATGATGGGATCCTAATTAGACACCGAAACTTGTCAACTCATGTGCGTAGCGGCGAGCGATCACCGGCGGGAGGTGCATGGTGTGATCGCTCGTCGGGCATTCCTTTTTTAGTGTTTTTTTTCACAGCTTCCGTGATAATGGGTCGGCCTAGTCCGGGGCTATTTCTTGCCTGGGCAATCCTTTTTTGGTGATTTCTTCATAGTTTTTGTGAGACAATGAGTCGGCCCAATCCGGGCCCATTCCTCGCTTGGGCATTTCTTTTTCGGTGATTTCTTCACAGCTTTTGGAAGACAATGAGCCCAGTCTAGACTTGTTCCTATATGGCCCGCGCCAATCAGACGCAACACACGGTGTATAGGAGGGGAGCTCCTATCCGCCGCTAATTGCGGCAGAATGTCGAGGGCACGCACAGGGAGGTGTCCTGACTGGGCCGGCCCATGTGGCTGCGAAGAGATTTGCAAGACCAACCGCTTCACGATGAGTACTCATACCACTTGCGCTAGCAAGCTAGATGTTTTAATAGACAGCCCAGATACTTAAGAACCGAATCAAGCGCCGATACAAACGTTTTTCAAACTTTGAACACGAAATATTTTTTGGAAAAAAATGAATTCCGTATGAAACCACGAACACTTTTCAAAATTTATATATTTGGGAAAACTCAAACATTTCTAAAAACAAAAACAATTTCTGGAAAGGGAAACAATTTTTAAACTCCCCCCAAAAATTGAAAAAACAAACATTTTTTTAGAAAACTAAAAGATTTTTTGAATGGCAAAACAGTTTATGGATACACAAACATTTTTGAAAAATGTGATTTTTTTAAACTCCCGAACAAAATTTGAAAACACTTCAAAAAAATTGAAACTCCCGAACAAAATTTGAAAACACCAAAAAAAAAATTGAAACTCCAGAACAAAATTAGAAACACGAACATTTTTAGAAATTTGCGATCAATTTTTAAAACCCTAGAACAAAATTTGAAAACATGTACATTTTTTAAAAAAAGCGTGAACAATTTTGAAACACGAACATTTTTTAAACTCCCGAACAAATTATTAAAACCCAATTTTTTATAAAATTTGGGACAATTTTCGAAATACTGAAGAAAATTTTCGTACTAGTGAAATTTTGAACAAATTTTGAATTTATGAACAATTTTAGAAAAGCACGAACATTTTTTGAAAAAAGAAAACATTTTTTGAATTTCTAAATAAATTTGAAAATGGAAGTTTTTTAAATTTTTTTGAACAATATATGATAAATGCAAACATTTTCTGAAATTTAAGAACATTTTTCGGAAAACACAAAAAAGGAAAGAAGAAAGAGAAAAGAACACGAAAAAGGAGAGAAAAGATAAAACAAACAGGAAAAAAGAAAGAAAGAAAAACAAAAAAAGGGGCAAAACCAATTCAGGAACCTACTAGAAGGTTCCCAAAACCAGGAAAACCCGGCCGGAACCTTCCAGCAGGTTCCCAAAACCGGGATCGCTGGAACGCTTCTAATGGGCCGGCCTGTCTTGGTCAATCGCGAGGAAGACTCTGCGATTGACCGACATTTTGACGCAGAGTGCGTCATATAGGAAATTCCGTATAGGAGGTCCCCATCTAAAGAACTGGACTAAAAAAGTACTCCCTTTGTTTCAAAATAACTGTCGTCATGTAGACATGCTGCATCCTTCACTAGCATCCTTAGTTCAAATTTGATTGCATGGTTCCATGGGCACTAAATTTACGTTCCACATATTTAATAATTCTTAGTAATTGTGAAATGTTCAGAGCATTTCTTTCTCCCGCAGATTTTCAACCATAGCTAATCGCCTTAGGTTTGGTTTCGTGTAAAAGTTCGATCCTTCTTTATGTTTTTCTCCCAATAATTCTCTAGAATCTATACCTATCTATTCTATACCTAATAATAAAGGGCTATTGCTTCTGGCGGTACATCATCGAAATGGCCCTTAAAGTTTAAAATGTCACCCACCGATGCCACCTATAAGTTTTTTTTTGAGACAACCTCGCAAAACTTTATTAACCCGTCACAATGTTTACAGGGACGAAGGGAAGTCTCCTGGGTGACCTAACCAAACATGGCGGCCTAACCCAAGAGTAAGAGAATGTTTCGCTAGGTTGTGAGCTTCAAAGTTTGAGCTCCTAAATTCATGAACTATAACACATGAAATATAAGAAGAAGATCTAATTGATACTTCCTTCAAAATCGCTCCATAAGAAGCACGGCTGTAACTTTTCATGTCATCGACCACCACCTTGCAATCCGAAGCAATATGGGCACGCCGAATATATAGATCGTCTGCAAGTGCCAACACTTCCCTTATCGCCAATGCTTCTAGTGTGGGGGATCCTCAATGTGCCTGAAAACCATCGCCGATGCCCCCAAAAAGAGACCGTTTTGATCCCTGCAGATTGCTGCCGCTGACCCGTGCCTCCCTCTTCTTGAAACTGATCCATCAACATTAAATTTTGCACTTCCCATTACTGGCGGCTGCCAAGAGGATGCACGAACCGGTTGGTGTACCTTCTTGTGTTGGTTTCTCCCTTTTATGAACTCCAAATCTGAGATAAAGCTCCGTATAAATGCATCAGTTGCTTGCGAGGACTTAAAAATATCCTCGTAAGTAGCCTTTCTTCTAGCTCCCCATATCGCCCAAGCCGTCACCACTACTCGGATGAATTCTTTCTCATCCAGACTTTCATGCAATGCAAAAAGCCAATCTTTGGCACTCTCTTGCTGGTGTTTAATGAGCTTCTTGACCAACTCTTCAGGTGCCAAGGCCCACACGCTCCTAGCCAGCACACAACTAAGGAGCGCATGCCTCCATGTATCCTTCGCTCCGCACAGCGGGCACGAATCCGTATCAGCCATATGACGATGATGCAAAACCTCACCACTAGGCATAGAGTGTCTAGCAAGGCGCCACAGGAACATACGAAGTTTGGAAGGAACTTGTATATGCCACAGGACGCTCCATACCTTTTCCTCCTGCCCAGCGGACGATCCCTCATTGCCGTGCCACCAGTTGTCTCTGTTCGTTCTCGTTCTGAGGATCATCTGATAAGCCGAGCTGACAGTGAACACCCCTGTACTTTCTTCATGCCATGCCCAAAAGTCCGGCAGCCTCCTAGTGCAAACAGGAATTTTAAGGATCTCCTCGGCGTCAAATGGAGTAAAAATAGTACGAATCAGCCCTTCATTCCACTACGCCGAGGTATTATCTAGGATTTCTGCTACCTTTTCTGAAGGATTAGGAACTAGTGACACCAAAGGCCTCTTGAAACTATCCCGGGGGATCCAATTATTTCTCCATATGTAAGTAGTGTCTCCATCACCAATTCTCCGAACTATTCCTTGAGCTAAAATATCTCTCCCATCAAGAATTGCACGCCAAATCTGTGATGGCCGTGAGCCCAATTCTGCATCCAACAAATTGCAATGTGGAAAGTAAACAGCCTTTAGTATTTGCGCACTCAAAGAGGTTTCTTCTGTCAGGACTCTCCATGCTTGGCGGGCAAGGAGTGCTAGGTTGAAAATCTCCATATCTCTAAAACCTAGGCCTCCCAGCTGCTTCGGTTGGATCATAGTGTCCCAAGCAACCCAGCTGGCTTTTCTTTTTCCTTCTTTACTGCCCCACCAAAACTGCCGTATAATTGATGTTATATTTTCACATAAACCTCGTGGCAAACGGAAACAAGACATAGAATATACGGGTATAGCCTAAGCGACTGATTTGATCAAGACCTCTTTCCCTGCTGCCGACAGTAACTTCTCCATCCATCCTTTTATCTTCTCCCACACCCGATCTCGCAGGTATTTAAAGGTACCATTTTTGGACTGGCCAACATCTGTTGGCATGCCAAGATACCGCTCATTCAGAGACTCATTCTGGACATGTAAAGTGTTTTTGATCTCTGTCCTCAAAGGAGTCGGGCAACCTGGGCTGAAGAAGATTGATGATTTGTCATTATTTATGCGCTGTCCCGAAGCATTGCAATAAAGCTCCAATAGGTTTGACACTGCAATCGAACCCCCTACACTAGCCTTAAAAAGCAGCAGGCTGTCATCTGCAAACAAAAGGTGGTTGATAGATGGGGCAGTTGGGGCCACCTTAATACCTGCAAGTGATGACTGTGAACTGGATTTCAGGAGGCACAAAAGGCCCTCTGCTGCAATCAAGAATAAGTAGGGAGAGATTGGGTCTCCCTGTCGGATTCCTCTGGTAGATTGGGCCACCTATAAGTGATAAAAAACATTTCACACAGGCAATCACCGCCTGGGCCGGCCCATGCAGTAGGAACATTCTATATTGCGCTCTGCAAGCTGTGAGAGCTATTTGAGCCGGCCCATCTCCGGGAGGCATGTGTTTTTATTTTTTGTTTTCCATTTCATCTTCGTTTTTTCTACTTTAAGTAATTTGGAACTTAAAAAAAGTTCCAAAAATTAAAACAAATGAGAGAATTTTCAAATAAATGTTTAATAAATCATAAATGTTTGCGGATTGAGAAAATAGTTGCGATTTTAAAAAATAAGTTCTTGTACTAAGAAATGTTAATGAAATTGAGTAAGTTTTGCCATTTCAAGAAATGTTCATGAATTGAAAAATACCCTAAGAAATCAAAAACTGTTTGTCACTTAAGAAATATTTTATTGATTCTTAAAATGTTCGCTGATTCAAAAAATGATCATGCATTTCAGAAAATGTTTGTTAAATATAAAACTGATCATGAATTTCGAAAATAGTTCCACCAATTTCTGAAAAAAGTTTGTTGATTCTAGAAATGTTCGCCTATTCAAGAAAATGTACTAAAAATGTTCACAATTTTACAAAAAAAATTGCAAGTATTATCAAATGTTCAAAATCTATAAGATTATTCACGAATTTGAAAACAAATTCAAGATTTCTGATTTATTCAGGAGTTTAAAAAAATGTTCAAAATATTACCACCAATGCCACCTACAAGGGACAAAAAAAAGGTTTCACACAAGGGGATCCCCCGCCTTGGCCAGCCCATGCAGTAGGGATTATACTACGCTCTGCACGCTGGCAGATGATGCAGTGCGCCCGTTTGGACCGGCTGATGTACGGGCGGCCTGATTTAAAATTTCATTTTTTATTTTTGTTTGTTCGTTTCTGTTATAATTGTTTGCTTTTTTAAATAATTTGGTACTTCAAAAAAATCCGAAAATTAAAAAAGCAGAATTTTAAAGAAAATTTCTAATAAACATAAAATGATTTTGGATTCAATTTTTTCTTGAATTTTAAAAAAATGTTCGCATATTCAAAAAACATTCGTAATTTTGAAAACAAATGCGTGTGAGAAAAAATGTTCATTAGTTTTTTTAAAAATTCGTGTATTAAAAAATGGTAATGAAATTGAACAAAATGTTAGCCAAAATCTTAATCGGTGATGCAGCAAAATCTTGTCATGGCCATCGGAAATTATGTTTTTTTCCTTCCATTGCAACACACATGCCGTTTTGCTAGTTAGGAACAAATGGTGTAATTGGGATGATGCATAGAACTCCCTCTGTATCAAAATATAAGAGTTTCTCTTATATTTTGATATCGAGGGAGTAGTAACACTTCATGTTTAGCTTATGATGACTTATTGTACAGGTGAACATGAAACACTTGATTAGATAAGACTTCTTTTTTCAATGCTGCAATTTTGGAAGTAAAATGGCGCAATGTAACAACTCACTTAGTAGGGTCAGTTCACTCAGTTGTGATTTGCAAGGCATCATGCCCTCTTGCCGATCACCAAAACGCTCCCAATGCGAACGAACAAGTTGTCAGTTTAAACACATACAAATCTTGATTCACTCCTTGCTGCCATACAAAAGGGGGATTCGCTCGAACCGACCGGCACAAACACTCGTCTGAAGCTTCGACACTGAAAACCACACCAATATTTACAAGAGGAATTCGTCCGTCTTGCATCATCTCACTTGAATCCGTCCTGTCAGTAAGGTGGCCTACTGTATTCCCCCTCAAGTTTAAGCCCTACCCTGATGACTTGATCCCTATCTGAACAACCTACCAGAAATAGTCCTAAGAAGTTAACTACTACTCCTAGAACTCAAGAAAAGGCTCTTTAGTTCACACGCAAAAAAAAGGTCTTCAGTTACCGTATCCAACGTCTTTCAACCTCTGCCCGATGATGTAGCGGTCATCCCTGATAGAATCATGGAGTTGGACGCAGAGCACCTTGCCAAGATAGCACAGCACACAGAAGCCGAGGCTACCCAACCATGCGAAACGGTAGACTGTCCAGTTCATGGCGGCAGAATAGCCGAATCTTGGGAAGACGAGCTTGGCGAGTACATAAGGAGCACCCAGAGCAGCGAGCAGCTTCATCGCCATAGGCATGAACATACCTTGGAAGAACCAGCACAGTGGTATAGACCTGGAATACCAGTACACCTTTGCCTGCTCCCACCTTTCATCAATGAAATAGGCCAGGAAAGGTTCCGACGCTGTGCAATGAGCCTTCAACGATAAGACAAAATGACTTGTCATATACTTGCTATTTTTGATAATTTATGCCAATGATAGTAACACAACTTCAGAGATCGGAAAATCGACACGAGAAGTTACAACTTACCAACTTAATCCACAATTTCTTCAATAGAGACCCTAGGGACCAAATGCAGAAGAAGTCCAGAACTGGAAAATCATGGTCAGGCCCGATGAATGGTGATATCAGCAACAAGTCAACCAACAAACCGACCAAAAGGGGAATGATGACCATCTGGCAGCATACAACTTTAAATTACTCATATGTAGTGCGATTAGGAAGATGTATAAACTAAGCCACCTTGGTAAATTCCTCACCCATGTTAACAACGGCGGAGCTACGTACAAGGTTGAGGGGGCCGTGCGCCCCCCCCCCCCCCCCCCCCCCCCCCCCCCCCCCCCCCCCACACACACACACAAACAACAACAACAAAAGTGCAATTTTTTTACTAGTTAGTAATCGCCCTGCCCGGCAGCTTTTAGATGGGCCATGCACATACATGTAGAAGGCCACAAGCCTCTGGTATTATCACGCATGCACACGAACCTGCTCAGGGCTCGGTTGCTTCGACTCCTTTTCCCTCAACCGCACTTGTCGCTCGGGTACAGTTGCTTCCCTCCATTGCCTGTTGACCTGATCCATCCATGAACCAAGCTGCCGCACTGCCTCGATGTGGGCGCCGAGGAGAAGATCGCCTCTGATCTGCGTGCACTAAGGTCGTGAGGGAGGAACAAGAGCGCGCTTGAGATTGTCATCTTTTGCTCTTTGCCACTGGACAGTGGTCGCCGATGTCGACCGGCCGGCAAGCCACCCCTCGTCTCTCGCTACCCCAATACGAATTTGTGTACTTGATTTTGTAAGTGCCATCCACCCAGCTCAAATGATGTGCTTCACTCAACCAGGCAACGACGCCGCGACGGACAGCCTCGAGCCCTCGACTTCGTCCGGCCTTTGCTGAGGAGAAGGCAAGGAGGCTAGGAGGAGCTCCGCGTTTGGGCCGGTGGCGACGACTCCAGCGCCCGGGGGATCAAGGGTGCACCCAGTATCAGCCACTGGCTGGTGGTCGCGGGTCTCCGATGGTCGATGTTGCCGACTACTTGAACTCTGGCAGGCCGGCCGGCCGCTTCGTTGTCGCCGGCTGCCACAGCCTGCAGAATTTCTCTGAATTCTCTAACACCGAAAGCGTTGCCTGTATATCAACACTGTTGTACAGTGTGAGTCAAAGTGTTTTTTCTTTTGTTTTGTTGCTCTGTCGTGTGATTTGATATAGTTGGGATTTTTTTGTGTTAGCACTACAATTTTCTCTCATAGTTAGTTAGTGGTTAATTGAATTGGACTATACAAATTATTAATTTGCTCTCTCAATAGCAGTTGCTCACTACAGATATTTTTTGTACTTTGGCTGCCCCAAACATTTTTATCTAGCTCCGCCACTGCATGTTAAGATAAGCAGAAGCATCTTCAAAGCTAGAAACCATGTTCCTCTAGAAGCCGTGCAGGCAAATAAATCTCTAGCGGCGGCAATAATAGCTGATATGATGCAAAATCCAACAGCAGTAGCAAACAGATCTAACAGAAAAAAATTACACAAAGTAAGCCAAACAAGATGAAAAGTATGCACTTCCATTACAAAGAAGTCCAAGTATGATCATCTCTGAACAATCATTACCATTGGATTTCAATCCACCTGCGGCTACTGGCAGGTGAGGGATGGTAAACAGCAGCATTGAACGCCCAACTGAGATTGAAAAGAAAAGCATAGCAGAATTGAATTTCACAGCAGTCAACCATGCTAGGAACATGCGTAGCATTGTTCGAATAGCAACAGATTTCCTGGTACAATGTGTAAGATGGGTAAGCATCTACCAAATAGTAAGGCACCAACACCTGTCGCTTTGCACAAACCAACCTTTAATTGATTGGTAAAATTATAAATGAAGAGACAAGTGTAGCAAACAAGCAGAGATTAGAAAAAAACGACCAAAAAACATGGTTTGTTTTTTGAGGCCATGGAATAAATTTGCCAAACAAGGATGCAACAATGGTAAGCATAATTTGTTCAGTTTTGCTAGAACTCATCTAGATGAGATATAATTTGGTCTCATTCACCTTTTATAGCCGTTGGATGTGATGCTATAAGATGCGTGTGTGCTGACGTGGGTTGTATCTGTTCTTGTTTTCAAAGTGAATGAGACCAAATTATGTCTCATCTAGATGAGTTCTAGGTACTCCCTAATTTGTTTCTCGAAGTAGCCCTTTTCACATGATCCATAGTACTGATATATATATATATATATATATATATATATATATATATATATATATATATATATATATATATATAGATGTCATGTCAGACATCAGGATCTCAGTACTTACTTGATTCACTTATACAAGTTTAAGGATCCAAATATGAAACATTCAAGTTTTGGGACCTACAACCTACTTGAACCAAATTGCAACCAAGATGTTGAAATGTCAAGTAGATTGCTCTTAATAAATTGACAATGTGTAGACCCCCGAAGTACGTGATAATTCACTGTGAAAGACACATACCATGGCAAGAGATGTTGAGATAGACTATCCACTTCGACAGATAGGTAAAAAGAAGTGAAATTTGCCATACAGGGATGGAGCAATGGTAAGCATAATTTGGTTCAAGTAGACTTAGATGCAGACAGATTAAAGTAGTGCAGGCAGTTCAGTTCCCTGAATAAAGAAAACTATGGGTGTTTACCTTTTATCACTAACTTCACTGCTGCTACCATACTGGTCTTTTGGTGCAATTTTGTTCCCAAGAGCCTGTCCAGTGGTGACAAACCAGTACCGTATTACCCACCCCACTAGCCACTCAAGGTTAATGGCTATGGTGACACTGAGAAACCTCAGATGAAGAAGAGCGGAAAGTGATGGCACACCGTTTTGTGGCCCTTGCCAAATGGACGTCCCATTAACAGGATGATTGAAGTAGCTACAATCACAAATACAAGCATAAATGTCTTGTGTCGCCAAAGACGGCAGGTACACCACATGAAGAACAAGATTTTAATACTTAGGTGATATCTAGTGGGAACATCTCTGGTGCCAAACGGTCGGCAATATTAATAGGAACAAGAACGACCAGAGAAACAAATATAGTGTCGACAAAGAGACAAAGAAGCTTCTTGGAATAAAATTTGTAGAACGGTTCGTGAACATCATGATGGAGAAAGGGAATGGTAAATCCTGGTCCCAATATCTGCTCAAAAACAAAATACAATACTGGTTATATCCTTGAATCATATGTTGCATACACTACTGATGAGACTACATATCAAATATGATCAATATACCTTCTGAATAGTTCTGGGCAGTCCGGGGCGTAGATTCAAGAAGGTGAGCCCAATAAGACAATGCTAAGCAGTAGAAGCAAAAGATGAAGCAATAAGAAGATTGAGCCTCTGAGACATTGTTGCACCAAACATCTTTGTAGTGCAGATGTCAAGGTGATTTGAGGTTCGTGCTATGCGGGCCAAACAGTAAACACATGCATCCAAACAGCCCAAAAACATCACGCGCGGGCCTGGCTGGGCCTAATGCAGGCTACCAAACGTGTCATTTATTATTACTAGCAAAAGAGCACGAGCGTTGCAACGGAAGAAAAAAAAGCCCGTCTCTCTCTCTCTCCCGCGATGAGAAATCTGATGTTTTTCCGTCTGAGGTTTTTCAGAGGTGTGCATGTATTGCTATCATTGTTTTTCTGAGGTTTTGCGAGGGCTCCGACTACGAGCTAGCCGTCGGCCAGGCGGCAGCTGGCCAAGCGCGGTGGAGGCAGTGCGAAGGGGTGCTCGGGCGTCTCATTCGCTAAAGAGCGTGCATAACGGGCCGGCTCATTCATAAGCGCTGAACGTAAAAAAACTCAGTGGAATTAAAAAGCAGGCGCCTAGACTCGAACTCCCAACATTCAAGGTTAACATCTTTTTGTATAAGATTAACAATTTTAAATATACACTGAACATTTTTTTAATACATGCCGAAGAATTTTGAATAACACATTGAACATTTTTTAGATATATGCTAATTTTTTTTCAAAATACAGAATGAACATTTTGTAGTACACGTTGAAAAATTTCTTGATATACGATGAACAAGTTTCAAATACAACATGAACAATTTTTTAATATACGATGAACATTTTTGTAATACACAAAGGTTATTTTTATAGTGCATGGTCAAGTTTTTTATAATATAATCTGAATATTTTTTTAATATATGACAAACATTTCTTAATACACAGTGAACTTTTTATACTACAAAAAGAAACACAGAGAAAATAAACAGGAAAAAAAGAAAAAGAAAAGAAAAAAAAGCAGAAAAATAGAAAAATAAATCAAAAAAGGAATAAAACCCGGTTAAATAACAAAATGGGAAAAACCCCGGTTCATTCTCGCAAAAAAAGGCCCCAAACAGGGATCCCGCAACGAAGAAGAAACAGGAACGAAGCTGAATCGTGGGCCGGCCCAAGTGGAAGCGACGGGGTTGCTCGCTCTGAGCGAAGCTGCGATTATTTGACGCGAATCGGCGTCATATAGGAACCATCGTGTCAGGCGCCTGTCTAAATGGGCCGGCTCAGCGCGAGGGAGGTCATAGACCACTGCCGCGTTTATTTTCTGTTTTGTTTACTTTTTCCTTTTTATTGATACTTGCAAATATTCTAAATATATATGTTCTAAATGTGGTCGAATTGACAACATAACTTCCAAAACTCATAAATATTCTTTGGCTGCTCCCCTCTTATCGAATCAATAAATTGGGGTGGTTATACTTCCCTCGAAGGCTGTTGCGGTTGCCTACGCTGTTGCGATCCTCGAATGCTAGAAGCAATGGGATGGAAGTCTATGTGCAAAATAGCCGCTTTCTCCCTACAGAAATTAGGGTTCCTTTGCCTCTAGCTGGCGCCACCGCCGTTCCGCCTTGGCCTCCGGTTCCACAATGACAGAGATGGTATTCTTTTAGCATGACTGGGTAGACCAGGCACTCTATTTTCTCACTAAAGTTTAAAGGGATTCTATCCACATTACAGTTATAGCTCGACGACGACGTTGTTCTACATGACCATGCCATTACATCCTTGATAACTAATTTTACAAGATAGTGAATGAAAATTAACAACGAAAATCCGACGCCATGTTTCTGCAGACGGGCCTCTCAGAAGTGAGCCAGGCTGTATACCAGAGTCCACGAAAGCTGCAACCGAGAGAAGAATCTGTTAGTAATCCATGGCACCCAATTTATTCAATGTGCGAATACAAAGACACAAGAATTAAGGAGTTGATTTAATGTTACAAGCTTGTGTTGTTTGTTTGACAGCTCCTACTGAAAAAGCAGAATCACATGATGTCGTGATAGTGCTAGTTTATGTGCCTGTAGCACTTGCCAGTTTGGAGGCAAACTGAAAACATGTCAGAAGAAGACATGTGCATGTGTGGTAGAAATGAGTTCGACGTCGGTGCAACTAGGAGGCATTGATGGAACACACATAATTATGGACGTCGGCTTACCAGGAAAAGAGTGAACGAAGCAAAGAGCCCCTCCTGAAGTAGGGCGGCGTGGCCTCCAAAGTCTTCCTCATCAATCTTCAGCAAGTGTGCATAGTACAAATGAACTATCACGGTGGAAATAGTAAAGAATCTGCAACAGAGAAAACCAAAATATGCCACATGGTCAATTTGGCTGAAAAGAGGTAAATCATTCTGCACTTATCGAATTAAAGTTATCCTAAGACGGCATGCAGATTTCTGAAACTAGGGATCCTGTTACTAAATTCTCTGGCTAACTTGTAACAAACCATACAAGTTATGGTAGTCCTGAATTACTGATACTAAAATACAATCCTAATCCAGTATGGCATGTGCTATAAGCAAACGGGAATGTTAATGGCCATGCGAAACGTCAAGCCATGATTTTGAAGCGTCTGAACATAGAAAATGCTCAGGAGTTCAGCAAAAATCAGCAATCAGGCAATGTCACCGCTCACAACACAATTTTGCACAAGATTTTATTCCCTGCTGAAGAGAGCAGATACATATACTCTTATGGGCTGAAGAAAAAGGACAACTCCTATCTAGATGTCGAAGTTTGCATTTGGTTTGAGGGTGCTAATCTTTCGAAGGAACTCTAGCAAGGTGAACGGAACCAGCTAATCATACATCAGCAGCCCTTTACCAGTTTATTCAGTAATGAACACCTAGAAACTCAGAGCAGTTCATATCCCACTGTGCGGCAATTGTGTTTGTTTGCTAATGGTACAAATGAACTATCATGGTGGAAACTGTAAAAAAATCTGCAACATAGCAAAAGAAATATGCCACATGGTCAAATTGGCTGAAAAGAGGTATATCAGATTTCATTTGTTGAAAGGGTGCTAAATCTATCCTAAGACGATATGCAGATCTTGAAAATGGCACCATGTTACAAAATTCTCCAGCCAACTTGCAATAGACCATCTATGTTATGATAATCCTGAATTCTGATACCAGAAATACAATCATAATCCAGTATGCTATGTAATGTAAGCAAGCACGCATATTCTTGACACACGAGAAATGTAGAGCCATGGTTTTTAAGTGTTTGCATATGGAAAATGCTCATCTGTTCAGCAAAGGTCAGCAAGAGCCATGGTTTTAAGTGTTTGCATATGGAAAATGCTCATCTGTTCAGCAAAGGTCAGCAATCAGGAAATTCATCACTCACAATGCAATTTTGCACCACAAGCAACTACATACTCTCTCATGGACTGAACAAAGGGCAGCTCATATTTGGTTTGAGAATGCTAATCTCTCCAAGGAACTCTAGCAACATGAACAAAACCAGCCAATCATACATCAGCAGCCCTTTGCCAATTTATTCAACTAATGAGCACACAGCAACTAAGAGCAGTTCATATCCCACTGTATATAGGCGGCAATTGTGTTGGTTTACTGACGGCCACGCCAAACAAAGAAGAACAGCTCATGTCACATCTAGTACCAGACAAAGCGAAGAACCACCGTGATGCTCGTCACCGAGCTGGTGACCAGTACTCAGAGACGATACGACTGACCCTCCAGTCCACAGTGCGTCTAACACTCACTTCACCTCCTATGACCTATCGCGGCGATCAATGAACGGCGGAACAAAGCGGCCTTCTGAAATTACGCAGCTAACAGCATCGCTTAGCCTCCTCTACTAACTCATTCATGCGCGACACGCTAGTATTGTGAGTACCACAAGGTGGGAGAGAGATCCTGAATTCAGTGTGAGATGAGATTATGAATTCAGTTAACAGTGAACCTGAATCTACGCCTATGTCTGAAGGGAAAGAGGGAGAGAGGAAGATTGGGGCTTTGAGGAGGGCGGGAGGGAGGGAGGGACTGACAGGGCGATCCAGAAGGCGCCGACGAGGGGGACGGCGCCCCAGAGCAGGCCGCAGGCGAGCCCCACCGCCTGCCGGATCCAGTGCACCGCGTCCAGCAGCTGGTCCTGCAAACCGAAACCCAGGCACCGAACCAATCAGAACCCCACGGAGTCGCTCGGGTACACGCCGGCGGCGGCGGCGGCGGCGGCATGCATACCTTGTCCAAGGACGCGTCGGGGTCGAGGTACCGGGCGAGCCGGGACGG
Organism: Triticum aestivum; assembly: GCF_018294505.1. Lineage (NCBI taxonomy): Eukaryota > Viridiplantae > Streptophyta > Magnoliopsida > Poales > Poaceae > Triticum > Triticum aestivum. The sequence continues at coordinate 840,883,110 of NC_057801.1, read as the reverse complement.
GAGGGCGTGGCCGTTCTGCGCCGCGTGGTGCGGGTGCTTCGCGGCCGCCGCAGCCGCCGCCTTGGACTTCCTCATGCCTCCGGCTCCTCCGCAGCGGCGGTCCTCCACGCGGGCGGCGGCGGTGAGATGGGATCGCTGGTGGGCGTGGGAGAGAGAAAAGACGGAGCTTTGCTCGGTCCGGTCGCCGACGGACTCCTTTTGGCTTCCGCCTTAGCAGGCCGTTGGCGTATTCCAGGACTCCGTTTTTGTTATCCAACAACATCCTTCTCTCACACGTTCCAACTCAACTTCCAACCGAAATCACCATTCTCCCTCAAAAAAGGCTGAAATCACCATTAAAAATTTCCTTTAACTGATTTGATTGAAATAGAAATACCATGCCCGTCCATCGGATCATTTGCCACTTGAAAAAATCGGCATGTTGTACTGTTCTTAACTCAAGTTGATTCAGTGAGTGTGTCTCGTTCCTTTTGTGTTGTCGCCTCCTGTGACTCAAGCATCCCTAGCTTCCCACCCCATCCTTCCGGCTGCATTGAACTCCAGCCACACATCGTCACTGACACCACCTTATTACGGTAACCAGTTGGTAGGGGCCTGCTCTATAGTTTCTATACCCATCGTTGTCAGGCGTTGTCGATGGTCTCGACTCGCTCTTCACCCTCTCGGAGGTTGTTGGTCGACTATGCTTTATAGGAAAATGCAAGCGATGATTCGTTTTACCAAAAAAATTAACAAATTTCATTCCTATATAGCATACACTCTTCATCCCATAATATAGATCGTTTTACAAGCTATGAGGAGTAGTTGTAAAGAAGCAACCTTTTTCTACCGACAAAATGCAAAAGAGGTTGCTAGCAACAAATAATAATCCCAGTAGAAATAAAATATTTTTTTGCATGATAATACATGTCTCATTTATATCACAAGGTTCATAGCACAAGCCACGTATATACCTACCTGTCAAAACTGAAAAAATAACGGTCGCCAGAGGAAAAAAAAATGACAGACCACCTCCACATCCAAGCTCAACGCGTCTCCATCGCTGATATGCAGTTTTGCGGAACTCCAAGGTGACTCACCAAAGACGAAACCATATCGTTGAACGAATCAGACGCGAGCAACACCCCGGACACGCCAGCAAACTCTAGATCTGGCACCCCAATCTTTCAGATGCCGCCGATGCAGACCACAATCTGCATCTGTTCCTGGACTACCTCCCAAGTTTCGCGTCGGCTCTGGAGCAAACACCGTGGCAACGGTGGAGCCTGAGGACACAGGTCTACCACGAGGATGCCGCCGCCGCCGCACCATCCTTACTTGAACAGACTGGATTCCAAATCCATCCCCAACCACAGGACCGATCGCCTCGTTGGAGTAGGATCTAAAGAAACTTTATTCAGTGCCGCCATCGCCACCGCCGAAGCCAAGACGATGAACAACCTAAAAACTAAGCTACTTTGGCCTAAAATTATTCACACGCGTGAATTCGCGCGACCCTCTCACCATTGGCGACCGAGATCGCCGGCGGAGGGGAGCCGCTGGAGGACGGCGGCGGAGGAACTCCCTGGCGATGGGCGATGGTGAGTTCACATTTTCCTTCTAGAGGAAGAAAGAACGATACTCCGCAAAAAAAAGGAAGAAAGAACGATACTCTGAGTAGCAATGGATTACCAGCAACAAAATACAATGATGGGGTAGTATATAAGGAAGAAAAAACAGCTAAGAAATTAAAGACGCCAGCCAGTAGTGGCGAGATGGGATTGGAGGTGTCGCCACAAGCAAAAAATAAACTCAGTTGGATCATCACCGTCACCGTCAATCATTTTTCTTTAGAAAAGTTGTGTGGCTGTCCCCCCACCAAACGTCTATGCACCAAAATCTCCCTGCATCTACCCATCTGCTGGAGAACCAACCACTGCCTAGCTAGCTACAAATTTCTCTTCTCAGTCCATGCCTTAAGGTATTTATTTTCTTGAATTGATGATGTGGGTTGATCTGACAGGGTGTAGCTAGTTACTCCCTCCGTTTCAAAATAGATGACCTTAGGGAGTAGCTGTTTAGTTCGATCTCAAAACCGTGTCAATTTCTGTCCAGTTTTAAGGTTTAAGTTTCATCATTTATCTGACAAATAAAAGCATCGTTTATATGCAAAAGGATTTTATACCGTTGAATTTGTGATTGAAAGAAGTTACCAGGAATGCTAACTTTATATGACATTACTTACACACTATTGATGTAATAGATGACCAATTGAAAAAACTATTCAAAAAATAAATAAAGCGTCACTCTCCTCTGGTGACATGGGGAAACCCTAGCCGCGCCGCCGGGAGGACCGGCCAACATGCTTCTTCTGTGACTACGGGCAACTCTCTGTTGCGGGGTTCGGGGATCTGGGGCCGGTGTTGTTTGTGCCTCGTTCTGGCGGTTCAAGTCAGGGATTTCCCTTATGCTGGCCATGCTGGGTGCCCTGAGGGCCATGTGGAGTAGGAGAGGATTCCCGCATGAGTGTGGACGCCTACCTTGCCCCAGCTGGGTGACAGGGATGGTTGGCTCCCTCTGATCGAATATCCGCCAGCCTTTTTACAAGTGGTCTCTCCTCTCATATATAGTAGTTTCCCGAAAAATCCATCCACCAGGGTCGACTTAGTTCTCCCCTTTCGGGATCGGTTATCGAAGATGGGCATCTTCGTGGCGTCACATCACCTTACCCCAGTCCATGCCATGACCGCCAACCTTAGCTGACTCCGACCGATCTTACCGTCTTAGGCCATATTTTAAGACCAATCGGACAACCCCTCTTGCGTCCGATCAAGCCCACATCGTGCTTGTCCGTACAGAACGGGCTCGAGCGGTCGTGATATGATAGTCATCATAGTGCGCCTCCACACCAAGCGTCGCCGATGTACGGGTCCACCGAGAGTTGGTCCACCACTCTGTGACTTGTGAGGGATGCCTTCGGGGTCCTTGGTCCACGGGGGTTCTCTCATCCATTGAGCCTCCAGGCGGTGGCAACCAGCGCCCATCGTCTGGATATGGTTGTGAACCGTCTCAGACGGGTCCCCGGCCCCCATTCGCTGACAAACCCATAGTCAGTGTCCTCGGTCCTCGCCATCAGCTGGCAGGATCGGTGCTCCGGCGCGTAGAGCGAGACGGCAGGTGGCCCTCTCCGGCGACTTCCCAAGGAGGCGATGTTTTATTTCTGGTCGGTGATCTCAAGTGCTTCTTGTTCCGTGTGGCTACTCCTGTACTCTTGCTTGAGTTTGATTGGGTGGCATTTTTGCTATTCTCTAGGATGCCGATTTCATTTTGACCTGCCTTGTAGGAGGATTTTCTCATCACCTTGTGTCAGTTCGGCCGTTTTGGCTTTATTTATAAATTAAAGCTGGGCGAAAGCCTGTTTCGAAAATAGATGGCCAAGTTGAAAACTCAAACTACAAGGACATCACATAAATGGAACAATTAAAAGACTACTAAATATGCCATAGCGTAATGGTTACACGTGATCCTCACCCGCACTTATTTTGGGACCAACATTTTTCAAGCCTCCATGAATTCAACTGAAAAATGTCACACCAACAGGACGCATGGACACTTAAGTCAGTCATAGACAATTACACATGGTACATTCTATTATTACTTCACTAGAGTAGACTATATGGACGTGAGGTGTTGATTGGCATGGCACGAAGTCAATGATCCAGACTTGCAGGGTACTAGTAGAAATTTAGGATGATGTTATAGGAGTATTATACGTTGGCTCACTGATTGCATTATACAGTTATCAATTCCAGCCGTAGAGCTAGCTAGATCTGTACATTACAGCCTACTCCCCCCGTCCCATAATATAAGAGCGTTTTTGACACTACACTAGTAGTGGCGGAGCTTAGTGGAGACCAACAGGGGCCATGGCCCCCCTTATTTTTTGCATCCATTGAAGAACAAGCTACATCATGAGCCTAATTAGTGTTTAAACTATAAATTAGACCCTCCTTCCCTATTAACTTGGTTCCTTTTGACTAATGGCCCCCTCTTGAATTATTCTCAAGCTCCGCCACTGTACACTAGTGTAAAAAAATGCTCTTATATTATGAGAAGGAGGGAGGAGAGCGGCGATAGCGTGGACGAGCGCGTTTGATCCCGATACGTGGACCAATGAAACAAGTTGTTCGTGGTGGGGACATAGTGTAGGGCGGTATGTACACAGACGTAAATAAGCACGTACGGTGATTGAATGCGTAACATGGCCCACGGCATCCGTCCGCTGATAACGGGCATCCTATAACGTGTTCGGTTGGTACAGATAGATGCATGCGGTACAGGTTTTGTACATGGCAACGTTTTCCGTCGACATGACGACGTGCACTATGACGGGGAAGATATCTGCAACCGTTGGAGCAACCCCAGTATGCCACACCACCGCTCCGAAAGCTTGAACAAGCAAGAAAACCAACCGGGGACCGAAAAAACCAACTAGCTTGCAAGGAGGTGACGCCGCTGCAATTCCATCCATCACGAGCCGAGCGGTTTAGCTACACTCTTACAACACGAGCCTCTGGTGGTGCTGACAAGAAGATGTATTGGAGCTTGCTTAGATGTATAGATCCGGCTAAGAGAACAATGATATTCCCTGATAAACAAGTTAGATCTATGACGGCAGCCGATGTAGAGTTAATTGCAGGCATAAAATCTGGTCCTAAGCCGATCCTAACAGTGGATAAATCCGATTGACTAGAGCTGCTTTGGAAAGTTCAACATCTGATTATAGTGTTCCACGCACGGATTCGGGCTCAATTACAGATAAAAGAACTCGTTCATGTAATCGCTAGCATAGATCAGCTTTTCGCCCATGTTTTTGATTGATCTACGTGCATCGATGCATGCATGGTGCTTTGTGTACTTTTGGCTGCTCCTACTCATTTCGTTGTGCATGTGACCTGATACTTTGTTTTCTTCATGGCACGATCAGGTGTTCTTTTTGGAGTGGATGGATTTCGGAGAAGCCAACGTCAAGGACAACGTTTGGCCATGGTTGTCAGCGTACACAACAGATGAGATGAGAGAATTATTCAAGTTAGCAAGAAGAATTTCAAGGCAAGAAGAATTTTCAATTATGTTCTCAATTCAAAATTTGGATGCAGTTTTGTTAGTACAAGGAAGCATGTGCATTATTACCACTCCTTATTAGATTAACTTCTTTTCTCTGGCAACATGCACAGACAAAAACCATTGCCTCTTATATGGCCATTCAGTAGGAACTGCATCCAGCGCTGCGTCAGGACAGTACACATTCAGTTGCTGCCGTCAGGATTGCTACCAAAGAATTTATCAGCACTGCAGTGTGCTCAAGCAATCGTGATGCAGTGCAGCATTTTGCCATCAACCACAAGCCACCTCGAGAGACTCTGTCACATGAATACCTTTAGAGATGCTCCCATCTTGTGCTCCAGATTTTCAGCAAACTTGACAATGGCTCCACCTCTCCGTACTCTGAATTCATGGGCATGCTCCTAGCTGCAGAGCAAGAGCAGTCAAAAACGACTGTCCAATCCTCAAAAAAAAAAAAACGACTGTCCACAAATCAAACACGCCTGCAGCAACAATTGTTGTCCCTGTCATGACTTCTGAAGGTTATATCTTTGTTGGCCATTATATAATTCAACTTCTGTTGGCAAAAATTATTTGCATAAGTTACAAACGTTGAATATCCGGCTTTATTAATATTAACCTGAATTGCGCATGATGCAATCTAAACAAATGGTGACCGCCTAAGTTGATTGGCAGAAGCACGTCAAAGGAAACTGATATGCACTCCACATGCTGCATCAAGCTCCATGCCAAGCTCCTCTACAGCATTGAACATCACACGTATGTGCAAATACCTCCACCTTCTAAGAAATCGTGATCTGCATTTGTGTTATCTAACTATAGTAGCTGCTGCATTATGACCAGCTCTCCAGATGCAAATGCCCACATCACAAACACTGGAGATTTTTGTTTTTTGAAACTGTCATCGGGGGGGGGGGGGGGGGGGGGAGGGTGAGGTCCAAAATGATCCCCTTAAGTACATCAATGGGAGGGGTATCAACATTCCTAAAAGTTTTAGCATTACGAGCATCCCAAATCTTCCAAGTGATAAGGAACACCATGATAGGCCAAATGGACTCGGGGAGTCCTACATGAGTAGGGGAAGTCCAAAGCGCTGCAATGGGGGAAGAGCAAGGGAGAAAACCAATGGCATCCGAAATGGAGCGAGCTGCCGGGCAGTTGAAGAGATGAGAACGGTCCTCTGGCGCGACCCCACATCGAGGGCAGGATGGTGAGTCGATGATCGTCTTGCCGTGAAGGTTGGCCCTGATGTTTAGCCTGTCGATGTAGAAGAGCCAGCCGAAGACCCGCTCACCCGCACAAGGTTGGACTGTGCACATTCACTTGTCTAGTTTTCTGGTATTCATTCGCTTTCCAAACAGCACCTAATTTCCGTGCCTTTTTTATTCCAGCCCCTGATAACATAATACTTCCTCTTTTTTTTCAGACCACGTGTATCCAGAAAATTCAGACAATACAAAAACACCTGATGCCACACTGCCTGCACCTTCAAAAAGAACTTTGGTCCCGGACGAGGCCTCAGAGACAATGGCATGGCAGGAGCATGCCGAGTTCTTGATATGAAGGACAACAAACTGTATCCACAGGGAACTCCGCGCTGGAGGAAAATCATGGGCCCAACTTTTGAGGTACAAACCATAGTGTGGCCTTCTCCATCTTCAGATTCCATACATGAATTATGCTCATGTGTAAGACATGCCCATTCCTTAAATTTGATTTTGGTTTACTGTCTGCTGATGGTTCCTGCAGGATGAAGTCCTTTATCAAAAACAAGCTGCCTAAGTGGGAGAGGATCAAATGGATGTTCCATCAGAAAAAACTGAAATTCAACCTGGAAGAATGCAAGAAGGTAAGTCAAACAACTGATACTCCCTCCGTCCGAAAATACTTGTCATCAAAATGGACAAAATTGGGTGTATCTAGAACTAAAATACATCTAGATGCATCCCTTTTTATTCATTTTGATGACAAGTATTTCCGGACGGAGGGAGTACTAAAAATGCATGCTTATTTATTTCTACCATGCATTTAGCAGATCAGTAAAAATGTGGATCTAATTCTGTCTGAAAATCTTGTCCCTTTTCCAGCCACCAGTTTATGATTCCACCAGTTGTCGACAAATGATGGTGTGCTTACGAGGTCGACATCACTGCAAAAACTCTATACATAATAGACCCCATGCTAGCATACTCACCAAGGAGTACAATAGAGAAGAAACACAAAGACACAAGCCTGCGCATTCTACGCGTCTTCTTTCAGTGCCTTCATGAGTGTTATCCAGATTGGGCATTTTGCTACTTCCCCAAGGACTTTAGAAGTATGACAATGCCTGGCATCAGAACTGCACCATGTAAGTTGCCCAAAACAGAACTTATGAACCTCAAAATTTTGATACATTCATCTGTGTGCAAAGAACTGATGATTTAGTACCTACTAAAAATATTCAGTTCTGAGCATGCTACTCTACTCCTACATCAGAGAGTTCGATAGTCTGAAGCTGATAACACTGCCAAGTGCCAACCCCAGTAAGTTGGCAAACCTTTTCATTACTATTGAGATCACAAACATACGGTTACTAATAGACATGCTCCCTGCAGGGTTTGATTTCATACCTAAGATCCAGATGGCGTACGAGATATGAAAGGCAACAAGGCCGACTTCCTATTATATGTATGATAAGCGACACTTGTAGAAGCGGTCGCTGGCGAACTGGCCACGCAGTCCGGGCAATGGATTGAAGGCAGGGCCACCGGATCTGCATCTTGGTTGGCGTTCGCCATGAACTGCAACTAGGGTTCCTCGCTCGATTTGGGGGGAGTGAGTAAACATGGCTGTGCGGGATAGCGAAATCCTCCGTTTCCTACCATCTAATTCTGTCGAGTAAACATGGCTGTGCAGGAGTACGTAATAACTGTCCTTGGTGGTACCATCAAACGGGGCTGCCGCTCGTAAACGGCGAGACTAACGTCACTTAATTGCTCCGTCACAACCCAAACGTCCGTCCAGTGACGACCTCGGTATATACGCTCCCATTGGATAGGCTTTACTACTGCATACAGCTGCTCTACCACGTACGGCCCACATCCCGATAAGTATTCAACGATTCACGATACCAGGAGCGTGCGCGCTCGTCCGCGCCCAGCAATATTCGAAGGAGGGAGTAACTAACAAACCCTCTGTATACATACACATATAGTATGAAATACATATATAGGAGTAAAATAGATCCTTGGGGACCTTGGTGCATGCGTGGGCCCACACGGCAGCGTCTCCGAGGGATTACGTGGCGCATAGAGATGGTCTAATCCACAAAACAAATAAATCCTTATCTCAACAGGGATAGCCTCCCCTACCATGGCATAGCTACTCCATCCACCTCCGATCCTCTCACCGGCCATCATAATCCGTGGGAAAGCATCTCCATCCCCATCATCTTATCCCCATTTGCCATATTTAATAGTGATGCTAAATGTAGCTCAGACCAAAATTTATTATATGCCGGTAGACACAAGATTTAATTCCCAGTGCGTGCTTGTTAGAACCAATATCATTAAAAAATGTTTTTTTTTTTGCGGGTAAGAAAAAAAATGAAATTTCAGCACGCCCGACCCCTGTCAATAATATGAGAAAGGAAGAGTTTCTTTCCGAGGGTAGAAGGAAAGATTTGGCAAAGAACTAGCTTGCTCTAGTTTATCACCCACTTTTGCAGCAAAATCGTCGTTGATATTATGACATAAATAGTCAGAGACATATACTGTATTTAATACTCACTGGTAGAAAAAGAGGCTTCCGTCCAGCCCCATTAGTCGCGAAACTGTAGGAACCGCGACTAATGAAGTCTTTAGTCGCGGTTCGGCAGACGAACCGCGACCAAAGGCCTGGGCCCAGGGCGCTCCGTGGCCAGCTGGTGCACGTGAGGGGCTTTAGTCGCGGTTGGCCAGGCCAACCGCGACTAAAGGTGCCCAAAGGCCTTTAGTCGCGGTTGGCCAGGCCAACCGCGACTAAAGCTCCTCCCCTATATATACCAGTTCAGCACGCTCACTTAGCCATTTGGTGCCACTTCTCTTCACAAGCTTCACAAGGGGGTGTAGGTTTGCTTTTGGTTCCTCTTATGCACACAAGGTGTTTGATGAAATGCCCTAAGAGGGTGAAACAAACATGATATGAAGTGTTGGAGCCACACTTGAGGTTCCTCATTTATTTTTTCCTCCTCGATCGCGGTTAGCAACTTGAACCTTTCATGCATGTGTGTCATTGATAAAATATGCATGTGTGCAGTTCATTGTTTAATTTATATTGTTTGTAGCTAGTTAGTTTAACAAATGCATGATGGTTAATTATATATTTTATATTATAATAATGCAGATGAATCGGCAATGGATGTACGGTAACCGACTCTCCGGTGAGTTCACTACGGGTTTGAAAGATTTCCTCGTAGTGGCTAATGCGAACAAGCAGGGGGGTTTTGTTATCTGTCCATGTGTTATCTGTAAGAATCAGAAGGGTTACTCTTCCTCAAGAGATGTTCACATGCATCTGCTTCGGCACGGTTTCATGCCAAGCTATAATTGTTGGACCAAGCATGGAGAAAGAGGGGTTATAATGGAAGAAGATGAAGAAGGGGATGATTTCATCGATGAAAGCTATCTTGCTCATTTCGGTGATACTTTCATGGAGGATGCTAAAGGTGAAGGGGAAGGTGAAGAAGAGGCACGTGATGATCCCGTTGATGATCTTGGTCGGACCATTGCTGATGCACGGAGACGCTGCGAAACTGAAAAGGAGAGGGAGAATTTGGATCGCATGTTAGAGGATCACAGAAAGGCGCTGTACCCCGGATGCGATGATGGTCTGAAAAAGCTGGGCTGCACACTGGATTTGCTGAAATGGAAGGCAGAGGCAGGTGTAGCTGACTCGGCATTTGAAAACTTGCTGAAAATGTTGAAGAATATGTTTCCAAAGGATAACGAGTTGCCCGCCAGTACGTACGAAGCAAAGAAGGTTGTCTGCCCTCTAGGTTTAGAGGTTCTGAAGATACATGCATGCATCAACGACTGCATCCTCTACCGCAGTGAATACGAGAATTTGAATGAATGCCCGGTATGCACTGCATTGCGTTATAAGATCAGAGGCGATGACCCTGGTGACGATGTTGAGGGCCAGAAACCCAGGAAGAGGGTTCCCGCCAAGGTGATGTGGTATGCTCCTATAATACCACGGTTGAAACGTCTGTTCAGGAACAAAGAGCATGCCAAGTTGTTGCGATGGCACAAAGAGGACCGTAAGTCGGACGGGGAGTTGAGACACACCGCAGATGGAACGCAATGGAGAAAGATCGACAGATGGTTCAAAGATTTTGCAGCTGACGCAAGGAACATAAGATTTGCTCTAAGTACGGATGGCATGAATCCTTTTGGCGAGCAGAGCTCCAGCCATAGCACCTGGCCCGTGACTCTATGCATCTACAACCTTCCTCCTTGGTTGTGCATGAAGCGGAAGTTCATTATGATGCCAGTGCTCATCCAAGGTCCGAAGCAACCCGGCAACGACATCGATGTGTACCTAAGGCCATTAGTTGATGAACTTTTACAGCTGTGGGGTGGTGTCCGTGTGTGGGATGAGCACAAACAAGAGGAATTTGACCTACGAGCGTTGCTTTTCGTAACCATCAACGATTGGCCTGCTCTTAGTAACCTTTCGGGACTGTCAAATAAGGGATACAATGCATGCACGCACTGCTTACATGAGACTGAAAGTGTACATTTGCCAAATTGTAAGAAGAACGTGTACCTTGGGCATCGTCGATTTCTTCCGAAAATTCATCCAGTAAGAAAGAAAGGCAAGCATTACAACGGCAAGGCAGATCACCGGCCGAAGCCTGCGGAACGCACTGGTGCTGAGGTATTTGATATGGTCAAGGATTTGAAAGTCATCTTTGGAAAGGGTCCTGGCGGACAATCAGTTCCGAAGGGAGCTGACGGGCACGCAGCCATGTGGAAGAAGAAATCTATATTCTGGGAGCTAGAATATTGGAAAGTCCTAGATGTCCGCTCTGCAATCGACGTGATGCACGTTACGAAGAATATTTGCGTGAACCTCCTAAGCTTCTTGGGCGTGTATGGGAAGACAAATGATACAAAGGAAGCACGACAGGACCAGCAACGTTTGAAAGACCCTGATGACCGGCATCCGGAATGGTTTCAAGGTCGTGCCAGCTACGCTCTGACCAAAGAAGAGAAGGTCATCTTTTTTGAATGCCTGAGCAGTATGAAGGTCCCGTCTGGATTCTCGTCCAATATAAAGGGAATAATAAACATGGCGGAGAAAAAGTTCCAAAACCTGAAGTCTCACGACTGCCACGTGATTATGACGCAATTGCTTCCGATTGCTTTGAGGGGGCTCCTGCCAGAAAATGTTCGAGTAGCCATTGTGAAGCTATGTGCATTCCTCAATGCAATCTCTCAGAAGGTAATCAATCCAGAAGTTCTACCACGGTTACAGAACGATGTGATCCAATGTCTTGTCAGTTTCGAGTTGGTGTTCCCGCCATCCTTCTTCAATATTATGACGCACCTCCTGGTTCACCTAGTCGAAGAGATTTTCGTTCTCGGTCCTGTATTTCTACACAATATGTTCCCCTTCGAGAGGTTCATGGGAGTATTAAAGAAATATGTTCGTAACCGTGCTAGGCCAGAAGGAAGCATCGCCAAGGGCTATGTAAATGAGGAGGTAATTGAGTTTTGTGTTGACTTTGTTCCTGACCTTAAGCCGATTGGTCTTCCTCGATCGCGGCACGAGGGGAGACTAAGTGGAAAAGGCACGATCGGAAGGAAATCAACGATATGTATGGACGGCCATTCTCTGACTGAAGCACACCACACTGTACTGACCAATTCCAGCTTGGTGGCTCCGTACTTTGAGAAACACAAGAATATTTTACGCTCGGACAACCCGGGGAAGCCTGAATCCTGGATTAGGAAGGCCCACATGGAGACTTTCGGCAGTTGGTTGAGAAAACATTTAATGAATGACAATGATGTTGTAGATCAGCTGTACATGTTGGCCAAGACACCATCTTCGACTATAACGACTTTCCAAGGGTACGAGATAAATGGGAATACATTTTACACGATCGCCCAAGATAAAAAGAGCACCAACCAAAACAGTGGTGTCCGCTTTGATGCAGCAACCGAGAATGGGCAAAAGGTCACATATTATGGTTACATAGAGGAGATATGGGAACTTGACTATGGACCCTCCTTTAAGGTCCCTTTGTTCCGGTGCAAATGGTTCAAGCTAACAGGAGGTGGGGTAAAGGTGGACCAGCAATACGGAATGACAATGGTGGATTTCAACAATCTTGGTTACCTTGACGAACCATTCGTCCTAGCGAAAGATGTCGCTCAGGTTTTCTATGTGAAGGACATGAGTAGCAAACCGAGGAAACGGAAAGATAAGAAAACGATCAGTGCATCATGCGATGATCCAAAGCGCCACGGTGGTGGTGGTGGCGGTGGCGGCGGTGGTGGTGGTGGTGGTGGTGGCGGTTCACCTACACCTCCGTCACGTCAGCCGACGCCGCCCCCCAGTCCACAACGTCCGGCGGGTGATCAGCCGCCGCCCCCCAGTCCTCGTCCGGCGGGTGATCAGACGCCGCCCCCCAATCCACCTCCGGCAAAGAAGCAGAAGCAGTCCTGGATTATTAACCCGGACCCTTATGTACCTAAGACCACAAAGGTACCGGAGCCATCACTGAAGCCTCTCCCCACAAGGTCTTGGGAACGTAGTGCCGAGGAAGTCGACGCGGCCGCGGCTGCTGATTTGGAGAAATGGAAGGCGGACTGCAAGAAGAAAACAGAGCCCGAGCCCAAGCCAGTATTTTCTGATGAGCAAAAGAAGTGGGCTAAGTCATTTTTGAGCACACCGTCCCAAGCCGCGAAGAATCTGCCTAACGACTATGCACGTGAACTTCGCAGGCAGGCACTCATGTTCAAGGAGAACAAAGAGCGGGAGAAGGCCGAAAGTAAAAAAAGCGGGAAACAAGTTGCCCAGCTCGGGGAACAAAGTAAACAATCGATTGCCCCGCTTATAGTGGAAGCCTTCTGTCCGGATGCCCCCGAGATCATACAAGCTGCGGCAGCACAGGGATTGACTGTAACGAGTGCCAGAGAACAAGCGGCCAACTTAGGTATTACTCTTCGTGAACTGTTAGGCCTTGATGAGGCGCCAGTGAAGGAGGTAGTAATTACATATGTCAAGAATGTGCCTCTCGTCGAGCCTGCGCAGGAAAAGGATCTACCTCCACAAATGAAAGGTCTGCTGAAATGGTACAAGGGTTACATAAAAAATAAAAACGCCAAAGAATATATTTATGCGGAAGTTAGACATGAGCATCACTTCAAACATTACTATGTACAAATTGAACTGAGTGAATTGTTCCAGCTTTTCAATCTGCGCGAGCTCGATAAATCTATCATCAGTTGCTACGTTCTGTAAGTGATTTATTAATTTCTACCCCATCTCGTTCATATTGCCTGCACTATATATATGTCCTAACTATATTGTTGTGTCCGCTATTATACATGCAGAATGAAGATTAAGGAATGCAGAGTAAGGAACATCCATGATGTTGGGTTCATTGACCCACACATCGTTAATGGACATGTGTTGGAGCGTTACCCCGCCGACGTGGAGGCAGACCTGTGGCAGTTTCTTACAAAGCAGGAACTCAAAAGTGATATTCTATTTCCTTACCATTTTGAGTGAGTGTTTCTATCTTGAGCATATTCTCTTTTGTTTACTCCATGCATGGTATGTGGCCGGCTAATCGATGAGTTATGCATGACGTACTGTGCATGTATCGTGTCCGCAGGTTCCACTGGATTCTGCTAGTAATTAAAGTTAACACCTCAGAATGTCTCGTCCACGACTCTGTGAATATGGATCCAAAGCTTTGGGGCGGCATGAGAAGAATGCTGCAGAAGTAATTATTTCATTCATTTGCGCTCTATATCGATCGGCCTATTTCGTTCATTTCCTAATATCAAGTAACTAATTAATAACTCTCTTGTTCATTTAATTTTCTTTGCCTCGTAGGGTTTGGAGACGGTTCGTAGATACAAAGGTCGGTGAATTCAAAAAAGAGCTAGAATTCAAAATGTTAAAGGCTAAGAATGCTGGGGATATTCAGCCACCGGAGACCAATCTATGTGGATACTATGTCTGTGAGATGATCCGGAGATACACCTCTGAGCGGGTTCCGAGTGATACCAATGCTCAGAGGAATAACCTCCGGTGGATGCTTAGTCCAGAAGCTCGCTTCCGACCACTTCAAGAGGAACTAGCTGGATGGTTCAGCAGGGAAGTCCTCCATCCTAAAGGAGAACACTATTACGAGGACGTAGAACTTTATATGCATTAAATCATGTATGGAAACTTGTTCAAAATTGTATATGGTCATCCGATGATATTGAATATATATTGTATATTCCTCTTGAATTCTTTTTGGTTCTAATTTCAAATTTATTTGAAATTGTACATTCATATGCATGTATGTAGTACCGTAGAATATATGAAACTCCTTCAAAATTAAAATAAAGCACAAAAGAAATAAAACAATACAAATTAAACAGAAAACAGGTTTAAGGGGGGGGGGGGGCTAAAACCCTAAACCTGCGGCGGCCTTTAGTCGCGGTTGGCCAGAAGAACCGCGACTAAAGGTCCTCCGCCCCGACGGCCACCTGGCGCCCACGTGGACGGGCCTTTAGTCGCGGTTCTTAAGCAACCGCGACTAAAGGGGGGGGGGCCTTTAGTCGCGCCCGTTCGGTCGCGGTTGCGCAACCGCGACTAATGGCAGTTGCGAACCGCGACCAAAGGCCCTTTTTCCACCAGTGACTCCCTCCGTCTCATAATATATGAGTGTCTTTTTACCCTAGTGTAGTGTCCAAAACGCTCTTATATTATGGGACAAAGGGAGTCCAGCACAAGTATGTGATTCTCAATAAGATGCCTACAAAAAATCAAAAAAACACTTGACCACAGGCACGCACATTCTATATAACTATTTATTCATGGAGAAACCCATACATTATTAGGGAGATAGATTCGTTGCTTGGAAAGCGATGCGCCACCCTTCCTCACCAACAAGGCGCTGTGTGCACTTGCTCAAGTGGAGCACAAGAAAGCTGTTGCTTTGCTCAAGAAAATGCATGGACTCAAGAAAAAAAGATGTTATAGCTATTAAGATCTGTTTTTTGTGATTGGCTGCTGACCAACTTTTCTGTTGTCAAAACCAAAGCCCGCATTGTGCTCGGCGATTTGTGATCCCTAAGTGCCGCTTTGACACCTAATGCCGTAGATTAATGGCGCTGGATCTTCTTATGCAAACACCGGTTTTGTCTGGCTCGCGTTAGTTAGTTAATGATATGGCTCTGGCAAATCTTGGATCTTAATAGCCTTACAAAACAGGGGTATATATATGATAATGTCTGATCAGCAGAGCGCTTTTGTCCCATGCACTAATGCGCAAGACAACTTTAAGCAGACCTTTTCTGTTAACAAGTAAAACAAGAATTAAACAAGATTGATCTTAAATATTGCATCATGTGTACTACTCTATACTCCACATACACAGATGAAAAGATGAAAGTAAAAGAAAAGCAAAGTTTCATGGCAAACTGCCCACATTTAGTTACAGTATGGAAAGAATTGGGATTCATGAGTGAGCTAGGCATAGTGCACCAGAGGAGACATACCCATCAGCAGGTTAGGCCTACCATAGGTGGTTATCACACACTGAACAACCAAGCCAACCCCTGGCCTAATTAGCACTGCAGTGCAACAGTCCCCCCCTTTTCATCTTGCTAATTTTATTTAAACATGGAGCCCCACATGACATCAGCCTACATGCATGCGACACATCATCGCCGTCAGATCTGATCTGAGTGAGCTTAGACTAATCAAAAAAATTACAACCAATTAAAAGGGAGGATAAGGGGAGCCAAATGTAGATCTGGATCACATACCACAGACAAGCCCAGCGTATCACATCACCTAGAGACCAGGCTAGAGTAATTAAGCAAATGGTGGCGCCCACTGAACATACATACATACATACATACAGTAATACTGTGAAGCAGGAGTTAACAACTGGGTCTGGGTGAGCACGCACTTAACTTGAAAGTAGCACTAATCAGAACCAAAACTTGTTGGAGCAGTTTTAGCAGTTAAAAATGGGAGCTTTTTCGTTACTGCAACTGCTCCTTGCATCTACTGCCCCTGATTCTGAACATTTTGATGCGACCGGAAGGAAAAAGCAGGGGAGCGGTTCGGGCGGGCGGAGCGGAGAACCGGAGGGGGGGATGGGGGAGTGGGTGTGGACGGTGGTGGTATAAAGGAGGAAGGAAGGAACCGGCGAGAGGATAGCCGAGGGTTTAAGCGACAGACCCAGTTGTCGGGGAGGAAGCAGTTCGTTCCGCCGATCCACGACGGAAACCGCAAGGGTACGTGCCTACCCGATGCATCCATCCATCCATCCATCCATCCATGCCGCCGCTGGAGATCCGGCTAGAGCAGCGGGGAAGCCCCGAGATTTCTGCCGTTTCTTCTCTCTCTTTTTCGCCGGTCGTCTTCTCCCAGCGGGGTTCTTCTTCCCGGATCCTCCCCTGGTCCGGTTGGCGCGGGCCGGGGGGGCGCCGTCCTTCGGGGTTCCGCCGGATTTGGGCGGGCTCGGCGGGATTCGGTTTGTGCCCGGATTCGGCGAGAGCCGGTCGAATTATGCTCCGCGATTTGGTTTTCTGGGGCCCGATTCCCTCCCTCCCGGCCATGGCCGGCGGGCGCTTGCTTCTTAACCCCGCCGGATTCGCTCGGCCCCGTTGTTGCGTGCCGATGCGGGCACACACATCGGTTCTTGCCATTTCAGACTTTTTCCCCCCGAGTTGAATTTCACGGTGTTCTTGGATGTTCCGTGTTCGTCTCTCCGATTCTTCCCAGTCGCCGCAATAGATTGCCGCCGCTCTCCTCAATCGGGACTCTGCTCAGGCTCCCCCCTTGTTCGATGCGGCTGGGATTTATGGGGGTTTTCCCGATTCAGAATTCGGTTCTTCCGATGCAGTTTTTTATTTCTGGATCTGCACAACGACTTGCCTTGCCTTTTGATTCAGAATTTGGCTTCCTTGGTGCGCCTCCGTGCATAATAAACATAATCTTTTTGTTTCAATTCATGGGCAGATTTGTGCTTGCTCTGCCTTTGATTTCTAAGTAGTATTTGTTTTGCAGAAACCGATGAAAAGGATTCCTGGGCAGGTGCTCATAATCAATCTTGGGTGACTCGTTTCAGATGCTCCTTGGAGGTGATCTCACTCCCCTATAAAACCTCCACCGCTTTCTTCCCCTACTATGGCTATGGCTATGGCAACTCCTCCTCCTCCATCAATCCACCCGGCTTCAGGTTGCCCTGCCCTGTTGGCATACATACATACATACACAAAACATGTTATACAGTATTATTATCGCTTTACTGGGATTCGACGAAAGGCGAAATTTGATATTTCCGCTCATTCCAGAATTGTTTGTTAGTCTCTTTGCTCTGGTTGGGGCCAAGCAGTTCCAGCTTTGCTGTTTGAGCAATCATTAGCTGGAATCCTCACTCAATTCGATACGTTTGTTGCAGATAAAGCTTATATATGTGCCCGATTGCCGCCTGCGAAAGCCGTCCTTTGGAGTGAGATCAAGACATGGTGGTGCGGAAGAGGCTGGATTATGGATCTCGCGGCCACCAGGTTCCCGCCATGCCGCGCGTCCCAAGCTCTGCTCGGGTACATACGCATTCGATACCCTGTACTACCTGCCATGAACCCCCGCAATTTGCGTGTTGGATATTATGTATTAACGACCGGTGGTGATTCAGGGGAAACGCTCGGCCAGGAGGAAGAAAGACGAGATGTCCCCGTTTGATTTGCTCGCGACCGTCGCAGGAACCCTGTTAGTGGATCATGAGAATTCATCTAATGCTCCTGGCATCAATGCAGCAGCAGCTTTGACCTATGCCAGAAAAAGGAAATCAGTTAAAGCTGAAAAGTGTGATGATGTTCCGCCGCTCAAAAGCATGGCCGTGGAGAACTGTATAGCGGGTTCTGGTGGTGTGTGTGCCTCTCCTAGGCAACCTAACATCTGCTTGGCAGAAAACTCGTCGACACGAAATGGTACTGACCCAGTATTAGAGTCACTAACCGTGAAACCAAACATGTTGGTTAGGGACTCGGTGTTTAGTTGTACAAAGTCATGTAACCGTGCCCATGGTGTTGGCGGAATTCCAGAGTGTGGATCTTCACGGTCGCTAGAGGCTACTAATCAAGTGCAGGTGCAGCGACCTCTGGACGGTGACACCACAGCCTTGTACAGTTTGGTTAGCTCTGTGGATTTGGATGGCAGGCCTCCTGCATTGGTTAGCTCTGACAGTAGCTCAGGAGTGCCTTTGTGCATCCATGACAAGGACCGCAACACCTCCCACTTGTGCCATGCTGAAGCGAGGCATGCTGCAGATAGAGATGATGACGAAAATTCTTCCGGGTGCACTCATCCATGCACCGCCGGAAATAATAAAAGCTATATGCCACAGTATGCAGGCAATAGCAGGATAAGGAAAATGTTCGCCTCCAAGATAAGGAAGGCAGCTCGTAATAAGATGTGTGGAGAGATGTCCAATAAAGGTATGGCAATCCTCATCACAAAGTTAACCTTTCGCTTCTCCACAGGCTTCGTAGTTGCCACATTTTTCCACCACCATTATTATGGGACTAACTAAATATCACAGGAATTGGACTAAATACGGGCTATTGTTTTTTTTTTTGTTCAACTAGGTAGCAAGCTAAATTTATGTGGAAAAAAGATATCCACCACACGCCAAAGAGTACAAAGAGCAATGTTCAAGAGACAAAAGCCAGTGCGCCGTCATTTTACACCATCTTCTGCTAAAGGGATTCTAACTGAAGGTATGCTGCGTCACCAATTCACGTTTACCTCGTACGGTGATACGATTGGTACATTGCACAGAGTCATTGAAACTTGCCTTCTATATGCCATCTGATAGCCTCAATCCTTATTTTGGTATACTTCCTAAAAGAAAATGCCGCTTGCCATTTCAGCTAGCGGGGCATCATTTTCTGTGGAAGGTCAAAATCCATTATGTGGATCTGAGGACTACAATGGTATATTTTTTGGATATAATAGATTCATTACATACTTCGTCAGCAAGAGAGAGCTTATCATATATCTATTTTCTCCTTTTCCAGTTAAGCTAAGGATCAAGTCATTCACCATCCCGGAACTGTTCATCGAGATCCCTGAAAATGCAACAGTTGGTTCATTGAAGGTAAATGCTATACCGGCTTCTAGAAGTAAACTGGTTGGTGGTATTGCATTGCGAACTGTGATTGGTGAAATCTGCAACAGTTCTTCTTTGAACTCTGTTTTGTACTCTGTTCTCCATAGTTCTGTACATAATTAAGGAATGCACAAGTTACTTTCTGTAATTGCTGAGTCGATTTCTAAATTTAAGCAACAGAACAAATTCATTACACAGTGAAATTCGTCCCCTCATGACAGTTTTAATTGTTCCCCGTTAATATTCTTCACTTTCTCTACAGAGAACTGTAATGGACGTTGTTACTAGTATAATTGAAAGTGGCCTCCGGGTCGGTGTGCTTCTCCAAGGAAAGAGTATTCAAGATGACAACAAGACACTTCGTCAAGCTAGAATTTGCCACGGAGAAAATCTAGAAAACATAGACTTCACACTGGAATGTGAAGCTGGGCAAAACTCTTCCCCCGGGGTCAGAATACCAGAGGAAATGGATTTTCATGGTGCAGATGCCATGAAACCATTAGCCATGTAAGGCATAATGAAGTTGTTTCTTGTGTCTTTATATGCTAGTTTTGGTTTAGGAAGACAATTGTCAAGATGCATCTGACAGTTTCTATATTATGTACGCTCTGGAGCATAAACCAAATCTGAAGACCATTGATTGGTGTGGTATTCCATGGTTTGCAGGGTGAAGTGTGAAGAGCCTTTTTCTGAGGCCAAGGCCGGTTATAACAGCCAGCAGCGCGTGCAGGCTTCTCCACACCGTGTTCAGAGCGAGCATGGTTCTGTTCATTCCCTTTTCGAAACGACCGCTCACGAAGCATCTGCTAGCTCACAAGCCATTGTTCCGGTTGCGTCTCCAAGCTCAGAGGCTCTAGCCATTGTGCCTGTTTGCAAGTCGAAGCGGCCGGCTATTGGGCAAAGGCGCATAAGGAGGCCCTTCTCCTTGCCTGAGGTGGAGGCGCTAGTGGAAGCCGTCGAACAGCTTGGAACAGGAAGGTTCGTGCCCAAATGTTTTCTCTCTATTGAGTATTGACACAAGGTCATTGCCGCAAACATGTTCTCATATGTCGGCCCCTTGGTCTGCTTTGTTCAGGTGGAGGGACGTTAAAATGCTCGCGTTCGACAATACTGATCATAGGACCTATGTCGATCTCAAGGTAATTCAGTAACCACAGCCTAAAAACGGCTGCTATTGCATTGCATTGCTTTTAAAAAAAAATTCTTTCTGTTTAACATAGATTGTGAACAATTAGGATTTTTAAATGTGCTAAAATGTGTGAATGAACCAGGACAAGTGGAAGACCCTGGTGCACACGGCGAGCATATCCCCGCAGCAGAGGCGGGGCGAGCCGGTGCCGCAGGGGCTGCTCGACCGCGTGCTAGCGGCGCAGGCCTACTGGTCCCAGCAGCAGCAGCAGGTGATATCAGGCAAGGCTTCAGGACAGGGCTGCTCCTCCAGCTGCTGAAGGAACACATCTTGCCTTGCCTGCATAGAGAGGAAAAAAACTGATACTCTGTAAAAAAAATGTTTAAAGGAGGTTGACTAATTTTCTGTATTTATTCCAAAACTCACAGGTCATTTTATTTTCCTCTTCTTCTTCTTCTCTGTTTGCTGCTCAGGCCAGGCGCTCTCTTTCCTCTGTCGGTTAATAAGAGAACCTAAACGCCTGGTCTCGACGGCCCCTTTGTAAATGATTTTATAAACTGTTTGGAATGTTTCAATATTTACCAGATGTTCATATAAAAACAGTTCACAATTCCAATTCTTGCACATTTTCTCATTAAATTAATTATTATCACTGTCTTGCATTGATGCTCTTTTTTCTTGATAGAAATTGTATTATTTTTTTCCTTCGGAAAGATTGGATTATTATTTTTCCTTGAGTGGATGGACTTGGTAATTTCTACTAGTACATTTTCTTAGGAAATGGTAGTTGCTAGTAAAAAACTAAAATTAAGAGGAGTTTTTTTGTGAGAAAAAATGTGTTATACTGTCCCAACTATTTTTTTTTGGAGCGAGGGCTATATTTTTGTTGCTGAGGCCAGGCTGAACTAGCTAGCCCAGTAGAGGAGGCCCATTAGCCCAACAACACCCAGCAGTTACCAGTCCTCTGCCCTCTCTCCCGAGCCGGCGGCGGCGCATGGGCGGGAGCCTCGCCCAGCTGCTCCTCTCATGCCTCGCCGGCGACCGCCTCCGCCGCGTCCTCCCGCCGGCGCACGCCGTCGCCGTCGTCTCGGGCCTCCTCCCGGACCTCTTCCTCGCCAACCTCCTCCTACGCGGCTACTCCAAGCTCGGCCGCCTCGGGGACGCCCGCGCCCTGTTCGACGGTATGCCGAGCCGGAACCTCGTCTCCTGGGGCTCCGCCATCTCCATGTACGCGCAGCACGGCCGCGAGGACGACGCGCTCGCCCTCTTCGCCGCCTTCCGGGGCGCCGGCGGCGAGCCGCCCAACGAGTTCCTGCTCGCCAGCGCCCTCAGGGCCTGCGCGCAGTCGAGGGCGGCCCGCTTCGGCGAGCAGGTGCACGGCGTCACCGCCAAGCTCGGCCTGGACGCCAACGTCTTCGTCGGGACCGCGCTGGTCAACCTGTACGCCAAGGCTGGCCGCATCGACGCGGCGATGTCGGTCTTCGACGCCCTCCCGGTGAGGAACCCGGTCACCTGGACCGCGGTGATCACGGGGTACTCTCAGGCTGGGCAGGCCAGGGTTGCATTGGAGCTGTTTGGGAAGATGGGGCTCGACGGCGTCCGGCCCGACCGGTTTGTGCTGGCGAGCGCCGCCAGCGCCTGCTCTGCGCTTGGGTTTGTAGAGGGCGGCAGGCAGATACACGCCTACGCGTACCGGACAGCGGCGGAGTCAGATGCGTCGGTGACCAACGCGCTGATCGATCTGTACTGTAAGTGCTCCAGGCTCTCGTTGGCTCGCCGGCTGTTTGATTCCATGGAGAACCGCAATCTTGTGTCGTGGACGACGATGATCGCTGGCTACATGCAGAATTCGCTCGATGCTGAAGCCATGTCCATGTTCTGGCAGCTGAGCCGGGCTGGGTTGCAGCCGGATGTTTTCGCCTGCACAAGCATCTTGAACTCGTGTGGCTCTTCGGCAGCGGTATGGCAAGGAAGGCAGGTACATGCCCACGCCATAAAGGCTGATCTAGAGTCCGATGAATATGTCAAGAATGCTCTGATTGACATGTATGCTAAATGCGAGCATCTAGCAGAAGCGAGAGCAGTATTCGAAGCCTTGGCAGAAGATGATGCGATTTCTTACAATGCAATGATCGAAGGATACGCAAGGCTGGGTGACCTTACAGGAGCAGTCGAAATATTCAGTAAGATGAGATATTGCTCACTAAAGCCAAGCCTACTGACATTTGTTTCGCTGCTTGGGGTGTCGTCGTCTCGGTCTGACCTTGAACTGAGCAAGCAGATTCACAGTCTCATCGTCAAATCAGGAACTTCGTTGGACCTATATGCAGGGAGTGCTCTGATCGATGTCTATTCAAAGTTTTCCCTTGTGGACGATGCCAAAGTTGTGTTCAGCCTGATGCACAACAGGGACATGGTAATCTGGAATGCTATGATTTTTGGCCTTGCGCAGAATGAGCGAGGGGAAGAGGCTGTGAAGCTCTTTACCCAGCTTCGCGTCTCCGGGCTAACACCTAATGAGTTCACGTTTGTTGCACTGGTGACTGTGGCAAGTGCTCTGGCAAGCATGTCTCATGGACAGCAGTTCCATGCCCAGATCATCAAAGAAGGTGCAGACAGTGACCCCCATGTTTCAAATGCTCTCATGGACATGTATGCAAAGTGTGGCTTCATCGAAGAAGGACGGCAGTTGTTTGAGTCAACATCGGGAAAGGACGTCATCTGTTGGAACTCGATGATTTCGACATATGCGCAGCACGGTCATGCCGAGGAAGCTCTTCGTGCTTTTGGGATGATGGGAGGGGCTGGAGTAGAGCCGAACTATGTGACATTTGTCGCTGTGTTGTCAGCATGTGCTCATGGAGGCCTTGTGGATGAAGGCTTACAGTATTTTAACTCCATGAACACCAAATACACGGTTGAACCGGGCACCGAGCACTATGCTTCTGTGGTCAACCTTTTTGGTCGTGCAGGCAAACTGCATGCTGCCAAGGAGTTTATCGAAAGGATGCCGATTGAACCAGCTGCGGTTGTTTGGAGGAGCTTGCTGAGTGCCTGCCATCTGTTTGGTAATGTTGAAATCGGGACGTATGCCGCTGAAATGGCACTCTTGGCGGATCCTATGGACAGTGGCCCCTCTGTTCTTATGTCGAATATTTATGCCTCTAAAGGACTGTGGTCTGATGCACAGAAGTTGAGACAGGGGATGGACTGTGCTGGCGTTGTGAAGGAAGCAGGATATAGCTGGTGAAGGAGAGGACGAGAACACACAGAGGCAGAAGTGATACAACAGCTTGTCCAATGACTGACTATCTGGCTAGGTACTACTTACTGAAAGAGACCAGAGTTGGAATGACTTGATCAGGTCAAATGCAAAATTTCCGACCGCGCATGTTCACTGTGGGCTTGACAAATGCACCCAGGCACTGCACATAGCCATGCTTAACTCTGATTTGAAGGTTCAGTGTTGTTAGCTACTCATGAGGTAACAAGAATACAATATTTTCCTTGCAGTAATTTGAACCTTCTTGTTTCTAAGAGAAAAAGGGAAACTTGAATCTTCTGTACAGGAAAATGATTTTTCATTGGATAATATTAACTACTGCTTAACTAGCCAATAATACTGGAACATTAGCGTGCTCTGATTCAGGTGAACTTGTTCCTGAAAAAGTGTATTAGAAGTTGCTATTTATCTATCTAATAAGATAAAGGCGCGCTGGAGGGTACCACATGGTCCTTTTCTACTAGACTGCGGCTCCAGCGAGGTCGAGTGCCACGTCGTCTGAGCCAGCATGCTCACAGAGTTCATCCTTGATGGCGATGGCTGGATGGACTTTGGCGATGTCAGCCTCGTCGACGGCTACTACATGCCCCTGCCATGTCGATCACAATAAGCGCTGCCCCCTGTGAGCTCTGCTCCAGTTACGAGGACACCATCTCCACGTTCGCTTGCAACCACACCAACTACAGCATGACCTTCTGCCCACATTCCAATCCAAACAGGTACTTTCTTAAATAATTTCGTGACAAGTAGAGTCCTTCATCATCATGCTGTAAATCTCATTCAACTCAACGGGTATCTTTTCTGAGCTAGACACACAAAAAAGAGAGAATTTGATTTGGAATGTAAAATGGGGAAGGAGAGGGGAAGAGAGAAAATTAGTTTTCAGCAAAGAAAATAATCTTTGATTGAGTTGCTCTTTCTTGGATCTCCGCCTTGTATGTTGGTCTTGACTAGAAAGCCGCAGTTGTATAATTGGAATCTGGAAAAGCAAGACCACATCATAGAAGTGCTCATGATCATGCGTTTGTTGGTCTAACTCGTCATTTGAGGGCAGTGACAATCGATAAAAAAAAAATACTCTTTTGTGTTAGACTTCACCTATATTGCCACAACATAACACTGAAACTGTGGTGCATATGGAGATTTTGCTTGAGGTTCAGTATATTGCTGGCATGTATTCTTGGCTGTACTGACGATAGAAGCTGCTCGCAGATTATGTAATATGATAAGCCCCTCAGCAGCGTAGCAAGGTGAAAAAAAACACACCACATGTTGTTTCTGGAATTGTTGTACAGTTTGCTGTATTTTTTTACCTGTTCATGATCTGTTAGCAGACCTGTCCTGCAATTTTTGTGTGTTCATACCTGCTATCCATTCGACAGTCAGTGTGGTTATACTGTATATTTACGTACCACTGCAGGAAAAGCGAGGAGAAACTTGCAGAAAAAGTGAAGAATAGATTGAGCATTTATGTTCAGTGAAACAGAAAGGAATTTCTTTTTGTGGGTGAAACAAAAAAGAATCTATCCAGCTTGCTGCGGCTGAGTTGTGTAAATTTTCTAATGCAGGTCTGCATCCATGACAATCCTTTCATCACACTTTTACGTGTTTCTTTCTCTCAGCTGCAACTGCTGTGCCAATTTTTTCCTCAAAAAAAAAAAAAGAAATAGAAATTGACTGCCTTCGGATGCCTTATCTGCTTTTACTCCAACCCAGTAGCTCTGTTTGACCCTTTTGTCACTGTGTATTCCCCATATGAATCAAACTTTGAGATTTCCCTCTTTCTTTCTTTATGTTCATAACCCTCACTTTGGTTGACTCTTTTTTTCTTCTGATTTTGTATACCTGAAGCATATGGGGATTGATATGCTGAGTACGAGTGGTTACATGTATTCAGACAACTGGACAAGGAGCATGGGAAGAAAGCTATAATTTTCGGTCTTCTGCCTATAGCTGAATGGTTCAGAAGCAAAGTCCATTTTGTGCCATCTGTAGCTGCCCTGGGGTCTGCCCTTTTGGCTGCAGTGAGTTCTTTCACTCTTCTTGGATTGGCATCTGTAGCTATTTCTTGGGTGGTCACTTGGTAATTACAAGTTAACCTCGCCTTGTACTGCATTATCTGTTAATTGTATACATAGTATTTTGCTCTGTTCGGGTTAATTACTCATACAGTAGATGCATTTCTAGCGAGTTAGTTTATGCAGCAGCTGTGACCTATGCTCCCAACTCCCTATGGTAATCTACTGTGGTTCCTTGGCTGGTGTTCCAAAACTATGTGGTGTGCTTATATATACTGTCGCTTTTCTGTTCTTTTTTTTTACCAGCAACTGTAGTTTTTAGCTATCAATTAAATGTCACTAAACTTAGACATTATGATAAGACATCAGTTTTCATGAAAGAAATGAAAACGCATCAGCCGTCTTTAGTAGCGTAACTTAAATGGGGCGTTTAGACAAGCCTTAACTCCAAACGTTAATATTTTCTATAACTGCCGTGTGAATGTCAACAAGCTTTTCCTATATATATGAACCATGGAGCATTTGATGGTCATACACTCGTCAGTCTCACATTACCTCCGTCCTCAGCAATGATGGCCAAGTATATGAGGAACAGTGTCCAAGGGTTTGTGATACTTTGTGTAATTCTAGTGGTGTGTTTTGCCCATCTTGGATACACATATGGTAATTAACAAATGAAAGTTCGTTTTGTTATTGACTGTATCGGGTTTTCTTAACCAGAAAACAAAATTCTAGGTGCACATATATATGCTATACACCTTTTTTCTTTTGTAAGTTGAGAGGATAAAGTCTTTTAATTCCTTCTCTTATGCATGCTAGGTGAAGGCATAAGCAACAAGTAGATCAACAGGAAGATGAAAGTAAGCCACGTAGTCCGACCCCCTTGTTACAAGGACGTGCACCAGGTCCTAGGCCAGCCATTCTGCTGTCAAAAGGATAAGCTGTGCTTGCAAAATCTCGGAGAATGCTTCATAAACTGCCCGTGCAAGATTAACTGCCTGCCATCAGTAGCAACACAGCACCACATGATACCAACATCTAAACGCGCATAGACTGTATTAATCCTATGTTCTTGCTAATAATGAAACTAAAATTGTAAGCCAGTACATCACTTTATGTTGATGTCATGCAAACTGACAAAGAAACCTACACCATCATGTCATGAGTACTTCTATAAAAGATGCCTGTGAGATTGTACCTTTGCAGTTTGACACTGCCGGAGCGCAATCTAGACAACAATGTGTCTAAGAATGAAGGCAATAAAGAATGAAAGTACTAATTATGCTGTGCATCCTAAAATTGCGGTTAAGCATTTCAACAATGAAAAAATAGCGAGGCCCTCAAAATATGCCATATTGGTCCTGCTGGCATGAGACATATATACTTCCATCAATTGAAGGCATAGATGGTGCTATTGGATCTTAAAAGGATAGAAAAATCTTTCTTTTGACAGGAACATATCTCTTGCGTGTTGTTCTTATCTGGTGCCTCCTATAGATCACAATAATTATACCAGTCGCCGGCTTCATCGACATCGATAAATAACAAAATAAAGTTACTCCCTCCGTCTAGGTGTGTAAGTCATCTTAACTCTTTACTACATCGGCTGAATCAGTGAAGAGTTAAGGTCCAGATTTCTGGATGCAAAATACTCGGCAATTTCTCGGTTAAACATCAGCAAAGTATATCACATGGAGCAGTTTTCAAGGGCAAGCAAGCCGCTGGGTCGCCATCGCATGGATGCAGCGCTGCGGTTGCTTGGTCTCCCTCACATGTGGGTGCAGCACCGGGTCGCGGAGGTCACCGCCGATCGTGGGCATCACCATGGCCGTCCGGTCGTTCGTTGTGCTGGGTCGTGGTTGCGTTGGGCGCTGCCGCTGCCGCTGCCTCTGAGTCGCTGTCGCTAGGGGAGCCGCGCCGCAATCAGTCGCCGTGGCCTCCAGGTCGCCCTCGCTGCTGGAGAAAAAGTAGGAAGGGGATAGTTCCCAAATGTTTCGCTTCAGCTAATTATTGTTTTTTTTTGGGAAAACTGTGGTTAAGTGGCTGGTGGGAATCCCAGCTCTGGTCTGTACCATACGCTCGCGATCCGAATGCCTACGAGGATAGTATTTCAAATTTTCATTGAATTGACATTTTCACTAGATACTTCGGCAACGTTGAGATGACCCTCCAAAACAAGACATTCAGGCGCCAATTTGTACAACGGTAAAGGTGTTAAGTACAATTAATGTTATATGACCTTATGTTATGTAAAGTGCCAACTCCGCATATTTCCTTTTCCATGCCTTTCGAAACAAATAAAATTCAGGTACATTATACCACATGTTGGTAAGAGTACATAGATTTTGACCTGGTATTTGGTATCAGTTGTCTAAACTTCTTGCTTCCTACCAAAATATATCAGACCTTCATCATGCTCCCACAAGAAAAGAGCTACTCATTGAATCTTTTCCATCCATCTATAAGGAGTAAATTGCACAAAACCACCACTTTAAAGGCAAGGTTTGCGAAAACCACTACAATACATTTTTTTTTTGCAGAAAACACCATGTCTTCAGTAATCTTTTTGCAAAAACCACTGATTGGCGGATTACAGTCGTTTGAGCGCGTTTATGACAGATGGGTTCCTGTTTTTGCTTACGTGGCGTAATGGTTTGGGTTTAAAGCAAAAAAGTCCCTCAACTTTTTCCCCCATGCAGCCCAGACCCTCCCCATGGGCTCCGCAGCCGACTAGCATGCCCGACGCTCCCTACGCAGGACGTGGGCCGCCGCCTCTACCTCCACGGCCGCAGCCGTTGCCTCCCACAGCAGGACACAAGCCGCCACTGCCTCCCTCCGCAGGATGCAGGCCACCACCGCTCCCTCCCCAGGATGCAGGTCGCCGGCGTCGTCGCCCGTCACCGGATCCGGTCAAATCGGCCTCCAACGTCCCCAGACCAGCTCGCGCCCGCATCCCGGCCCGTGAGCGTCGCCTCTGCTCCGCGCCGGCTCCGCGTCCCGCGCCGTCCGGCTTGCCGCTGCCGCCTCCTGCACGCCGGCTCCACCCGGGCCGAGCCCCTTGTCCGCGCCCTTCGCAGGCGTCCGCCTGCCCGCGTGACCGGTTCCCCGGCCAGCCCGGCTCCGCCTCCGCGCGCCGCGCCCGCCGGGTGCGCCCGTGGCCGCCTGCTCCACCGCCGGCTGCCGGCTCCCTCCCGCGTCGCCCAGGCTCTGTCCGTGCGGCCGGCTTCGCCAGCGCCCGGCCGCCAGGTCGCCGCGCTCCTTTGCTTCGCCCTGGCCACATCCCGACCCCGGGTGGTCGAAGCGGGGGCTAATTGCTTTTTCGTTTTTGATTTAGGGGTGTCTATGTAAATTCTAGTGTCTAGTTTGTAATTTTAGATTAAAATCTACCTGGCACAAAAAGTCATGCCACGTAGGCAAAAAAACGGGCCCCACCTGTCATAAACTCACTTAACTGAGCCGATCCGCCGATCAGTGGTTTTTGCAAAAAGATTACTGAAGACATGGTGTTTTCTGCCAAAAAAATGTATTGTAGTGGTTTTCGCAAACCTTGCCTTCAAAGTGATGGTTTTGTGCAATTTACTCATCTATAAGACTACTGTCTGCCTACAAAAATGGCATATAACCTTGTTATATATATATGCCTTATATTCTTCTTTTCTCCTACTTTCTAGATATAAGTAGTACGTACATGATATCTCTTATAGACAGTTTAATGCGCTAATATCACAGTCTAGAGTAGCTGCAAATCTGGAGGGAAAATCCACAAGCCACCATGTGACCCACCCTGTGTGAAGTATCCTACCGAGATGATCCTCTTCACGTCATCATCATCATCGGTGATGGCTATCTTCGAGTCGTCTTCCTTGTAGCATGTCATGCTGCTGCTGCCGTTTGAGATTTTCAAGAATACCTTGTCACTAGGGAGGACGGTGTTTCTTCCTAACCAACAATGATGCGAGTAATAGATGCGGTTTCCCTCTACGCCGCCGCACATTTTCGCTGGCACATGCACCGCCTTAGAGAACGACTTCCCCAAAAACAATGCATGGTCATCCAAGCTTATGACCTCGATGTGGATGTCACTCGTCCTTGTAATGTGTCTTGCGTTTACCCATGTGGATGTGGATGTCAACAAGCTTGAACACCTTGAAGAAAGGCGGGATGTTTGGCAACCATCGGGCCTTCAACGCCATCGCAAGCTCGCCCTCTAGATTAAAGATGTAACTAGTACTGTCCCAATAGTCGTCGTCGGTACCGATGGTGCGGTCGATCCCTTGCATGACGAGCCGGTGTTCCGCGGTGACCATTGGGGCACCATCCTTCTCATCGACATGAATGTCAAACTTTACCAGTTTCCTCTTTTTGTATAGGCCATAGAGCTCACCATTGCAAAACGCGATGTCGACAAGCTCTCTGTTCTTACTATGGCATCCTTGTACCGTCCAGCGGCTGTTCGGACAACCAACTCTGCAGAGCGCGACGCCACAATTTTGTGTTACGGCGGCAAGGATACATCGGGGCGAGGTTGGCGGCGCGGAGAAGACGACTCTTGAGATGGCCACCTGCGTGCCTGGGGCATGGTCCGGGCTCGGGCAGGCTATCGTCGCCTTCTTCTCGTCGAGCACCACCTCGGCGCCGGAGAAAAGGTTGACGATCCTACCCAGACGACCTGATACGGGCACGGCGACCCAGCCGCCGTCATGGCCGCCGATGATCTGGGGGACCTTTAAGCGCATGAGGGCACCATCCTCGAGGCAGCAAAGATCCTGCATCGCGGTGCCGTCTTGAGGCGGGAGGAGCAGCCACGGGAGCATCGGCACAGGTGGTGCCGCGCGCGCGGCGGCGCGCCATGACCGGCAGACGGAGGCGAAGCAAGTGCGGCCGCGTGGGGAGGCGATCTTGCTGTAGACGAGGACGAGGAGGTCTTCGGGGTAAGTGGCCGACCAGCATTGGCTCGCCGTATTCGCGCGCTTGTTTTCCCGCTCGTCGCACGCGGCGGCGGCCGTCTGCGTCGACATCTATCAAGCCCGTTCACGAGACTATTGTTCGATCACGCCCGTTTACGAGTCCATCGTGGTACTAGGGTTCTTTTGTTGGATTCTGCCGCTGAAGCGTGGGGTTTATTTGGTAACCGAGTCCTACTCCTGCACGAAGGCAAACAAATCGCCCCCTTCATATCGCTTTTCTTTCTCACGTTAGCTAGACGTCAATCGACTGACTTTTTTTAACACATTACAGACGCAAGCGCCATACATATACGCATACACTCACCCCTATGAACTCACACATGTGCACCCTACCCCTATGAGCGCCTTCGAGAGACTGAGTTGGCATATCATCTTTAGATTTACGAAGTCACCGTAGGCGCCTCGTCGTCGACGGGAACGTCTCCTCCCACTCAAAGCGCATCGCCGAAATCCTGAAATAAATTTAGAAATAATGCGAGCACCAGGACTTGAACCCTTGTGGGCTGGAAATACCTCTGTCCCTCTACCATCTAACCACATGTTGGTTCGCTCAATTGACTGACTTTTAGCTAATGGGCCAGTCGAATTTGAGATTCCCAGAAATCCGCCTGAGGAAGTCCAGAGGGGAGGAAGGAGAAGGAAGGTGCTCGCCGGATGGCTGCCCCAGTATCCTAGGGTTTAGGGTGGGGGCGGTGGTCGATGACGGTGCTGGGTGGTAGTGGTGGGGCTTGGTCAGAGGAAAAAGTCGGCGTGTGTGTGTGTGTGTGGGGGGGGGGGGGGGGGGGGGGGGAGGGGGCTACAGTAGTAGAAAATGGCCCATTTGTCCTGGTTCCAGAGGCCCATTAGCTCTGGTTCTAGAACCGGGACTAAAGGGTCGAGACTAAAGCCAAACGCCTTTAGTCCTGGCTCGCTTACGAACCGGGACAGATGGTGCTCCACGTGGCCGCTGCGGCGAGCCCAGGCAGGAGGGCTTTTAGTCCCGGTTGGTAACACCAACCGGGACCAAATGACATCCACGCGTCAGCAGCTCAGGAGTTAGGAGTTAGGGTTCTTTGCCCCCTCTATTTTTACATCACTGCACAATATATTGTACTCCTCGTAAATTTTGTCTTACGTCGAAAGTGACGAGAATGTAAGGAAATATATATCGGCTATAAAATTATTTTGTGTTACGTAAAAGCATAGTATACAATATACATAACAATGGTCTTCGGGCTTACATTTTGATTTTCTTATGCCGATTTGCGTAATGAATTAGTATGAACGTAAATATTTGTATACCAAGCGTAAATTCTTAATGCAACGACGTAAGAAAAACCCTCAAATGAGAAATAACTTATTTTGCACCCTAGGTGATGAATAGCATTTTGAGAGGATAAATATATTTTTATTTTATGCATGTTATGTGAAAGCATAAACGCGCGGGGGGGGGGGGGGGGGAGCAATAATAAGGTCAAGATATACCAAATAGGCTACAAAGCCCACTTTGTTATAAGGACGAACACAAGATCGTAAGTAAACAATTATATTTCAAAAAGAATAAGCTAGGTTGGTTAAAGCTTAGAGTAAGCATCAGAAATTGTCTGTGCAAAGGTTGATTGCCCACAACTACCAGCGACACAACAATTGTTTTCACTCCTTTGTGCAAATAAATCTCAACCTTACTGGTATCGAAACAAGGATGTGTTGATTAGCTAGCATTTTTTCAATGTTTCATAAGTGTATGTATCATTTTAATAGTTATAAAACTAGTGCTTAACTGCGTAACTGCGTAGATTTATCACATAGTTTACATATTTAGTATTGTTGTTGCCCATATTTTTATTTAGCCACTCCTACGTCTATTGATTGTTATAGAGTTCAATTTCTTTCATCCCTGTTATACACGTTAAGATCATACTAACAATTATCATTAAATGCACTGCATTGCATTTTTTATGAACGCCAACTTTGTAACAGACCGCGAAGAACATGTTGTACTCCCTCCGTTCCAAAATAGATGACTCAGCTTTATACTAAAGTTAGTACAAAGTTGGATCATCTATTTTGGAACGGAGGGAGTACTAATTAAAAATATGTTTAGCAAGTATGTAACCTCTACATAGGTATACCAACCAAACTTAGTTGATTTCTCCGGTTCAAGCACTGGGTGTATGGTATATAAAAATTCTTGTGTTTTAACATTACTATTTGCCCACAAATCTCAACAATGTCAAGTTAGCTTAGCTATGGTTCATATGCTGCAAGACACCGTTAAAGTATGTCAAAATGGAAGTCAAACTATTTCTGTGGGTGGGACCACCAGAGATGTGGCATGGGTCTCTTGCGGTTTGTACAGCTAATCACGTGAATATCCTTTATGAGATGGTACCCTGAAGCTTGACCACCAATAATAGGTTGGAGGAATCCCTTGGTTTCATGCACAAATTACTATCTACAATGCCTTGGTGTTGCGATTGTTCTTGGATGATCCACCATAACAACATGTGATTTTAATTGATCTCAAAATGTGATTGGGCAAATTTTTTAGCTAGCTACACATAAGTATCCACTTTGACACTAATCCTATATCTCACTTGGTCAACCCAACCGCAAAGCTCTCTTGATCGATCTCATGCGTGCACAACTATATTTGTTACTACCTCACATGTCAGAAATTCAGGAGTCTCCGATTCACAACATAAAGACGTCTTCATGGACCATGTGGGTCACATCAGAGGCACAAAAAGCGAGAGACGAAGACTTTTGAGTGTACAACGAGTGCCACCTGCTCAACCATGGAATGGAATTCCTCACGTTTTTTTGCCTCTGCAATTGCTTAGAGCTACTCCTTACAATGTACTGGGCACGACTAGTATAGGATCGCTACTTGAGCTGCGATCGTGCGATCCAGCATCCTGGGCCATTGGATGCTGGACGCATGGTACAGATACGGTGAGGTGGGATTCCAGCCTCTTTGACAGTACATTTCGCATTTAGGCCCTGTATATTTTGTACTTCAAAGAAAACCCCCTTCGCGGAAAGGTCTAGTTCCATCCAGCCAGATCTTTCCCGTTCCTGAATCCAATCGCCGCGGCGGCGACGACGACGACGGCCTTGCCCTGCAGACTGCCGCTGCCAGTGTCACACCCTAGCTAGTCATGCATTAGAATGTGTGCATCATGTTTAAAATTCCATTTAACTTGAAATGGGGATCTGTGAAACCCTGAGAATCATTTTGAAAATGACCCAAATAAAAATTTCTCCAAAAGGGTCCAAGAAAATGCTCATGTTGATCTCTGAAAATATTGGACAGAGATAAAAATCAAACCAATATTTTTAGTGACTCATGGACATTTATTTTGGGCATTTGGAATTAATGCATAAATATTTGCATTGGAAATATATTTCTATATATATGAAATATGGTCCAAATATTATGCCAATTCTAAAGGAGCTCTGGAATAATATATCTAGCCCCTGCAAAAATTGGCATAAGTTAAATAAATGATTTAATATATTATTTAAATCAAAACAAATGTCAGAAATTAGAAAACAGAAAAAAATAAAAGGGAGAAGCTTACCTGGGCTCCTCCACTGTGCAGCCCATCCAGCTGGCCGGCCCAGCCAGCAGGCGGCCCAGCCCGCCTCCCTCCTCTGTCGTCTTCGTCCCGACAGAGGGAGGGGAGTGTGGCCGGCGCGCGCGCGCGCCACCGCGCCACGCCACCTCTCTCCCTGCCTGCCTGCCCTCCCCTCCTCGCCTCGATGCCCCTGGACGACGCCACGCCTCCCCCCTGCTCTCTCTCACTCTCCCCGGCTCTCCCCTCCTCTCCCTCGCTCTCTCCCTCACACGGCCGAACACCACCGTCGCCGCCGTTCGCCATAGCAGCCATCTCCGGCCACCCCTCGCTCCCCCGACTAGCTCAGAAGCTCCGCCACAACCCCCTCTTCTT
Organism: Triticum aestivum; assembly: GCF_018294505.1. Lineage (NCBI taxonomy): Eukaryota > Viridiplantae > Streptophyta > Magnoliopsida > Poales > Poaceae > Triticum > Triticum aestivum. The sequence goes on along the minus strand of NC_057801.1, from coordinate 840,848,292 downwards.
CCCCACCGCTCCACGGGCCCCCGGAAGCCCTGCATCGCCGCCACGTCGCCGTTCCCCTCTTCGGGCTCCGACCATCATCGCCGACGAATTCGCCGTCTCCAGCGCGTCTCCGAGCCCGCTTCGACGCCCACTGCAACCGCGGTGAGCCCCCGAGTCGTTTCCCCCTTCTTCCTGGGTCTCTTTCGACCTCTAGGCCCTAGCCCCACCTTGGCCGAGAGCTCCATGCCGCCGGCGATGTCGCCGTCGTGGCCACGGTCACCATAGCGCCCAACCGAGCACACTATCGTGCTCCACGCCTCACTAGGAGCACGCAGCACGCACCAACGCCTCTCCAAACACCCTGCAACGCCGACTCCGACCGCACCCGAACTCCGGCCGCCGCTCACGAGCTCGCCGTCGACGGTACCGGCCACCCCAGGCTCGGCCACCACCACCGTTCGACGCGCGGGAGCAAGAGCTCTCCAACGAGCCCAAGAACGGCCTCGCCCGTGCCCTGTAGCGCGATTCCGCATCGCGCCGCCGTCTCGGGCCTCGCCGGCGTCACGTCGCCGGTGGGTTTGACCCACCTTGACCACGGCAGGAACCCCCCTGAGTCCCTGACAGGTGGGCCCAGCCCTGTAGCTAATTAGGATTAACGCTAACCACTGTTAGTTAACCCCCTGACACTGACCAGTGGGCCCCAGCGCCACTAATTAGTAATTAGGATTAATTTAACCCTGTTTAACCCCCCTGTCACTTACGTGTGGGCCCCACACGTCAGGTTTGACCTCAGCCAGCCGCAGTTGACCACTGACGTCATGATGACGTCATGCTGGCGCAATAACTATAATTTCTGGATTTAATTTAAATCAGGAAATTCCAGAATATTATTTAAACTTCAAAAATTCATAACTTTTATTCTGTAACTCCAAATTGGACAAATTATATATGAAAAATGATCAGAAAAATCCAATCTATCCATCTGTACTATTTTCATGCATGATCAAACAAGTTAAATTGAAGTTTTAAGCAGAACAAGGAAAAGCACTTTAAAAGGCCATATTTGAATTTGAAATTTGAATCCTTGATTCAAATTTGCTCAAACCCTTCTGGTTTTAGTTGCATTAGCCCAACACACTCATATTGCCATGTTTCATGCATGCATCATATTGTTGCACATTGTTTGGTGATGGTTGTGTATCGGTGTCCTTTGTGACAGGTTCTGCCTCCGAGGAGTACCGTGATTACCCTAACGAAGAACCGTATCAGTGCATCGAACCATCAGGCAAGCAACCAACCATTTGATCATATCGATACAATCCCATGTTCTCGCTCCTGCTCTCTTTTACTGCATTAAGACAACGCGATTCAAACTGCTGTGTGCTACGGTAGTTGAACCCATTTCCTCTGCATGACCTGTCATTGCCACAATAACTAGATGAAACCCACTAGCATGTGTAGGAGTTGATTGAGCCATATGTATGTGTTGTTCCTACCTTGCTATGCCTGCTATGCTTAGAGTCGTGTCAGGTCTGGTTCATCTGGGTGATGGGCTAGAGTGAAATGATTATGTCGGTAATGAGAGTGGTGTGGTGAACACGATTTGGTAAAGGTATCGATGAGAGGCCATGTAGGAGTACATGGTGGGTTGTTTCATTGAAGCCGACCTTAAGCACTGAGATCTGTATGCGTGATTTAAGATACAGCTACTACCATGCATTGGGCCCTGAAATATGACCCCGCTCGACTTCTTATTCACCCTAGCTCTCTGTCCAGGAGTTGCAAGTAGTTTCTGGTGTTTGTAGCCTACTGGAGGCCGTGGACAGCGCTGACCGTAGGGGTGGGCTGTGATGCGGTAGGTACGTGGCCGGGTGTACCGAATACCCGTTAGGTATCTCGGGAACCCTGTTCACATCGTTCGGGGCCGTATGGGAAACCCCGGCCGGACTCCCTGCGGATGGAACCTGAATAGGCGATAAACCTGGACTAGAGGCTTAAGTGTTTAGGTAGGTCGTGGTCTACACCCACGTCGGCTTTCGCTTGAAGTCTGCCGAGCACATGTCGTGTGCAGACCCTAAGTGGTGGAAACATGTATGAAGAAGTACACCCCTGCAGGGTTATCATAATCTATTCGAATAGCCGCGTCCGCGGTAAAGGACTACTTGGTTGCCTATACAGTTCATAGACAAGTAAATGGAAACTGTTAAAAGCCTCAAGATAAGTGTGAGTGCCGAGGATGGCTCTTCCGTAGGAAGACGGAGGTGGATCCTCGGTAGTGTATTGAAGTGGTGAGTAGTGGACTCGTGTGCGCAAAACCATTTCAAGTTGGAGTATCGTAGGATAGCCTAGCCAAGAGTCAAAGCTGGCTTGCTGCAATAACTCCACCAACCCTTCTTGATACTAAGCATGTATGTAGGATCTGATGTAAGTCTTGCTGAGTACCTTTGTACTCATGTTGCTATAATTTACATTTTTACAGAAGATGCTGCAACCCCTTCTGATGGGTTCTATGTAGACATTGACATCAACGAGTAGGCTAAAGACCCAGGTGGTGACCCTGAGCTTGTGAAGGACCTTGTAGTATAGCTAGGCTTCCCAAGCCTCTTTTATTTTACTAGTTGTCTGTACTCAGACAAGTTACTTCCGCTGCTGGTTTGTATGACTGTATGACTTGTATGTTGGGTCGTGAGACCCGTACCTTTGTGTATGTTATGTATGGCTCCCTGAGCCTTAAATAAAGTACTTGTGTCGTAGAGTCATGTTGTGATGCCTCGTTGTATTTGCACATATCGAGCATATTGTGTGTATGATTGAAATGCTTGGTATGTGTGGGATCTGACTATCTAGTTGTTTATCTTTAGTAGCCTCTCTTACCGGGAAATGTCTCCTAGTGTTACCGCTGAGCCATGGTAGCTTGCTACTGCTCTGGAACACCTAGGCTGGCCGGCATGTGTCCTTCTTCGTTCCTGTGTCTGTCCCTTCGGGGAAATGTCACGCTTTGAGTACCGGAGTCCTGTTAGCCCGCTACAGCCCGGTTTACCGGAGTCCTGCTAGCCCCGTGCTACAGCCCGGACCCACTTGCTGATGACCGACACGTTCGAAGCTGGGTCATGGATGCCTGTCCCTGTAAGTCTGTGCCACTTTGGGTTTACGACTAGTCATGTCAGCCCGGGCTCCTTATCATATGGATGCTAGCGACACTATCATATACGTGAGCCAAAAGGCGCAAACGGTCCCGGGCAAAGGTAAGGCGACACCCGTGGGGATACCGTGCGTGAGGCCGCAAAGGGATATGAGGTGTTACCGGCTAGATCGATGTGACATCGAGTCGGGGTCCTGACAGGGTTGGCATCAGAGCCGGACTGCCTGTAGGTTCTCCAAGCCAAACTGGTCGATGTTGAGTCTAGAAATTCTTTAGTTATATGTAGGGGAATTGTTTGTGGGATGGAACGTAAGGCTCTTTTTACTCCTTTATCTTATGACATTCTGATCTGAGTCAGTCCATTCTTCCACCGGGGGTTAAGGAATTAGGACCTATTCTCTCTATCAGGATCACGTGTTACTAATCAGTAGTACCTTATAAGTTTGATGGATACAAGCCTAGTTCAGTGCTACTACCACATTATGTTGTTAGAATGGATTCAGAACTTTGATATGATGATGATGAGTGTGTATGTAATCCTTTGTCAAATGTCTCAAAATCCTTCTTGAGCATTTACAGCTGTTATGCTGCCGAAATTTCGCTAGAAATTCTAATGCCCTTGCATTATGATTGTGCTTTCAGATGGCCACTCGCGACCTCAATCAAGTGGTTCGCCTGACTCGATGCCTAGATGTACCCGGCCATACTGCCAAGTTGGTCAGGGTAATGACTGAGGCTGGATACCGCTGGTATCCTGAGTACACGGTCGAAGAGCAATTCTGAGATTTTAATCAAAGCCAGTATCTCTGCACTGTCAGGATATTTCCATCTTATCCTGGATCCACCGAGCCTCTTCACTGCTCTTATGGACTCGGGGTTACCATTGAGATGGCTGTGCAGGACGCCGCCTACTCTATGATGACCATTATGCGAGTCAGGTCTGGTATATTTTGGGACTCTGATTTCCGGTATATGCCAGGATCACTTCCGGGAGCACAAGGGTATCTCCAGGCTATCTATGCTGACCCCACTCAGGAGGATTCACGGACCCGCACCACTGCTGAGATGCTCGAGGATAAGGACCGTGAAAATCGGGCCTTAAGGTTAGAGCTCTTCAACACCCGTGCTGACCACTGGGCCACTTTGACTCGGTTCGCACCGGCGGTGCAAGCTGGATGTTCAGATATGCGCGATCTCTATCCTGTGAGATCTGCTCTGCCAGACGTGATGGTTTGGCGTGATGTAGGAGGCATCACCCCACCTCGCGGTCCCCGCAGGCCACCGTCTGTTGGTCCAAGGCCTCATCCTAGCCCCTATGGTCCACAAGCTCCGCGAGACCGTCTGTTTCCAGATGATCATGTTGAGCTTCCAGGCTATGGAGGTGACTTCTACGAGGACTACTACGGATCGGTCTGAGTTAGTGGTAGTATCACTAGTTCGCACTAGCTGTGTCGTCTATTGTCCCGCGTGACTCGTGGGATATGACCTAGTTTGTACTCCTTCCGGAGGTGTAGAAAAATAATGTATAGGAGCTTGGAATGCCTCCGATGAGATGTAATCCTCTTTTCACCGTAATAGTACTTTGTTTGGTCTTGTACTAAACCCTGTATGGTGTGTATGACGATGGAATAAAGAAGCAGTTTCTGTATCTACCATGTCATACGGATGATCATCTTGCATTTCGAGTTATTCCTTACATTTTTACCCTATGTCGGAATTTTATCATCCTGACTAAATCATTGTCTTGTTTACCTAGGATGGTCAACACGCGCGCTAACCCTGCTTCTCAAGAGTAGGCCGAAGGCAGTGAAGCCAGGGATGCAAATCTGCCTCATCCTCCTTCACTAGCCGAGGTTATGATGGAAGCTGAGAGAAACAAGCGGGAGACCAACCGTTTGTTGGAGCGTATTGAACAGAACACAGCACACCATCAGAGGACTAACGTGGTGTCACTCAGTGATTTTATCAAATTGCACCCACCCACGTTCCACCACTCCGTCGAGCCTCTCGACGCTGATGACTGGCTTCGCAGTATCACTCACAAACTGCGTTCCGCGCTGGTAGCGGAGGCTGACAAGGTCACCTTTGCTGCATATCATCTTGAAGGCCCCGCCAGTCTATGGTGGGAGAATTATGGAGCTATGCGCCCGGCGGGCCATGTCACTACTTGGGCTGAGTTCAGTTTGGCTTTCCGTGAACATCACATTCCGGAGGGTCTCATGGACCGTAAACGTGAAGAATTTTGCAGTTTCACCCAGGGCCGACTTTCTGTGGATGCTTACAGCAGGGAGTTTGGTAATCTCGCACGATATGCAACTGAGGAAGTGTCTACCGATGCCAAGAAGCAAGCAAGGTTCCGTAAGGGCCTTAGTCCTGAGCTTCGTCGTGACCTCCGTCTGCATGAGTGCACATCTTTTCAGAAACTGGTCAACAAAGCCATCAGTGCTGAAACTGGTCAGACTGACTATGACGCAACATGCAAGCATGGCCGTGACATGGGTTCCTCATCCGGTGCTGGTCCTCAGAAGCGCCGCGTGTGGGTACCCAACACCGCCCTGCCACCCAGGTTCACACCGAGGCCATCCTTCCAGGCGCCTCGCCCCGTTCAACAGTCTGCTCCAGCCAAGCCCTATGGGGGTCCAACTAACAATGCTCCTCCACGTACCAGTTCCGTGACTTGTTTCAAGTGTGGGGAATCTGGCCACTATATGCGTGAGTGTCCCCAGACCAACCCCAATCAATCTGCTAAAGCTGTTGGCCGTGGCAAGCCGACAGGAAAAATATTCCACGCCAAGCCGGTCACCGCTTCACGTGGCCATGTCAACTGTATCTCTGCCGAAGAAGCTCAAGAGGATCCCAACGTCGTTCTCGGTATGCTTCTTGTTAATTGCCACCCGGCATCTGTTCTTTTCGATACAGGAGCCTCTCATTCTTTTATATCCGAAAGTTATGCTCGTTTGCATAACGTTGCATTCTGTGACATGCCATCCACTATGGAAATTTCTACCCCTGGTTCTAGATGGCAGACCTCTAGGGTAAGTTATGGAAATGAAATCCAAGTCGACAGACTTGTTTTCCTCGCGTCTTTGATAGCCCTTAAATCTTCAGATATTAATATCATTCTGGGTATGGACTGGATGTCGGCTCATCATGCCCAAATCGATTGCTTCTCTAGGACTGTTCAACACACCCATCCTTCGGGAAAGATAGTCAATGTCTTGACCCGAATAGCCAAGCGACAGTTATATTCTCTTAACGCCAGCCCTTTGCCAGACCTTGAGGACGTTCCGGTAGTCCGTGACTTCCCGGATGTCTTTCCAGAGGAATTGCCAGGTGGAGTTTGTAATAGACCTCATTTCAGGAACCGTTCCGATTGCTAGAAGACCTTATAAGATGGCACCCCTAGAACTAGCCGAGCTTAAGAAACAACTCGATGAGTCCTTGAAAAAGGGTTTCATCCGACCTAGCTCTTCTCCGTGGGCTTGCCCCATCCTATTCGTTAAGAAGAAGGATGGTACGGACCGGATGGTTGTAGATTACCGACCTGTCAATTTGGTCACAATCAAGAACAAATATCCGCTTCCCAGGATCAACGACCTGTACGATCAGCTCGCTGGATCCTCAGTCTTCTCCAAGATGGATTTGAGGTTGGGCTACCATCAAATCAAAATCAGAAACGGGGACATTCCTAAAACGGCCTTTGTTACTCGTTATGGCCAATACGAGTACACCGTCATGTCCTTCGGTTTAACCAACGCTCCAGCCACCTTCTCTCGGTTAATGAACTCAATCTTCATGGAGTATTTGGATAAATTCGTCGTGGTTTACCTCGATGATATACTCATCTACTCCAAGAACGAGGAGGAACATGCCGAACATCTAAGGCTAGTGTTGCAGAAACTTCGAGAGCATCGCCTTTATGCCAAATTTTCTAAATGTGAATTCTGGTTGTCAGAAGTGACCTATCTGGGTCATGTAATATCTGGTAAAGGTATTGCTGTTAACCCTGAGCGAGTTCAAGCCGTCCTTAATTGGACTCCACCTGAATCGGTCAAGCAAGTTCGGAGCTTTCTGGGATTAGCGAGCTATTGTCGTCGCTTTGTCGAGAACTTCTCCAAGGTTGCTAAACCTCTAACCGAACTCCTCAAGAAAGATAAGAAGTTCGAATGGACTCCACAATGTGAGCACAGCTTTCAGGAACTGAAAAGACGCCTGACCTCTGCTCCCGTACTGGTACCGCCAGACTTCTCCAAGGACTTTGTTATCTACTGCGACGCCTCGCGACAAGGACTAGGTTGCATTCTCATGCAAGATCGACACGTAATTGCTTACGCTTCACGGCAATTGCACCCACATGAGGAGAATTATCCTACTCATGATCTAGAGCTTGCAGCTGTAGTCTATGCACTTAAGACCTGGCGACATTATCTCCTCGGTAATCGTTGCGAAATATTCACTGACCACCAAAGTCTGAAGTACATCTTCACCCAACCGGATTTGAATCTCAGGCAAAGACGTTGGGTCGAGTTGATCACCGATTTCGACTTAGGAATAACCTACACCCCAGGGAAAGCCAACGTCATGGCTGATGCGCTAAGTCGTAAATCCTATTGTAACAATCTGATGTTACAACAAAGTCAACCGCTTCTCCATGAGGAATTTCGGAAGCTTAACCTTCACATTGTTCCTCAAGGATTTCTTTCCACCTTGGTGGCGAAACCTACTCTTACGGATCAAATCATTGCTGCCCAGAAGCGAGATAAGGGAATAGCTAAGATCAAGGAGAACATTGCTAGCGGAGGTGCTAGTTGTTTCTCCACAAATGATCATGGTGTTGTGTACTTTGAGAACCGTCTAGTGGTTCCCAAGAACCAGCATCTACGGCAGTTGATCCTTAAGGAGGCTCATGAATCTCCTCTCACCATTCATCCCGGTAGTACTAAGATGTATCAGGACCTACGCTAGAGATTCTGGTGGACTAGGATGAAGAGAGAAATTGCTCAGTATATTGCTAATTGCGACGTTTGTCGTCGTGTAAAAGCAGAGCACCAACGGCCTGCTGGCACCCTTCAACCCTTAGCTATTCCTGAATGGAAATGGGATAAAATTGGTATGGATTTCATTACCGGTTTTCCCAGGACCAAGAGAGGGAATAATGCTATTTTCGTCGTGGTCGATCGTCTTTCCAAAGTAGCCCACTTCTTACCTGTTCGTGAGAGTATAACCGCTAGTCAGCTGGCAGACTTATACATCTCCCGAATAGTGTCTCTCCATGGTGTTCCTTTGGAAATTAACTCGGATCGAGGAAGTCTTTTCACCTCTCGATTTTGGGAAAGTTTCCAAAATGCTATGGGAACCCGTCTCTTCTTTAGCACCGCCTTCCACCCTCAGTCGAGCGGTCAAGTGGAACGCGTCAACCAGATTCTAGAAGACATGCTTCGAGCCTCGGTTATCTCATTCGGAATGGATTGGGAGAAGTGCCTTCCATTTGCCGAATTCGCTTATAACAACAGCTATCAATCTAGCTTGGGTAAAGCCCCTTTTGAAGTTCTCTATGGACGACGGTGTCGAACACCCCTTAACTGGTCAGAGACCGGGGAAAGACAATTCTTTGGCCCGGATATGATTCAGGAAGCAGAAGAACAAGTTCGCATCGTTCGTGAAAAGTTGAAAACAGCTCAATCTCGTCAAAAGAGTCAATATGACCGAAAACATAAGGCTATGACTTTCGAGGTTGACGAGAAGGCTTATCTTCGGGTCACCCCTCTGAAGGGAACCCATCGTTTCGGTATCAAAGGCAAATTGGCTCCTCGTTACATTGGACCTTTTCGCATTCTCGCCAAACGAGGAGAAGTTGCCTACCAGTTGGATCTACCTCCGCACCTCTCCAGGGTCCACGATGTCTTCCACGTTTCTCAACTCAGGCGTTGCTTCTCGGATCCTATCCGTGGAGTGGACCACGAAACGCTTGATCTCCAGGATAATCTTACATATCGAGAGTACCCCATTCGTATCCTCGATCAGGCCGAGCGTACCACTCGACGCCAGAACATCAAGTTCCTCAAAGTACAATGGTCGCACCATTCTGAGGATGAAGCAACTTGGGAAAGGGAGGATCGTCTTCGACTCGAGTACCCCGCCTTCTTTCCGGAGGAACCCAAATCTCGGGACAAGATTCTTTTGAGTGGGGGTGAGTTGTCACACCCTAGCTAGTCATGCATTAGAATGTGTGCATCATGTTTAAAATTCCATTTAACTTGAAATGGGGATCTATGAAACCCTCAGAATCATTTTGAAAATGACCCAAATAAAAATTTCTCCAAAAGGGTCCAAGAAAATGCTCATGTTGATCTCTGAAAATATTGGACAGAGATAAAAATCAAACCAATATTTTTAGTGACTCATGGACATTTATTTTGGGCATTTGGAATTAATGCATAAATATTTGCATTGGAAATATATTTCTATATATATGAAATATGGTCCAAATATTATGCCAATTCTAAAGGAGCTCTGGAATAATATATCTAGCCCCTGCAAAAATTGGCATAAGTTAAATAAATGATTTAATATATTATTTAAATCAAAACAAATGTCAGAAATTAGAAAACAGAAAAAAATAAAAGGGAGAAGCTTACCTGGGCTCCTCCACTGTGCAGCCCATCCAGCTGGCCGGCCCAGCCAGCAGGCGGCCCAGCCCGCCTCCCTCCTCTGTCGTCTTCGTCCCGACAGAGGGAGGGGAGTGTGGCCGGCGCGCGCGTGCGCCACCGCGCCACGCCACCTCTCTCCCTGCCTGCCTGCCCTCCCCTCCTCGCCTCGATGCCCCTGGACGACGCCACGCCTCCCTCCTGCTCTCTCTCACTCTCCCCCGGCTCTCCCCTCCTCTCCCTCGCTCTCTCCCTCACACGGCCGAACACCACCGTCGCCGCCGTTCGCCATAGCAGCCATCTCCGGCCACCCCTCGCTCCCCCGACTAGCTCAGAAGCTCCGCCACAACCCCCTCTTCTTCCCCACCGCTCCACGGGCCCCCGGAAGCCCTGCATCGCCGCCACGTCGCCGTTCCCCTCTTCGGGCTCCGACCATCATCGCCGACGAATTCGCCGTCTCCAGCGCGTCTCTGAGCCCGCTTCGACGCCCACTGCAACCGCGGTGAGCCCCCGAGTCGTTTCCCCCTTCTTCCTGGGTCTCTTTCGACCTCTAGGCCCTAGCCCCACCTTGGCCGAGAGCTCCACGCCGCCGGCGATGTCGCCGTCGTGGCCACGGTCACCATAGCGCCCAACCGAGCACACTATCGTGCTCCACGCCTCACTAGGAGCACGCAGCACGCCCCACCGCCTCTCCAAACACCCTGCAACGCCGACTCCGACCGCACCCGAACTCCGGCCGCCGCTCACGAGCTCGCCGTCGAAGGTACCGGCCACCCCAGGCTCGGCCACCACCACCGTTCGATGCGCGGGAGCAAGAGCTCTCCAACGAGCCCAAGAACGGCCTCGCCCGTGCCCTGTAGCGCGATTCCGCATCGCGCCGCCGTCTCGGGCCTCGCCGGCGTCACGTCGCCGGTGGGTTTGACCCACCTTGACCACGGCAGGAACCCCCCTGAGTCCCTGACAGGTGGGCCCAGCCCTGTAGCTAATTAGGATTAACGCTAACCACTGTTAGTTAACCCCCTGACACTAACCAGTGGGCCCCAGCGCCACTAATTAGTAATTAGGATTAATTTAACCCTGTTTAACCCCCCTGTCACTTACGTGTGGGCCCCACACGTCAGGTTTGACCTCAGCCAGCCGCAGTTGACCACTGACGTCATGATGACGTCATGCTGGCGCAATAACTATAATTTCTGGATTTAATTTAAATCAGGAAATTCCAGAATATTATTTAAACTTCAAAAATTCATAACTTTTATTCTGTAACTCCAAATTGGACAAATTATATATGAAAAATGATCAAAAAAATCCAATCTATCCATCTGTACTATTTTCATGCATGATCAAACAAGTTAAATTGAAGTTTTAAGCAGAACAAGGAAAAGCACTTTAAAAGGCCATATCTGAATTTGAAATTTGAATCCTTGATTCAAATTTGCTCAAACCCTTCTGGTTTTAGTTGCATTAGCCCAACACACTCATATTGCCATGTTTCATGCATGCATCATATTGGTGCACATTGTTTGGTGATGGTTGTGTATCGGTGTCCTTTGCGACAGGTTCTGCCTCCGAGGAGTACCGTGATTACCCTAACGAAGAACCGTATCAGTGCATCGAACCATCAGGCAAGCAACCAACCATTTGATCATATCGATACAATCCCATGTTCTCGCTCCTGCTCTCTTTTACTGCATTAAGACAACGCGATTCAAACTGCTGTGTGCTACGGTAGTTGAACCCATTTCCTCTGCATGACCTGTCATTGCCACAGTAACTAGATGAAACCCACTAGCATGTGTAGGAGTTGATTGAGCCATATGCATGTGTTGTTCCTACCTTGCTATGCCTGCTATGCTTAGAGTCGTGTCAGGTCTGGTTCATCTGGGTGATGGGCTAGAGTGAAATGATTATGTCGGTAATGAGAGTGGTGTGGTGAACACGATTTGATAAAGGTATCGATGAGAGGCCATGTAGGAGTACATGGTGGGTTGTTTCATTGAAGCCGACCTTAAGCACTGAGATCTGTATGCGTGATTTAAGATACAGCTACTACCATGCATTGGGCCCTGAAATATGACCCCGCTCGACTTCTTATTCACCCTAGCTCTCTGTCCAGGAGTTGCAAGTAGTTTCTGGTGTTTGTAGCCTACTGGAGGCCGTGGACAGCGCTGACCGTAGGGGTGGGCTGTGATGCGGTAGGTACGTGGCCGGGTGTACCGAATACCCGTTAGGTATCTCGGGAACCCTGTTCACATCGTTCGGGGCCGTATGGGAAACCCCGGCCGGACTCCCTGCGGATGGAACCTGAATAGGCGATAAACCTGGACTAGAGGCTTAAGTGTTTAGGTAGGTCGTGGTCTACACCCACGTCGGCTTTCGCTTGAAGTCTGCCGAGCACATGTCGTGTGCAGACGCTAAGTGGTGGAAACATGTATGAAGAAGTACACCCCTGCAGGGTTATCATAATCTATTCGAATAGCCGCGTCCGCGGTAAAGGACTACTTGGTTGCCTATACAGTTCATAGACAAGTAAATGGAAACTGTTAAAAGCCTCAAGATAAGTGTGAGTGCCGAGGATGGCTCTTCCGTAGGAAGACGGAGGTGGATCCTCGGTAGTGTATTGAAGTGGTGAGTAGTGGACTCGTGTGCGCAAAACCATTTCAAGTTGGAGTATCGTAGGATAGCCTAGCCAAGAGTCAAAGCTGGCTTGCTGCAATAACTCCACCAACCCTTCTTGATACTATGCATGTATGTAGGATCTGATGTAAGTCTTGCTGAGTACCTTTGTACTCATGTTGCTATAATTTACATTTTTACAGAAGACGCTGCAACCCCTTCTGATGGGTTCTATGTAGACGTTGACATCAACGAGTAGGCTAAAGACCCAGGTGGTGACCCTGAGCTTGTGAAGGACCTTGTAGTATAGCTAGGCTTCCCAAGCCTCTTTTATTTTACTAGTTGTCTGTACTCAGACAAGTTACTTCCGCTGCTGGTTTGTATGACTGTATGACTTGTATGTTGGGTCGTGAGACCCGTACCTTTGTGTATGTTATGTATGGCTCCCTGAGCCTTAAATAAAGTACTTGTGTCGTAGAGTCATGTTGTGATGCCTCGTTGTATTTGCACATATCGAGCATATTGTGTGTATGATTGAAATGCTTGGTATGTGTGGGATCTGACTATCTAGTTGTTTATCTTTAGTAGCCTCTCTTACCGGGAAATGTCTCCTAGTGTTACCGCTGAGCCATGGTAGCTTGCTACTGCTCTGGAACACCTAGGCTGGCCGGCATGTGTCCTTCTTCGTTCCTGTGTCTGTCCCTTCGGGGAAATGTCACGCTTTGAGTACCGGAGTCCTGTTAGCCCGCTACAGCCCGGTTTACCGGAGTCCTGCTAGCCCCGTGCTACAGCCCGGACCCACTTGCTGATGACCGACACGTTCGAAGCTGGGTCATGGATGCCTGTCCCTGTAAGTCTGTGCCACTTTGGGTTTACGACTAGTCATGTCAGCCCGGGCTCCTTATCATATGGATGCTAGCGACACTATCATATATGTGAGCCAAAAGGCGCAAACGGTCCCGGGCAAAGGTAAGGCGACACCCGTGGGGATACCGTGCGTGAGGCCGCAAAGGGATATGAGGTGTTACCGGCTAGATCGATGTGACATCGAGTCGGGGTCCTGACAGCCAGCCAACACTTCCCGCCCACACCCCGGACCACAAAATACCCTCGTCGGCGGCGGTGGCCTTGTCCACCCAGATCTTTCCGGCTCACATCTGGACCATGAAGTCCCCTCCCATCGACTGTGGCGGCCTTGTTCCAGTTAGTTCTTCACCCTAACTAGGAAATTGCTTCCCCGCATATCTCCATGTCTATTGTCGACCGTACGCGCGCATACACCATTGCATGCTTGTTCTGGTGGTGATATTGGGGTCTAGCAACGGCAGTGGAGTGTCGGCGCCACAACATCTACTGTCCATTACTCTAAAGGGAGGCAGGTTAGTAGTAATTATAGTTTTTTTCACACAAAAAAGTAGTACTGTATGTCCAAATCGTCCCACATTAGAACGAGCTTGCACTGAATTTTTTATTGAGTCGTCTCCAGTTTTGGTCCTTGCTACCATGTACTGTAATCAAGAGATTTCCATCTGATTTTGGTGCTTATAATTTGTAATGCAATCAATTTAGTGGATGCTAATTTTCAGTGCATATTTGAATAAAAAAAATCAGTATATGGCTGCTTCAGTTTCAGAAGCACTCCACAGTAGCCTGCACTTTCTTCAGACTGCATCCAGCTTGTGATATGAGCCTCCACCAAATTTTTGCTAAGAAAGCAGAGAAGAGAAGGCAATTGTTCTTCTAAGTGGAGGGAACTAGCGCGAACTCACCCCCGCCATTCTTGGCATGCCAGACCAATCCGTGTAGTGTACCAGCCATCTCAGGTGAATTTAGTATCAAAATTGCTAATCTTTCAAGTTCTTCCTTACAAGAATTGTGATTCAGTTTGTTCTTTCTATTTTACAGAATCGGTCAATAGGCTTGCCGCGGTGGAATTAAGTGATGCTCACTGTTTTTCAGAGATTAATTCCACTATGCTTCCTTCTAATGAATTCTATACACCCAAGAAGAGACAATGTTTTTCTGTAGATGTAAGTACAATGCAGATTGTAAAATAATGGATGCATGCATTTCTGTGTGTATATACTTGCGACGTGAGTACATAATATCTCATAAATATTTTTCTCAAAATGGAATGTTATATAGTACTCACAACCAACGAATGCAAATGTCTAGAATCATCAGGCATGTTAAATTCACAAAACTTGCATCCATGCTCCAGGCTCGACCTTTCCCAACTATGAAGGTTCTGTTTAATAAAGAAGTCCTTTTGATTTGCATGGTTCATTGTATATACCTATATGTGATGAGGCACTCAGACAAGCCGCAGGCATGCAATTTGATGATATTGTTGTTGTGGAGGCATTTTACAAGAAGTATGCACATCATGTGGGATTTGGTGTTCGCCTCGGGGCGCAAAGGTTTGTGAACAATGAAATTCATTGGAGGGAATGCACTTGAAGATAATCCCCTTGACTGCGTTGACATGGATACAAGAAGGTCTGAGATGCCCGAAACAAATTAGAAGATTTCATTCGATGTGCTAAAAATCGAGCGGAGGACTTGACTTACTGAATATAGGTTTGTGCAATCTTGAATCTAAAATCTTGCAATCTTCCCGTGTTGCATCTCAGACTACAGAAGAAGAGCAAGAATCATTCGTTGGTAGCACTATCCCCACCTAGGTTGACATCCTAACACCGACCAACGTCAATGCAAGGGGTACATGCTCGAGAATTAAGGGCCATAGAGACAATGACAAGAAGGCAGGGTCGAAGAAGATCAAATTAGGGGTTTACTGTACGGGATCCACCTACTTGCAGCTCATGCTAGGAAGTTGTGTTGCATGAATCTTGTACTTGTCCGAAGAAAAAATGAAAGTGTTTGTGTAAAATCATTAGGCTAAGTATATGTTAGCCATTGCATCTCTGACTACTATATGTTACCAAAGATACTATGGGATGGTTGTTCCTCTGGTTACATTCTTAATCTTAGCTAACATGTACTCCCTCTATTGAGTAATGAGTTGAAGTACTGGTTCAATGGGCTAATTATATGTTAACCATTGCATATCTGGCGTGTATGTTGTAAATATAACTACTCCATTTCCTGCTGACTTGATGTTTTCAATGGGTTGGCACAGTTCTCAGTGCTAACAGTGGGCTGGAAGAAAGATTTGCCACTTGCGATTCATCACATATATTTCTGAATTAGATGAAAAACAACAGATTAGAAAAGTGTTTAACAAAAGGAAGAGGGAAACAGTTGACGAGAGCTGGTCCAGCAGAGAGAAAGGATAGGTTTGGGTTACAGCTCTGTCCGCAATATTTCTGAATGACGAGGAGGTTCATGCAAAATGGCCACTGCATTCCACCTTTCTCGATCTGTACCATTGGCTGTTAATCCAATGGCTCATGTAGCCAGATCGCAAGATCTCACCTGATATGCTGATCTCATTCTAGTCTCCCCCACAATGTACTCCCTCCGTCCGGGTTTATTAGGCCTAAAGACAACTTCTCTTAGACCAAGACACATAGTAATTTGCTCACATTAATTCTGTTATTTCACTCCCAATGCACTCTCTCACATGCATGCAGCCAATGAAAAAGCATGCATGAAGTGAATTAATTTTTCAACCATGACACCGACAACAATGGCTTTTAATGCAACCAATGAAATGGTTGCATGCATGCACCTTTCCAAAGCGGGGCCTTATAAAAGAGGACATGCTTGTGATGCTGAGAGGCCTAATAAACCCGGACGGAGGGAGTACTTACAATAATTATTTGCACAAGGCATCATCGTTGAGCATAGATAGTTCATAGACTTTACCTTGTTTTTTCTGTTGCAGACGAGCTTGATGCCTGCTTCGAAATTCATATCCTTAGCTTTTAGCCCACCTTTGAAAAATGAGCTCATTGAAGGGCGATAAGGAACTGAAGCAGAAACCGGGAGGTGACACCTTGGAGAAGAAGTGCAATGCACCATAGGAGAATATAGTGCTAATGTTCGAGCAGGTGTTGCAATACTTTTGCATGTTGATCAATCAGGCAGTGGTGTAGGTCAGTGTTAAGCTGACAAACCTCAAGAGGACCTCCTCTTGAGGTGTGTCATCCCATTGCCTTTTTATAAGGACGAGCATGATGTTCTACTCAAACAATCCGTTTTCAGTTGATAGACAAACAAATCAGCTGCAATAAGGACAAGAGTGTTGGTCAAATTTTGGAGTATGCTTCACAAATTGTCCATGCAAAGATTGATTGCCCAACACCACCAGCAACACAATAATTTTGTTGTATCTCTTTTGCGCAGATAAATCTCAACCTTACGGGCCTCTAAATAATGATGTGTAGCTAGCAAATTTGATATGTTTTAGAAAATGTGACGTGTCATTTTTATTATTAATAAAACTATTGGGTTGCCTATGTAAATCCATTGCTAGATTTGTTACATATCATTTACATATTCAATTCTCATGTTAGCCATATTTTGATTTTTTTTCACCTCGTAGGTCTATTGATTGTGAACCTATGATGGACACCGAAAATACAGATTTCAATATCTCTCCCGTCCTTTTTATACACATTAGATCGCATAGATAATTTTCTCCGTATGCATTATTTTTTTGTGAACAACAACTTTTTAATAGATTGTGAAGGAACCATCGTTCTATTTGTAAACATGTTTAATAAGGATAATCAACTATATAGATCAAGCATGGTGTATATATATTTAAAAATTAGATATGTAACCCAACCAAACTGATCATTGGTTTCTTCGGGTCAAGCGTTGTGTGTGTGTGGTATTAATATATTAGTGTTTTGACACTACTTGTTCCCATAAATCTCAAAGCGGGTCAAATTGTCTTAGCTATGGTTCATGTGCTGCTAGGTATAAAGAGAGCAAGAGTACCGATATAGAAACAAACTATGGTCTATCTCTAATGGGAAGGACTAAAACAATTAGAAATATGTCAAAATCATTTGGTGCATGGGAATCAAGTCACCACATATAGATATAACTATTCTAGTGGGTGGGGGTAGGAATCAACCACAAGAGATGTGGCATGGACAACTTCCGGTTTGTAGAGATAATCCTGTGAGATCTCCCTTATGAGTAATGGGTAGGATGCTTACGGTTTCATAGTCCAATTAATAACTGAAATTCCTCGGTGCTGAGATTGTTTTCAAAAGATGATCCACCATAAAGGCATGTGATTTTAGTTGATATCTGAATATGATTACTCAAATTTGCTAGCTAGCTATACATAAATCTCCATTCTCCCACAACTCTAATATCTCACCAGGCTAACCCACACAAATGCTCTCTCGACTGATCTCATATGAGCAGATCAATCTATTTGATCTCTCACATGGCAAATGTTCAGGAGCCTTCAATCCACAACATCAAGAGTTCAAGACATTGTCACGGACCATGTGGTTCACATCAGAAGCACAAAAAGTGCATGATGAAGACTTCTGAGTGTGCAGCGAGTGCCACCTGATCAATATTGGAATGGAGTTCCTCAATGTTGGCCATGACACAGAGGTCACTTTTTTTTTCCGAAAATGAGGTTATCCCCCGGCCTCTGCATCAGAACGATGCATGCGGCCATATGACACAGAAGTCACTGCAGATGACTATTGTTTTTCCTCTACTACTGCTCATGGTTGGCACTTACAATATTCTTTGCACAACGCATCATCATTGAGGATAGAAAATTCATAGGTTTCACCATTTTTTCTTTAAATGCCGACAAGCTTGACTCGTACATGGAATTCATATCCTTAAATATTTCCTGCCTTGGAAAATGAGCTCATCGTAAAGGTGAGAGGGAACTAAAGCAAAAGCCGGGTGGTGATGCTGGGAACAAGAAGTGCGATGGACCAGACGAGAAGCCAATGCTAATGTTCAAGTCGGTGTTGTAGTACTTTTGCATGCTGATCAAGCATGCAAGAAGGGATGTCAGTGTTGGGCTAACACACCTCAATAGGAGGTGTCGGGAACTCAAGATTTTGTGGTGGACCAAGGTACAGAGCCCGGATGTATCATCTTAAGAATGACAATTTCCCTCTTCTATTCATCTAAAATGCCCATATCCTAGATTCTGGATTTACTTGATCCTATTTCTCCACTAGTGGTGTGGTGCCAATTTTTCCCTCCACATTTGAAATTATGAGAGTGGTGAACGTGCATCAATCATGTCCAGCAGGAGTGTTTTTTCTTTGAGATAGCCCCGCAGGAGCTAGAGAAGCCTAAGATTGAAGTGGGGAAGCTGCAGAAGAAGGTTGAGACAAAATCGGGCCAAAAAACCATGTTTATCCATGTATTTGCCTTTTCTGGAACACCACATATAGATGCATATATTGTTGGAAATTCTTTCACACATACTACACATTTATATGTACTAGATAATGCCCCGCGCGTTGCTGCGAAAATTTATAGCAAAAACATGTGGTAAATAAAATTAGGATAAAACCTTTGAAAATTAAGATGGGCATGAGGCTTAGCTCGGTAAGTAAAACTTAAGTTTAAGGGTAGTGGAATATATGTAGTAGAAATAGTATAGTAACATGATAGCGCACACATGAGTTCTTGTGATGCAACGCTAACTGGCAGAATGCAAAGATTAATTATATATAGTAAGGTTCAAAACACTTACATATCTAGGAGGCAGATAATCTTGTTTATGGATTCAACATCCTCCAAACACCAAGCGCAAACAGAGAATTGAAACCATTGCAAATTGTTCAATTGCTATTAGGCCTTTACCTATTCAGTCGTCCTAAGACAAATATTTGCAGTGAACTTTCAACTGTGAGTCTAACAGGTCTTACCTTCAAAGCAGCGACACTTGAGGATAACATGAGAATTGAGAAGGTCACCACCAAACCACTTCTTCTTTTTTAGAAAGAAGGGCAATGGCCCAACTTTTATATTAAATGGAAAAGCTAATAGATCATTGTTGGGATTACCCAGCCACAAGTAGAATATGAAAGACAGGAAAACACATCCACACCTGATCGTGTGGTACCTGGAAATTACAGAGAGAGCCCATACATGGTGACACGCATCGGGCAAAACCAACACAACAAAAATAGAATATTACACAAAATTAACCAATGGCTCGCCGCAATTCTGAATCCTTCATCTGCAGACTCCTTGTCAAACCCCTTCTCTCAGCTAGGCAAAGATAGCCGCAGTCGGCTGTCTCCTCCTATTCAAAAGTTTGGTCATCATCTAGTCCTTTTGTGCTTATCCAGCAGGCGAGGAGACGTGAGGAGTGGGATGAGAAACTAAGTAGCTGCTGTGCGGCTGAGAATTAATAAATTATCACTTAAGGTGATCATTCACGTGGGTCACTACTCAACAGTTAGTATAAGTAGTATAGGAAACTGAAAATTAAAGAAGGTAGGAAAATAGAGAGCAGAAGTACGTACTGTATATACTGACCTTAAGAAAATCCTTGAGAAGGTGGCCCGGAAACCACAGCTTCATGTGTACGTAGATTGTATTTTTCTGCCTGCAGGTGAAAACCAAGTTCTTGCAATAGCAGTTTGTCTGCATTTGGGTAAGAGTGTACAGCCAAAGGGATGCAAATATAATGAAATAGTTAGAGATTTTTTATTTATATTAATTATAAAAATACCTGCCTCCCTCCTTAAGATCTACATGAGCATTCCCAGATTTCCCAACTCTCATATGTGTGATGTGTTATCCAATATACACCAAAATCTGAATTTATGATTTCCAATCAGTGAAAAATCAAACACTTTCAAATTCAAAAAATCAAACACTTTCTATGTAGTGACCTGCAAGGATACGTACGTGTTGGAGTATAATGTCTGGCCCTCTTCCTCAGATAGGTCTTTTGGTTGCGTTGGCTAGAGCATGCACTTCTACATGGTATCAGAGCCAAGAGGTCTTGAGTTCAAGACCTGGCTCACGCAATTAAATTGCAGCGTCTCTTCCATCAGATCGATCTGAAGGATTAAATGGTTATGTGCATAAACATACAACCAAGAGGTTCAGGGTTCAAAACCCAGTAAACGCAGTAAATAATTGCGGCCTGCCCCCGCTAGTACGGAAGACTTGTACTGATATATGCAACAACAAATTTCCCTCAGTTTGGAACCCAACCTCTGATTCCACAATGAAACAAAACAAATAGAACAACAGGGAGAATTGTAGTCAATCTTGCCAACCTTCGATCTTCACCGAGGATATGGACACATCATAGGAGAATCATCAGCTCTAAAGGGGGACTTGTACTAATATATGCAGCAACAGATTTCCCTAAGTTTGGAACCCAACCTCTGATTCCACAATGAAACAAAACAAATAGAACAACATGGAGAATTGTAGTCAATCTTGCCAACCTTCGATCTTCACAAATGAAATTACAGACAACAAAATCATGGGGGAAATCAACCTCCCGACTCACAGAACAGTCCAAATATTAACCTCTCCGGGCACAATGAAAAGAACCGCTCAAGTCTGAGGAGATAGAGAGGAAGGAGAGCTCCCACCTTTAGTACAACTGATGGTGGAGGAGGACGCCGACAGTGGAGCGGGGCTTGGGCCAGCGGGGCTTGATTCACCGACAACGGGATTCGGGGCTAGGGTTACCTGTGGTGACAGCAGGGGCCCAGGTCGGCAGCATCGCGCGGGTCTCTAGCAGCGGCACCGCGCCATTAGCGCAACCATCGCTGGTAAATGTGAGGGGCTTCAATCTGGTTGTTTTGCAACAACTCATGTAGGGGAGCCAGGCGGAGGAGATGAAGGGAAATGGAAAATTGGAAGGAGGTGAAAAGTACATGGAGAAAGTAAATGCGGGGGAGATCAATGGTTTTGTGTGCTGGAGACGAGAACACACAGGGAAAAAGGATGCAAGGAATTAATGGTCAATGTGGTGTTAAACTTGCTGATGTGGCAGGATGCTGAGGTGGACATGTTGCATGTTGAGATAAATCAAGTAGTGGGGGTGAACTTCTTAAATATATAGGATTTTTACATATTTTCAGAATTTTATGAAGTAGAAAAATAATGTTTTTCATTTTCTTAAAGAGGGCCCGTGCTCTGAATTCTTTTTCGTGATGCCGAATCATAATTTTAATGGGAGGGCACTTCAGACATTCTTCCCCCAATGATCAGTATAGTTAGGTTTCTTTTGATTATTTTGATGTTTTTTTCTTCTAAATTTATTTCCATGAGAGAGAGAGAGGGGTGGAAGGACGGACGGCGTAAGTGTGGCTTTATAGTATAGATAGAAGATAGATAGCGATAAAACTAGAAGAAGATGGAAGAAGGACAAATATTCAATTTGATGCCCCGGCTCATCTGCACCCGATGAACAGTAAATTCAAAAAAAAATTAAAAAATTCAAACAATTATGAAAAAGATTAGGTGAAAGATGTTCCAATGCAGAATGCTCGTGCCAAATTGTATCTTGTTCAGATATCTGAGGAGCTCATGGCAAAAAAGACAAAATCGGTCAAAACAGTCATGAACAGTAAACTTTCTTACAGCTCCAAAAATTGTCTTTTTTGTTGAGAGCTACCAAAATATCCAAACTCCATGAAATTTGGCACGGACTACGCGCACATGAGCATCTAGCATCACAAATAAAATCGGAGTTTTTGATTTTTTTTGTATATTTAACAAATTTCCTGTTCATCTAGGGTGCATAAAACGCCGCGTAAAGAGATATAAAATAGAGATAGAAGATAGATAGTGATATAAAACAGAGACAAAAGATAGAAGCTAGATAGAGATATAAAACAGAGATAGAAGATAGATAGAGATATAAAACAGAGATAGAAGACAGAAGATAGAGATGACGTCTACACGGCTGGAGCGTACGGCTAGGGAGATTTTCTACCCCCATGGATGGCGGTGTGATTTAGGGATAGGATCTACCGTTCCTTAGGCTGGACACGATTTATTGCTTGGCATTGTATCAAATTATTTTATTTTTAGGGTGCTCTGAACTTTTTGGCTGTGTGCATCTAGCTATGCAGAGGTCGGGCTTTCTTTCGATAGGATTGTATCACCTCGATATATCTATTCAATGAAATGTCCTTTATCGAAAAAGAAGACAGAAGATAGATAGAGATATAAAACAGATAGAAGGTAGCTAGAGATATAAAATAGTGTTAGAAGATAGAGATAGATATAGAGATGATATGACATCATTTTAATAAAAATAAACAATTTGAACTAAAATTGAACGTTTGGACAGTGCGCGCCAATGTCAACAATTTTTTCTATATATATGAACCATGGAGCAAACATTCGATTGTGATCCAGGCAACAGTCTCAATTGAAAAAAAATACCGCACATCACCTCTTATCAGGCACCGCACATTACTTTTGATCCTTAGTAATGATGGCCAAATACATGAGGAACGGTGTCCAAGCAGTTATACTACTTTCTTTTGTCATTGTGGTGTGCTTCGCCTGTCTTGGATGTGCAAAGGGTAATTTATAGTTAAAGTATGTTTAATTCGGAAATAAATTGCTGGCTTAAGATAACTTTATTCTTTGTTTTATGTTAATCAGGTGAAAGCATCAACGACAAGGGGAGCAACGGGATGATCGAAGTAGTCCGGCCCCCTTGTTATAAAGACCATCACCAGCCCTCAAGCCTGCAATATTGTTGTCAAACGGATAAGATATGTTGGGTAGACCTCGGGGAATGCTTCACAAACTGCCCGTGCAAGATTAATTGCCCACTGCCACCAGCAACACAGTAGTTGTGCCATCTCTCATTCTTTGGGTTAATAAATCCCAACATTATGGGTCCCGGGATAATCATGTGTTGATCAGCTAGCAAATTTCCTAGAAAAAATTCCAGAAATTTGATCCGCCGTTTAAATATTTAATAAAAAAACAAGCGAGTTGCGCTCCGTAATTGCACCTAGATTGGTTACATATCATTTTACGTATTCCATACTTTCATCTCCATGCTGGCTTAATTGCTCTCCCAAATGGACCCAAATTGAGTTTGTGGTAGTCATGGATCTCTGTTCGGTAGCTCTGTCGTCCCTTCCTCCCAAAAAAAGCTTTGTCGTCCCTTCCTCCGCAAAAAAAAGCTCTGTCGTCCCTTCCGCGTGTTCATCTATCGTTTGTGAGACGCCGACACAGACACATCCCTTGGTACAACTTCTTCGTTTTCTAGCCCTTTTCTCATCAATCCGTCGGCTAGAGACGGCCCTGCATATTGATGATGTCGAAGCCTCTCAGCACCGGTGAAGCCGTGAATCACACGACGACGGCCGGCCCATATGATCGCCGGTAATGGTGTGGCCTTGAGGGAGTAGATTTTATACCGCGTGTGGTACTTGTCCATATGTATGTCATAATCATAAAGAGAAAAAATGATGGTGCGACATATGTACTTCATCGAGCACCACACGGGTGGACTACATCGTCGTGACCTGGACAACTCCGACCCCATGGACACGTCTACCCGGAAAGCTCTCCTGGCGCTCCTGCCAAGTTTACGCGACTGCACCATCCGTAGATGGGGGCGCACGACCTTCTGGCACGACGGGTGTGGGTGGAGACGTTGGAGCTGCGGTTCTTGGCTCTCTTCTCACACTCCAACCGCCCCAACGCCGGTGTTGCAACTATTCTCCCGCACATTGAGAACCACTTTCCGCGGTCGTGCATGCGCTGAGCTTGGCAATATGTGTGTGGACGCCTGCGCCATGTGGGCTCTGGCCGTGCCGGGTGCGCCTGCTACCGCATCGGTGGAATAGAGGTGCCTCCACAGCGTCCCCGGCCTTCCAGTTCAATCTCGCTTGCGCGTCATGGTCAGCATCATCATTTCATCCTATGAAACGTCTAGAAGAGTCACAACACAAAGGTCTTCCGTGATAAGCATTCCGCCCCCTCTGTTGTTGCACGCAATATCGCCTTCCTTTTGTGGAGGTGGCGATGTTGTTCGATCTGTAAATCGATCCTGGAACGATGGGCATAGAGTTTCACGGCGTTGCCCTAGAGTGCCGTCCGTGGCCTCGATTGGCCCGGTTCCTGCTATCATGGTGGGTGCCGCAAGCCTTTTAACTCTGGCAATTTGTTGGTATATCGGCTAAATAAAAATTCAGCTGGGCTTTTGCTCCCCGTGACGTTTCAAGAAGGAATTTAGTTTAGGGACTCAGAAAAAAACAATTAATGGTGGGAATATATATTCAAAATGAGAATGGGGAAATTGTAATTCATATGTGTATTTTTTTTTTGCATGGTAACACGTGTTTCATTTATATAATATAAGGATCATAGCACAAGCTGACCTGACAAAACTGAAAAGACCGTAGTACTCAAGCCTCTGTATGGAAGAATACCGTCCAAGAAAGAAAGTTACAATCAAGACCGAAGAATCCTCTGAGCTTAACACCAACGTTCATCACCTGCCTCTGGCGTCATGCCTTCATCACAGCAGCCACCGAAGAAAAAAGATGACGGATCACCTTCTCACGCGAGTTCGATGCGGTTTCATCATTGATATGCAGCTTTGTGGAGCTCCAAGGTGGCTCGTCAAAGGTGAAATCATTACTGTTGAACGAATCGGACCGAAGCAACACTCCGGACATGCCATCAAACTCTAGATCTAGCACCCCTACATGACAAAGACGTTGGGGAAGGAAACCATACCTGCCATCCACGAACCACAAACTCAACACACAATCCGCCATCTTTCAGACGTTGTCGATAGAGATCACAATCTACATGCACTCCTGGACTACCTCCCAAGCTCCGCACCGGTGCTAGAGCGAATGCCGTCGCGATGACAGAGCCCGATGACACATGTCCACCACGAGGATACCGCCGCTGCCACGCCATACTTGCTTGAACAGACTGGTTTCTAAATTCACTCCAACCGTAGGACCGATGGCCTCACCGAGAAGGGATCTAAAGAATATTTATTTAGTGCCGCCATCGTCACCGCGAAGCAAGACGATGAGCAGTCTAAAAACCTAGACTATGAAGGCCTAATAATATTCACACGCATGGATCCGGCGACTCCCTCACCACCAACGACCAAGGTCGTCGACGGAGGGGAGCCGCCGGAGGACGGCCGTGGAAGGGAGACGCCCTGGCGGCTGCCGCCAGATTGCCTGTTTTTTTCATGGAAAGAAAGAAAGGCGATCTGAAGGGGGCGATTTGTGTTGCCTTCGTGTAGGAGTAGGACTCGGTTACCAAATAAACCCCACGCGCGCTTATTTACACCCAACGCGTCAGCGGTAGAACCAACAAAGAAACCTAGCTATATAGACTCTCGTAAACGGGCGCGATCGAGAAATAGACTCTCGTAAACGGGCCTGACCGATGTCGGCGCAGATGGCAACCGCCGCCTGCGACGAACGGGAAAACAAGCGCGCGCATACGGCGAGCCAGTGCTGGTCGGCCACTTTCCCCGAAGACCTCCTCGTCCTCATCTACAACATGATCACCTCCCCACGCGTCTGCACTTGCTTCGCCGCCGTCTGCCGGTCATGGCGCGCCGCCTCGCGCGTGGCACCACCTCTGCCGGCGGCCCCGTGGTTGCTCCTCTCGCCTTGCGACGGCACCAGGATGAAAGCTCTTTACTGCCTCGAGGATGGTGCGCTCATGGACTTACAGGTCCCCAAGATCATCGGCGGCCACGACGGCGGCTGGGTCGCCTTGTCCGTATCAGGTCTCGTCAGGATCGTGAACCTTTTATCCGGCGTCGAGGTGGCGCTTGACGAGAAGAAGGCGGCGATAGTGTGCGAGAGCCCGCACCATGCCCGAGGCAAGAAGGTGGTCATCTTGAGAGTTGTCTTCTCCGCGCCGCCTACCTCGCCCAAATGTATCATTGCCGCCGTGACACAAAAATGTGGCATCGCGCTCTGCAGACTTGATCGTCCCAACAATGGCTGGACGACACAAGGATGTCACCAGTATTATAACAGAGAGCTTGTCGACATCACATTTTGCAATGGTGAGCTCTATGGCTTATATAAAAAGAGGGAACTCGTAAGGTTTATGATTGGTGTGGATAAGGACCGTGCCCCAATGGTCACCGCGGAACACCAGCTGGACATGCAATGGATCGACCGCACCATCCCTAAGGATGACTGCTGGGACAATACTAGTTACATCTTTAAGCTAGACGGCAAGCTTGCAATGGCGTTGAAGACCCGGTGGTTGCCAAACATCCAACCTTTCTTCAAGGTGTTCAAACTTGTTGACATCTGCGCGGGCAAGCGCAAGACACCTTCCAAGTACAACTGGCTCGAGGTCACAAGCTTGGATGACCATGCATTGTTTTTGGGCAAGTCATTCTCTAAGGCGGTGCATGTGCCATCGGAAATTTGCGGCGGCGTGGAGAGAAACCATATCTATTACTCGCATCATTGTTGGTTAGGTCTAAACACCGCCATCCCTAGTGACAAGGTATTCTTGAAAATCTCAAACGACAGCAGCAGCATGACGTGCTACAAGGAGGACGACTCGAAGAACGCCATCACCCACAATGACCATGACGTGAAGAGGATCATGTCGGTAGGTTATTTCGTGCAGGGTGGTCTAGATGGTGGCATGTGGATTCTACCTCCATATATCTAGCTAGTCTAGACTGTGCTATTAGCACATTAAACTGTCTATAAGAGACATCATGTACTTATCCAGAGAAGTAGTAGAAAAGAAGAATATAAGACATATAACAAGGTTATTGGTCATTTTGTAGACAGATGGTAGTCTTATAAATGGATAAAAGATTCAACGGGTAGCTCTTTTTTTGTGAGTATGATGAAGATCTGGAATATATATTTTGGTTGAAAACAAAATCTGTGGAAAACTGAATCCAAATACTAGGTCAAAATCCTTGTACTTTTACCAACATGGTATAAAGTACATGAACTTCATTTGTGGGGCTTCTGAGATTTTCCAAAACAATAGAGCTCAAGAATCTTGTTTTGGATCGCTTCGAGAGGCATATGGAGGAAGACATTTGTTGAGTTGGCACTTTACATAAGGTCTTATAACATTGTACTTACCACCTTTACTTTATCATTGTACAAATTGGCACCTGAATCTCTTCTTTTGGAGGGTCATCTCAACATTAGTTAAGCATAAAGTTTACGCAGAACTGATGTACATGTAGCATTTTTTCCTCACAAATCCAGTGGTGATCACGAGATGCTGCAGGACACTGGTGCGGAAGCTAGAGTGCAATCTGAGCCTCAAAAAGTGTACCCCCCATCGAGTTTGGTGCGAAAGAAGTGGGTGATTAGTGATTACACAAAATATATCTAGCATGCGTGTTTACTGTAGGCTTGGCGACGATATGCACATAGCAATTGTTTCATGTCGGAGGTCCAGTATTAGCTACTCACATGGTAACACAAATATGATATTTTTATTCTGACATTTGAATCTTCTAGTCTATAAAAATATGAATTTGAATTCTCTGAAAATGATAATTTTAGTGCACAATTTGAAACATTACTGCATTTATTTAGCATTTATTTAAGCCATGGCGATCACTCTCAGACTCTGAACGGGACCCCCAAACTGACAGTAGAATATTTTTGTTGTGGATTATATATCAATACAATAAGAGTAGCCATAAAAATGAACTGATAATTACTATAACAAGGTCTCTTTGGACAAGATAACAACACAACAAGAATCCGTTCAGTTCAACTGCTGGCCCCAAACCTACTCTTTTTCGTCTCTCTCCAAAAGAAGCAGCACAGAACATCATAAACAGACGGCATCTGCTGGTGCTGTCAATAGAATGTGTCAAACGAGAACACATACACAACCGCAGGGTTATGCCATTTCCATTCCTACTACAGACAAATCTCTCTAAAAAGCAGTTCTTAACATGATGGTCCATTCATATATCCATATCAGTAGCAAAAGATACTACTTGACACACCTCTCGACACACATGTACATCCATAGCACTAGCAAAAGTCAGCGAGAGGGGCAGTGCCCGGACACAAGTACGGTACTACTAGTGACTTTTAATGCTGATTTCCCTACCTGGGATGACAATCGGCAGCAGCACCTTCATCAACGCGCTGACTCTCGGATCATCTTTGCCACAGTAGATCACGGTCCTCTCGATGCCAGGATAGCCGCCTGACAGACACTTCCTCCCTTGGTGATGGATTATGGTCAGCATCCTTGCACTGTCCACACTGCTCCTGTGTTCAGCGTGTCAAAAAGCACCAGTGTAGCACATTAGCTCAAGGTTCCAGGAAAGAAACAAAACCCGCACTACATAGGCATATTTATCCGAAACAACAATGGTACCGTTCTGAGCTTCAAGGTCAGGTTCTCCAGTTTAGGCGAGCACCGGAGCAAGAGCAGCAGCGGAGTGAAGTCATAAGCCATGCACCATTTGCCTAGCACCACCGGGCATGTTTGCAAACCCCTCCCGCGTGTGGGCCTCTGTGTTTATCATAGATGAAATTAAACAGAGCTAGTTAAAACAATAGTACAACATACATGAGGGGGAAAATAGTTGGTAAAAGAAGTAGATGGTGCCTAGCATTGATATCAAGAGGCAACTAATAGTGGAAAGTGTGGCAAGGCAATGAAAAGGGAACAACCCAACCCAACCTACCTCAGGGATGGTGCATGCAACTCCAAGGCTGTGACATGCGAAAGGCCTTTACTGGCATTTACTATTTTGTCTCGATTGCCATAGACACGAGATCTTAGACTTAATGAAGCTGTAACTAGAGAATACAGCTCCCTTGTGATTATAACAGACCCCTTTTCAAATTTTGGGTAGAGGATAAACAGATGGTTTAAGTTCGGAACACAAATCTGGAGATCTCCGTGGAGATGGCAACATGATATGCGTATACTCTTTAGTGACCTTGATGAGACATTCTGCCCGTAGACATTGCAATACTCCAACTCTAAATGTTCAAGCACAGGGAAGTCAAAATTAAGAGTCCTAAAGAATCCGTCATCCAAATCGACCGTTTGGAGCCTGATTGTTTTCAGGTGCGGAGAAGGAACCATGGCCCTGTCATCGAACATCACTTCGATGTCGCCAGGACCGTAAACATGAACCAGACGAGCTTTATGCCTGACGACAACATTTATGGAACTGGACAACGGTGTCGACATTTTGTCAAACAGCCGCTGCATGAATGTGACAAGGCTAATCATAACTAATCAAATGCACAGTGCAGAAATCTTCAGAAGACATGCATGTGAGCGTATTGAAACACATTAATAGGATTGCCTATATACTGTAAGGAAGAAATAGAAAAAAAAACGGTGTCGGTTATTTTCTTTGGTACCATCGGTTCACCTAGTAAATTAATTTTGAAAAAAGTGCAAGACTTCAATTCTAACACCAGATTTTTTTTTCAGTCGTCAAGCAGCGATCTGTAAAAACAAATAGTATGTTGATCAACTAGCAAATTTGCTATGTTCCAGAAATTGCATTTGTCATTCAAATACTCCCTCCATTCCATTATATAAGGTGTATTATTTTTGGCACGGTGACCAAGGCACAGAATTATAGACATGTTAGGACTAAATTATTCTTGGCAAATTTGTTGATTAATGGTAAGTAAATTAATTAGTCTAGGAAAGTAAGAGATGCATGCAATCGACAGAGAGATACTTTCCTTGTTTTGCTACACTGAGAGGTACAGCCAATCAGGAGAAAGATAGTTTCCATTTTTCTGGAAGGCTAACAAGTAAATTATGAGGAATTAGAAGAAATGCACCTTACATTCTGGAATTTTATGAAAAAACAAATACACCTTATATGAAGGAACGGAAGGAGTATTTAATAAATAGAAGAGGGTTTGTGATGCTTAATTTCACAGTTAAACTGGTCACCTGTCATTTTGCACATTCCATGCGTGTTTTTGAATGCACTTTTGTTTTATTGCCCCCTCAAAAGGACCAAAATTGAGTTATGGCACCGATTAATGGATTGATTCAATCCCCATCGCTGTTCGCTATGTCGTTCCTTACACACGTGCATCTACCATTTAATTGTTGGTCCCAGCCCTGCCGACCTGGATGCATTCTGTGATACAACATATCTTCATTTTCTAGTTTTTTTTTCTTATCAATTTCTCGTCCACTTATTATCTTCTTGGCCGATTCGTAGTACAATCAAATGTGTTTTTTTCTCTCTATATACTGCATTTACCACCGGCCCTCAAATTCCAAGAGACATCAACGTTCAAATACAAAATGTGTGTACACATTAGAGATAAACGTCTTAGACAGGGTGTTTGATAGTTTAAGGTCAAGGGAACGGGAATTTATGAGAGGGAGTTGGCCGAGGGACTATACTTGAGAAGTAGGTTGTTAGTCCCAGTCCCAGTCCCATGACCAAAGAAAAGGAAGGGTAGGTTAGGTGAGATGTTTTTTGAGTTGCATCTGCAGATTAGGGAGTAGTTTTCTTTTTGACGGTAGATTAGGGAGTAGTTAGCGCTGGCAGGTTTGTTTGGAAGAATTTTTTTTTGAGAACTGTTTGGAAGAAAAATTATGCCGCTGTAAGTATTTAGCTAGGATGTATTTTTTTCTTTCCCTATTGGAGGTGGGCCACCAAATCTGTAACAAATAGTAATGTTTTTAGACGTCAACTCCCATATCTTCGCTGAACTACCAGGGCCCCCCGGGTAAGATCGATGGCACTTGGCCACCTTCCCCTTTCCTTACTACTCCCTTTGTCCGGAAATACTTGTCGAAAAAATGGATGTATCTACGTGTATTTTAGTTTTAGATACATTCATTTTGGCGACAAGTAATTCTGGACGGAGGGAGTAATTCCCAAGTCCCTGAACCAATCAACGGATTTTTAGTCTCACCAATATTAAACTCCCATTCCCTCCAACTACCCCCAACCAAACACGCAGAGAGCACTCCACGTCTGTAGCCTACTTGTCCCCCAATCACATACCATTATATATACTTGCCCTCGAGACTTAATAACCAAAACAACGATTTTTGTATTTTTATCTCATTTTATAACGACATACAGGTGCCAAGCTTATTGTTGTGATATACTGTCTTTCAAGGTGTGGTAAACAAATTGGTAGTACATATAAAGTGGTAATACTAATAGTCACAAGATTACATGCATGTTTACTCCATACGTGGGGGCAAATTAATTTGGAGTGGATCTCATCTCTCTCGGGTGTGTCATGTCACGCCTCACTATGCTT
This sequence comes from Triticum aestivum, assembly GCF_018294505.1. Classification (NCBI taxonomy): domain Eukaryota; kingdom Viridiplantae; phylum Streptophyta; class Magnoliopsida; order Poales; family Poaceae; genus Triticum; species Triticum aestivum. The sequence continues at coordinate 840,816,724 of NC_057801.1, read as the reverse complement.
ACATGCGCCGGTATAGGGTGGGCACCAGCACGAGCGGGGTCTTGAGGAGGGGGATAAGCTTGCCTTCCTCCTCCATGCTCACTACCGCCCCCTTCGGAAGCGCCCAGTCAAAACAGTACAACAGGTTGGCCAGCGTGAACTCCACGGTAGCCGTGCTCATAGACAACGCAGGACATATCCGCCGCCCTGCACCGAATGGAGTTAGCTCAAAATGGGCGCCCTTGAAGTCTATCTCGCTCGTCTCGAACCTCTCTGGCTTGAACTCCTCCGGGTCATCAGGCCAGCTAGTTGGGTCCCTGCCAATGGCCCACGCGTTCACATAGATTCGCGTCTTGGCCGGCACGTCATAGCCACCAATCTGGATATCCCGCATGGCCTCCCTCGGCAGCAGCATGGTCGCTGGCGGATGCAGCCTTAGGGTCTCCTTCACCACCATCTTGAGGTAGCCTAGCTTTACTAAGTCATCTGGTTGCACCCTCTCGTTGCCACCCACCACGGACCTGATCTCATCTTGCACCTTCTTCAGCAGTTGCGGCTTCCGGATTAGCTCTGCCATCGCCCATAGGATCGTCACCGAGGCCGTGTCCGAGCCACCAATGAACGTGCCCTGCAGGGTGGTGAGTGATGTGAGTTAGTTGATATTTTTTTCTAAATCAGGAGAGGACATGATATAGATGCAACTAATATAACGTACAAAGATGATGCCCTTGACATGGTCTTTCGTGATGCTGAGGGTGCCACTGTTATCCTTCCAGAGACCGATGAGGCGGTCGACAAGGTCACCGTTCTGAGGCTTGACGCGCTGAGGGTCAAGATGCTGCTCAATGATGATCTCGAAGAAGGTATCAAGCTTCTTGAAGATCCGCTCGCGGCGAGCGGCGAGGCCGGTGATTTGGTCGACTAGGCGACCGATGATGTTGAGGAAGTAGTCCTCGGCGGAAAAGCTGGCCTGCGCGTGTGTGGCCTCCTCGAGCACGTGCTCCAAGTTCTTGTGGTGTGGGAACTTGTCGCTGTTGTACATATCGCCAAACCCCAGCATGCCGATGATGCCGTCGGCCAGCCTAAAGATGTGCTCCTTCAGTGCTACCGGCTCTCCGGCCAAGCCGCTCAAGGTGCTCATTAGTTTCTCCACCTTATTACGATAAAATCCATGAGGTTTCTACCATGCACAATATATATCCACCATCTCTGATTTTATCATGATACATGTGCCGCAATAATGCACTGGAATATGTAAATAGCATATATATCATCTCTTATTTTGTGTCCGTATGATATCTAGTCATATCACAACAATTTGTTTTGCTTCTGTGTGCTTCAAACAAGTTTTGTTGGTTTTCATCGTGTTTTGGAGTGCACTATGATGTTTCATTTTGTCTTTGCATGTTGCATTATTTTGCCCGTGTTCTGACATGCAACACAATGTTATATTGTGTTTTGTGCTTAAAAAGTAAAAAATGCAAATACAAGAGAACACATTAATTGCCAAAAAAATGCAAGAGAATGCGTTGCAGTGGAGATAAGGAAGGCCCAAATCACCGACGCAATGGGAAGATCCGTACCTGATACTGGCGTGCCTGCCATGCGGCCTTGACATGGCGCACGCCGAAGAGTTCGACCAGAAGGAACTTGCGCATCGCGCTCCAGTACGGACCATACGGGGCGAACCCGACATTGTTGAGGCCGTAGGACAGCCGCTTCATCCCTGGGGACACAGGCCGGGTGCAGCAGTCCTCATCGTGTGTTTTCATCACCTCCCGCGCCGCCTCAGCTGACGACACCACCACCGTTGGCACTGTGCCGAGCTGCAGCTGCATCACCGGCCCATGCCGCCTTGCCAGATCCCGTAGGCTTTGGTGTGGTAGCAAGCCTAGCTGGTGGAGGTTCCCCAGGACCGGAGCCGGGGCTGGGCCGGGCGGTAGTCTGAGCCCTTTGTTGCTCGGTCTTCTCATGAGGAGCACGAGGGAGGCGAGTGCCACGAGGAGGAGGAGCTGCCATTGTTGGGACAGGGAGAGGAGCTCCGAGCTGAGTGAGATGGCCATTGCTATTCCTAGTTGTGTGTGTTTGGTGATGTGCTGATGCTGCTTGTTCGTGTGTTAGAGGCCTTTTATACTGCGATCAGGCCGGGTGGCACTTGACTCTGGATGAGGATGGTATAATTTTTTACAGCATTGAATATTTCATTGATTGACACACGTTCATTACAAAAATATAATCAGTTGTAACCTGGATCGAACACCGAATAAACCTAGCACCCTAGCTCCTACAGCAAACTCATGGCTAGGCTGCTATGTTACAATCTTATATTTATATTTACTACTTGCTCCTTCACAATATAAGGCGCGCTTTGAATTTTTTGGTCTTCATCCCACAACTTTGACTATGATTTTCACTTATCATATGCCTACAAAATTATTGTAAAGACATGTGAAATAGAATTGTGTGCAAGACAAATACGATGATACTATTGATACATGTTCAATCCATGTATTTTGGTATAATTAATAATCAAAGTCGTGCATCAATGACCGCGTAAAATCAAGCACGCCTTATATTTTGGAAAGAAGGGAGTAATTGGAAGCACCATACGAGGCTCCACGGTAATTCCCAAAACTACTTTTAAGTAACCGTTAGATCTTAATTATGCGTCTAGGATTAAATGAGATATGGTAAGTCTACAACCCCACGTTTAGAGGTCTGTACGTTTACGAGGCGCAAGAGTCCATACCTGTCACAACAGAAAAGAAACGTTCAGGACATGAAAAGAGAGATAGTTCCAGGTTGAAACGACCGAAGAAAGAAACATCCTATGTAAAATCATCTAATAAACTAATGTTTTTCTTACCGGCAATGTACGAGAGAAGTTACTAATGCACGCATGGAGTAAATAGCAATGTACTGTTGGGGAACGTTGCAGAAAATTAAAATTTTTAAAGGTTTCACCAAGATCCATCTATGAGTTCATCTAAGCAACGAGTCATGGGAGAGAGATTGCATCTACATACCACTTGTAGATCGCGTGCGGAAGCGTTCAAGGGAACGGGGATGATGGAGTCGTACTCGCCGTGATTCAAATCACCGATGACCAAATGCTGAACGGACAGCACCTCCGTGTTCAACACACGTACGGAGCGGACGACGTCTCCTCCTTCTTGATCCAGCAAGGGGGAAGAAGAGATTGAGGAAAAAGGCTCCAGCAGCAGCACGACGGCGTGATGATGGTGGAGAGGCAGTACTCCGACAGGGCTTCGCCAAGCACTCAACGGAGGAGGAGAGGTGTTGGGGAGGGGAGGGGCTGCGCCTTGGATCAGGTGTTCAGCCCTTCCCTCGCCCCTCTATTTATAGGGGAAGGGGGAAGGGGGCCGGCCCCCTCTAGATGAGATCTAGAGGGGGGGCGGCGGCCAGGGAGGGGGGCTTGCCCCCCAAGCAAGGGGGGCGCCCCCACTAGGGTCCCCCCCCCAACCCTAGGCGCATGGGCCCAAGGGGGGGCGCCCAGCCCTCCAGGGGCTGGTTCCCTGCCCCTTGCGACCCATGAGGCCCTCCGAGAGGGGTGGCCCCTCCCGGTGGACCCCCGGAACCCCTCCGGTGGCCCCGGTACAATACCGATATGCCCCCGAAACTTTCCGGTTTCCGTATGACAACTTCCCATATATAAATCTTCACCTCCGGACCATTCCGGAACTCCTCGTGACGTCCGGGATCTCATCGGATGCTCCGAAAAACATTCGGTAATCACATACAAGTCTTCCTAATAACCCTAGCGTCACTGAACCTTAAGTGTGTAGACCCTACGGGTTCGGGAGACATGCAGACATGACCGAGATGGCTCTCAGGTCAATAACCAACAGCAGTATCTGGATACCCATGTTGGCTCCCACATGCTCCTCGATGATCTCATCGGATGATCCACGATGTCGAGGATTCAATCAACCCCGTATACAATTCCCTTTGTCAATCGGTACGTTACATGCTCGAGACTCGATAGTCGGTATCCCAATACCTCGTTCAGTCTCATTACCGGCAAGTCACTTTACTCGTACCATAATGCATGATCCTATGACCAAACACTTGGTCACTTTGAGCTCATTATGATGATGCATTACCGAGTGGGCCCAGAGATGCCTCTCCGTCATACGGAGTGACAAATCCCAGTCTCGATCCGTGTCAACCCAACAGACACTTTCTTAGATACCTGTAGTGCACCTTTATAGTCACCCAGTTACGTTGTGACGTTTGGTACACCCAAAGTACTCCTACGGTATCCGGGAGTTACACGATCTCATGGTCTAAGGAAGAGATACTTGACATTGGAAAAGCTCTAGCAAAACGAACTACACGATCTTGTGCTATGCTTAGGATTGGGTCTTGTCCATCACATCATTCTCCTAATGATGTGATCCCGTTGTCAACGACATCTAATGTCCATAGTCAGGAAACCATGACTATCTGTTGACCAACGAGCTAGTAAACTAGAGGCTTACTAGAGACGTATTGTGTTCTATGTATTCACACGTGTATTACGATTTCCGGATAATACAATTATAGCATGAATAAAAGACAATTATCATGAACAAGGAAATATAATAATAATCCTTTTATTATTGCCTCTAGGGCATATTTCCAACAGTCTCCCACTTGCAGTAGAGTCAATAATCTAGTTACATTGTGATGAATCGAACACCCATAGAGTTCTGGTGTTGATCATGTTTTGCTCGCGAAAGAGGTTTAGTCAACGGATCTGCGACATTCAGATCCGTATGTACTTTGCAAATATCTATGTCTCCATCTTGAACATTTTCACGGATGGAGTTGAAACGACGCTTGATGTGCCTGGTCTTCTTGTGAAACCTGGGCTCCTTGGCAAGGGCAATAGCTCCAGTGTTGTCACAGAAGAGTTTGATCGGCCCCGGCGCATTGGGTATGACTCCTAGGTCGGTGATGAACTCCTTCATCCAAATTGCTTCATGCGCTGCCTCCGAGGCTGCCATGTACTCTGCTTCACATGTAGATCCCGCCACGACGCTCTGCTTGCAGCTGCACCAGCTTACTGCTTCACCATTCAACATATACACGTATCTGGTTTGTGACTTAGAGTCATCCAGATCTGTGTCGAAGCTAGCGTCGACGTAACCCTTTACGACGAGCTCTTCGTCACCTCCATAAACGAGAAACATGTCCTTTGTCCTTTTCAGGTACTTTAGGATATTCTTGACCGCTGTCCAGTGTTCCTTGCCGGGATTACTTTGGTACCTTCCTACCAAACTTACGGCAAGGTTTACATCTGGTCCGGTACACAGCATGGCATACATAATAGATCCTATGACTGAGGCATAGGGGATGACACTCATCTCTTCTTTATCTTTTGCTGTGGTCGGGCATTGAGCCGAGCTCAATCTCACACCTTGCAGTACAGGTAAGAACCCTTTCTTGGACTGATCCATTTTGAACTTCTTCAAAACTTATCAAGGTATGTGCTTTCTGAAAGACATATGAGGCGTCTTGATCTATCCCTATAGATCTTGATGCCTAATATGTAAGCAGCTCCTGCAAGGTCCTTCATTGAAAAACACTTATTCAAGTAGGCCTTAATGCTGTCCAAGAATTCTATATCATTTCCCATCAAAAGTATGTCATCTACATATAATATGAGAAATGCTACAGAGCTCCCACTCACTTTCTTGTAAACGCAGGCTTCTCCATAAGTCTGCATAAACCCAAACGCTTTGATCATCTCATCAAAGCGAATGTTCCAACTCCGAGATGCTTGCACCAGCCCATAAATGGATCGCTGGAGCTTGCATACTTTGTTAGCATTCTTAGGATCGACAAAACCTTCCGGCTGCATCATATACAGCTCTTCCTTAAGATAACCGTTAAGGAATGCCGTTTTGACGTCCATCTGCCATATCTCATAATCATAGTATGCGGCAATTGCTAACATGATTCGGACGGATTTAAGCTTCGCTACAGGAGAGAAAGTCTCATCGTAGTCAATACCTTGAACTTGCCGATAACCCATAGCGACAAGTCGAGCTTTATAGATGGTGACATTACCATCTGCGCCCGTCTTCTTCTTAAAGATCCATTTGTTTTCTATCGCTCGCCGATCATCGGGCAAGTCAGTCAAAGTCCACACTTTGTTTTCATATATGGATTCTATCTCGGATTGCATGGCTTCAAGCCATTTGTTGGAATCTGGGCCCGCCATTGCTTCTTCATAGTTCGAAGGTTCACCGTTGTCTAACAATATGATTTCCAGGACAGGGTTGCCATACCACTTTGGTGTGGAACGTGTCCTCGTGGACCTACGAAGTTCAGTAGCAACTTGATCCGAAGTACCTTGATCATCATCATTAATTTCCTCGCCAGTCGGTGTAGGCACCACAGGAACATTTTCCTGAGCTACACTACTTTCTGGCTCAAGAGGTAGTACTTCATCGAGTTCTACTTTCCTCCCACTTACTCCTTTCGAGAGAAACTCTTTTTCCAGAAAGGATCCGTTCTTGGCAACAAAGATCTTGCCTTCGGATCTAAGGTAGAATATATACCCAATGGTTTCCTTAGGGTATCCTATGAAGACGCATTTTTCCGACTTGGGTTCGAGCTTTTCAGGTTGTAGCTTCTTGACATAAGCATCGCATCCCCAAACTTTTAGAAACGACAGCTTAGGTTTCTTCCCAAACCATAATTCATACGGTGTCGTCTCAACAGATTAGACGGTGCCCTATTTAAAGTGAATGTAGCTGTCTCGAGAGCGTATTCCTAAAATGATAGCGGTAAATCGGTAAGAGACATCATAGATCGCACCATATCCAATAGAGTGCGATTACGATGTTCGGACACACCGTTACGCTGAGGTGTTCCAGGCGGCGTGAGTTGTGAAATGATTCCACATTTTCTTAAGTGTGTACCAAATTCGTGACTTAAATATTCTCCTCCACGATCCGATCGTAAGAATTTTATCTTTCGGTCACGTTGATTCTCTACTTCATTCTGAAATTCCTTGAATTTTTCAAAGGTCTAAGACTTGTGTTTCATCAAGTAGACATACCCATATCTACTGAAGTCATCAGTGAGAGTGAGAACATAACGATATCCTCCGCGAGCCTCAACGCTCGTTGGACCACACACATCAGTATGTATGATTTCCAATAAGTTGGTTGCTTGCTTCATTGTTCCGGAGAACGGAGTCTTGGTCATTTTGCCCATGAGGCATGGTTCGCATGTGTCAAATGATTCATAATCGAGAGACTCTAAAAGTCCATCAGCATGGAGCTTCTTCATGCGCTTGACACCAATGTGACCAAGGTGGCAGTGCCACAAGTATGTGGGAGTATCGTTATCAACTTTACATCTTTTGGTATTCACACTATGAATATGTGTAACATTATGTTCGAGATTCATTAAGAATAAACCATTGACCATCAGGGCATGACCATAAAACATAGCTCTCATATAAATAGAACAACCATTATTTTCGGATTTAAATGAGTAGCCATCTCGCATCAAACGAGATCCAGATACAATGTTCATGCTCAAACTTGGCACTAAATAACAATTATTAAGGTTTAAAACTAATCACGTAGGTAAATGTAGAGGTAGCCTGCCGACGGCGATCACATCGACTTTGGAACCATTCCCGACGCGCATCGTCACCTCGTCCTTCGCCAGTCTCTGCTTATTCCGCAGCTCCTGCTGTGAGTTACAAATGTGAGCAACGGCACCGGTATCAAATACCCAGGATTTACTACGAGTACTGGTAAGGTACACATCTATTACATGTATATCACATATACCTTTAGTGTTGCTGGCCTTCTTGTCCGCTAAGTATTTGGGGCAGTTCCGCTTCCAGTGGCCCTTCCCTTTGCAATAAAAGCACTCCGTCTCAGGCTTGGGTCCATTCTTTGACTTCTTCCCGGCAACTGGCTTATTGGGCGTGGCAACATCTTTGCCGTCCTTCTTGAAGTTCTTCTTACCCTTGCCCTTCTTGAACTTAGTGGTCTTATTGACCATCAACATTTGATGTTCTTTCTTGATTTCACCCTTTGCTGACTTCAGCATTGAGAATACTTCAGGAATGGTCTTTACCATTCCCTGCATATTGTAGTTCAACACAAAGCTCTTGTAGCTCGGTGGGAGCGACTGAAGGATTCTGTCAATGACCGCCTCGTCCGGGAGGTTGATCTTCAGCTGGGACAGGCGGTTGTGCAACCCAGACATTTTGAGTATGTGCTCACTGATAGAACTGTTTTCCTCCATCTTACAACTATAGAACTTGTCGGAGACTTCATATCTCTCGACCCGGGCATGAGCTTGAAAAACCATATGCTCCGTGTCACTCAAAACGCTTTTGGAGCCCCGGTTCTAAGCTGTAAAGCATGTCGCACTGAACGAGGGAGTAATCATCAGCACGTGATTGCCAAGCGTTCATAACGTCTTGGTTCTCTGGGATGGGTGCTTCACCTAGCGGTGCTTCTAGGACATAATCTTTCTTGGCTGCTATGTGGATGATCCTCAGTTTCCGGACCCAGTCCGAATAGTTGCTGCCATCATCTTTCAGCTTGGTTTTCTCTAGGAATGCGTTGAAGTTCATGTTGACATGAGCGTTGGCCATTTGATCTACAAGACATATTTTGCAAAGACTTTAGACTAAGTTCGTGATAATTAAGTTCATCTAATCAAATATTTAATGAACTCCCACTCAGATTGACATCCCTCTAGTCATCTAAGTGTTACACGATCCGAGTCGACTAGGCCGTGTCCGATCATCACGTGAGACGGACAAGTCATCATCGGTGAACATCTCCATGTTGATCGTATCTTCCATACGACTCATGTTCGACCTTTCGGTCTCTTGTGTTCTGAGGCCATGTCTGTACATGCTAGGCTCGTCAAGTTAACCCTAAGTGTTTATGCATGTGTAAAACTGTCTTACACCCGTTCTATGTGAACGTAAGGATCTATCACACCCGATCATCACGTGGTGCTTCGAAACGACGAACTTTCGCAACGGCGCATAGTTAGGGGGAACACTTTCTTGAAATTATTCTAAGGGATCATTTTATTTACTACCGTCGTTCTAAGTAAACAAGATGCATAAACATAATAAACATCACATGCAATTATATAAAGTAGTGACATGATATGGCCAATATCATATAGCTCCTTCGATCTCCATCTTCGGGACTCCATGATCATCTTCGTCACCGGCATGACACCATGATCTACATCATCATGATCTCCATCATCGTGTCTTCATGAAGTTGTCACGCCAACGACTAATTCTACTTATATGGCTAACGCGTTTAGCAATAAAGTAAAGTAATTTACATGGCGTTCTTCAATGACACGCAGGTCATACAAAAAATAAAGACAACTCCTATGGCTCCTGCCGGTTGTCATACTCATCGACATGCAAGTCGTGATTCCTATTACAAGAACATGATCTCATACATCACAATATATCATTCATCATTCATCACAACTTCTGGCCATATCACATCACATGACAATTGCTGCAAAAACAAGTTAGACGTCCTCTAATTGTTGTTGCATCTTTTACGTGGATGCAATTGGATTCTAGCAAGAACATTTTCTTACCTACGAATAACCACAACGTGATTTTGTCAACTTCTATTCACCCTTCATAAGGACCCTTTTCATCTAATCCGCTCCAACTAAAGTAGGAGAGACAGACACCCGCTAGCCACCTTATGCAACTAGTGCATGTCAGACGGTGGAACCTGTCTCACGTAAGCGTACATGTAAGGTCGGTCCGGGCCGTTTCATCCCACAATACCGCTGAAGCAAGAAAACACTAGTAGCGGCAAGCAAGTTGACAAGATCTACGTCCACAACAAAATTGTGTTCTACTCGAGTAATAGAGAACTACGCATAAACCTGGCTCATGATGCCACTGTTGGGGAACGTTGCAGAAAATTAAAATTTTTCCTACGGTTTCACCAAGATCCATCTATGAGTTCATCTAAGCAACGAGTCATGGGAGAGAGATTGCATCTACATACCACTTGTAGATCGCGTGCGGAAGCGTTCAAGGGAACGGGGATGATGGAGTCGTACTCGCCGTGATCCAAATCACCGATGACCAAGTGCTGAACGGCCAGCACCTCCGCGTTCAACACATGTACGGAGCGAACGACGTCTCCTCCTTCTTGATCCAGCAAGGGGGAAGGATAGGTTGAGGAAAAAGGCTCCAGCAGCAGCACGACGGCGTGATGATGGTGGAGAGGCAGTACTCCGACAGGGCTTCGCCAAGCACTCAACGGAGGAGGAGAGGTGTTGGGGAGGGGAGGGGCTGCGCCTTGGATCAGGTGTTCAGCCCTCCCCTCGCCCCTCTATTTATAGGGGAAGGGGGAAGGGGGCCGCCCCCCTCTAGATGAGATCTAGAGGGGGGCGGCGGCCAGGGAGGGGGGCTTGCCCCCCAAGCAAGGGGGGCGCCCCCACTAGGGTTCCCCCCCCCCAACCCTAGGCGCATGGGCCCAAGGGGGGGGCGCGCCCAGCCCTCCAGGGGCTGGTTCCCTGCCCCTTGCGTCCCATGAGGCCCTCCGAGAGGGGTGGCCCCTCCCGGTGGACCCCCGGAACCCCTCCGGTGGCCCGGGTACAATACCGATATGCCCCCGAAACTTTCCGGTGTCCGTATGACAACTTCCCATATATAAATCTTCACCTGCGGACCATTCCGGAACTCCTCGTGACGTCCGGGATCTCATCGGATGCTCCGAACAACATTCGGTAATCACATACAAGTCTTCTTAATAACCCTAGCGTCACTGAACCTTAAGTGTGTAGACCCTACGGGTTCGGGAGACATGCAGACATGACCGAGATGGCTCTCCGGTCAATAACCAACAGCGGGATCTGGATACCCATGTTGGCTCCCACATGCTCCTCGATGATCTCATCGGATGATCCACGATGTCGAGGATTCAATCAACCCCGTATACAATTCCCTTTGTCAATCGGTACGTTACATGCTCGAGACTCGATAGTCGGTATCCCAATACCTCGTTCAGTCTCGTTACCGGCAAGTCACTTTATTCGTACCATAATGCATGATCCAGTGACCAAACACTTGGTCACTTTGAGCTCATTATGATGATGCATTACCGAGCGGGCCCAGAGATACCTCTCCATCATATGGAGTGGCAAATCCTAGTCTCGATCCGTGTCAACCCAACAGACACTTTCGGAGATACCTGTAGTGCACCTTTATAGTCACCCAGTTACGTTGTGACGTTTGGTACACCCAAAGCACTCCTACGGTATCCGGGAGTTACACGATCTCATGGTCTAAGGAAGAGATATTTGACATTGGAAAAGCTCTAGCAAAACGAACTACACGATCTTGTGCTATGCTTAGGATTGGGTCTTGTCCATCACATCATTCTCCTAATGATGTGATTCCGTTGTCAACGACATCTAATGTCCATAGTCAGGAAACCATGACTATCTGTTGACCAACGAGCTAGTCAACTAGAGGCTTACTAGGGACGTATTGTGTTCTATGTATTCACACGTGTATTACGATTTCCGGATAATACAATTATAGCATGAATAAAAGACAATTATCATGAACAAGGAAATATAATAATAATCCTTTTATTATTGCCTCTAGGGCATATTTCCAACATGTACTGTATGTACAGTGGCTCAACATTACAAACCAACGTTGTCTTCTTTCCAAAAAGATGTTCATACAAATTTATGTGGGTGGTGCATACATCTAGGTGATTTTTTTTCAAAAACTATGTCACAAATATATTAATAAACAAGACCTAAATTATGTTTATGAAATAAAAATTGCTAAATATCCAAGCGCTTAAGAAAACCCATTGTTTTTCAGAAGTTTGCGCATGCCGTTTAAGTTTAATATTTTAGCAATAATACCACAATAATATGAGAGCACTTGATTAGTTAAAAAATTAATGGTAGCCCAAAGGAGAGATGCACAAAGGCATTAGCTGGATAAAGCTATATATGATGGGCTAGGACACCGGCTAGCTAGCGTTCATTGCCTAAGAAAAATATAGCAATTAATTTTTAAAATGTACAATTTAAGCTCCAAAATCTTATAGGCATGCTCCAATATCTTGGGATATTTTTGGGCAGCAGAAGAGTGAGCTTTTGAAAAATTGAGCAAACATCGAAATCTCAATGTTGAATTTAAAGATATAAGGATGGCAACTAGAATGTTGCAGTCCAAGTAAAAGAATGATTCGATCAGAAAACAAGAAACACATGGAATCATGAAAAATACAAATAAGGCTTCCATGAGTTTAAAAACAAAGCTCATCAAATTCGACGACCTTACAGACATTTTAAAAGTATAAGGATAAGTTTGAACTGGGTCATGACCCTTATCGAGGTGCTGAGCTCACCGTCATGTTGAACTGATAAGCATTTGGTTGGTAAGGGAATCGATGAGTTGGACATGGATGTGTAGGAGTGGTGGAGTGTGTCCGGCATAAACTAACCTTGCAGAATGGTTGTTGCACAAGGTTTTAATGAAATATGTCAATCATAGGTATGTATGTGGAACCATGGAGTAACAATGCCAACAGTAACTGATAGAGAGAAAAATCATAAATGATAAATATTAAAAACAAAACACATCTACATATGTATTTAGAAAATACTAAAATCGGGGGGCCGTTAAATATATATAATGGTATCACCAATTTTGGTTTGGCACAAAGCTTAGAATATTTCATAATGTATGAAAATAGGTAGTAATATAGTAATATATTAATATACATACTGTATAATTTTAATTTCTACAAGATTTCAGACAAAAAATACATACCAAAACTCAACGTATAATATTACCATTTTCTATACAGAAGCCCGTGAAATATTAAAAATTACTAGCCCGTGCAGTAGCACGGGTTGATGACTAGTTTCTCTTAATCACATGCACCGAGTGTAGCTTAGGTGCCAAGATTCCTTGTGGTGGAATGCAACCTGTTCATTGGGGTTTAAGTCTTATAGTCGGCATGTGTGCTCGTATTTTTGTAAATTTATTTTAGACCTTAAGATGTTCATTCAATGAGAGATGATGTTCGTGTTGACTATGAGATACTGAGGCTTTTGGAGGTAGTCATAGGAGTAGAGCGTGCGTGTAGACATTCATAGAGATGAGTGTTACTGCATGTTTTGTACGTGTCTGCATTTTGTACCATGTTTCTCAAAAAACAGTCTTTGGCCACATAAAACCGACACCAAAGGTCTAAGAGCATCTACAGCAGGACGCCCCAAACCCACGTCAAATGCCCGGATAGACGGCGCAGTCATTGACCGGTCACGAAAATGCGACCTAGACGAGCTCCTCAAACGGGCCTCAAACACCCGGGCTGACCGACACACTCATATACAACTCAAATATGCGGCGAATATGGGGGAAACTGGGCGCGCCCAGACGTCTCCGCTACATCGGACTAACGGTGGGGTCCCACGCTGAATCGCCCAAAAACTCGACGGTCCAACAGACGTCTCCTCCGGTGGGGGGGGGGGGGGTGAACGCTGCGTGGCGCCAGTCCGGCTCGCCACCCGAGGCCAAATCCGACTATTTAAGCCGGCCGTCTCCCCCAAACCTAGCCCATCCATCTCCTCCCTCTCTGTGCGGCCAGCCCGAACCCTTCCAGCTCCTCCCGCTGCCACTCCGGCGCTCATCCCATGCTATCTGGCTTCTCCATGGTCTGGTATAAGATAACCACCTATGCTATGCTAACGCTGGAGCGCCAATACGAGATCGAGCAGGAGATCTGAGAGAGGCGCGTCGTGCGTGTCAGTCGCATCGCTGCTGGGCTTCCTCCGGACTCATTGGAGGTGGAGCCAGAGGAGGAGGAGGAGCAGGAAGAGGATCAGGAGGGAGAGGAGCAGCAGCCAACTCCTATGGAGGTGGCGGATCCGGAGGACGACGAGGAGGCGGAGCAGGCAAAGCAGGAGCTAGCGCCGGCTCTGGGCTGCAACATGGAGCAGGTGGAGGCAGAGTTCGCTGTCACCCAAGCGGACGAGATGGTGGAGCAGCATGCCATCCTGGAGTCCTTTCAGGATGAGGCATATGTGGAGGCCAACCGGCGGTTCATCCGGCAAGAGCGGGTGGCGACCAACGCCCTCTTTGACTAGGTCGAAGCGGATACGGATGCGGAGGCCGCCACGGAGGAGCTGGAGGAGGCCGCAGCCGGAACTGTGGTTGGCGCCCATGTACCCGACGCCGGGCACCGGAGATTGGACATCTCCGACGAGGATTAGGCTAGTTGATCTATGTACTATATAGGACTTCTTTTTCTTTGCATGCTTTTGTATGGATTTAAGATTTCTAGTATGAGATATCCAGATGCAGATGAGCAAATTTGAGACTTGACCGGTCAGTGTCTACGGATGCGTCTGGGCACGTCCACGGGCGTTTGAGGGCCCAAATTTGCCTACTCCAACTGTAAATGCTATAAGTTATTGCCAAGTTGGTCCTCCCTAGACTACGACGAGATTATACATGGACTAGTTATCACTAATATTTTAAGAATTTTCTTTCAAAAAAATATTCGTATTTTGTTTGGGAAAACAATGAGTCAATTGTATTAGGGTCCGTCAACTTGTTTTACAGGTTCAGTTTAGTCCACAAGTGTGTGAAATAATATGGCCGACGCACTAACCTACGCGCGTTGCGTGACCGCACAGATGACCGCCACCTACCGCCTTCCGAGAGGTGTGTGCCGCGGTCCAAGCCGCCGGCCGTGGCACTAGAGTCCATCTACTTCATAGTGCACGATGGTCTAACGAGTTACGTTAAGCATAAGGAGGCCGTCGGCAATTCCTCATGCGCCGAGGATGGGCAGTTTAATTTAGGTTAATTAAGCACAATGTTGAGTTTAATTATGAACTATGCGATGTTTAAGTAGCATGATCATGAAGTTGGAGTTTAGGTGGTTTTTAGATATGGTAATTAAGTAGAAATTGTGCTTCAGATGATCTTCAATTGCAATGGTTGTGAAGAAGGGTCGTTTGGAGAGTTCAATTTAGGGTAAGGTGTAGGAGTTTAAAGTTAAATTATAGGGAGATGCTCTCACAATGCGCATCTGGATTGAAGATGCTCTAACAATACGCATGCAGATCTTTTTTTTTAAACAATACACATGCAGATCACCCGCAAAAAATAAAAAATAGAAAAATACGCATGCAGATCGAGTTGGTTGCTTCAACAAGAAGCACCACCAAATGGATATTCGCCTGCATGCGTCTTATAGGGAATAATTCAGAGGAGAGTAGTTACTTAGGCTGCGCTGGTGAATTAAACAAACGGCGGATGAACGAAGCAGCCTCCTATATCCCATAATAGTATCAGCTCGCCAGTCAGCCAGCCGGCGGCTTCCTGTTTCTCAATTAACTAGGAAAAACCGCAAAATGTAGCAGCCGCCGGCTGCTGTTGTCGTCATTTCTTGACTAATCCAGGAGAAATGGCTAGTTTCATGGTGGCTGTGTCAACCTCGGCGTCATTCATTGATTGATATTGGTGCCGTGCGTTGCCAATCGGGCAGAGGTAAAGTGGATGAGATTGAGTTACCATCCACTCCATCGACTCCGGCGCCAGCAGCAGCTGCAGAACTCTTTCTAGGCTGGGCTGTGTCGTCCTTGCAATGCAAAAAAAAAAACTTTATGTTTTGCTATTGGTTCGATAGAAAAACTTTGAAATCGTGCATCCTTTCCCAGCGCTACAAGTAGAGCAGTATCGCATGCCAAGACTTCTCAGGTGCGCTTCATGGTTTTGACACAGAGGCCTGCTCCGGTGCTCCCCCCTAACCTAATTTCGAAGGGGTATTTTTGTCCCCGCGAATTTGTTTTTTTCTTGGCCCGCCGCAGCCCAGATCCAAGCCCTGTCTAGCCCTGTATAACCCAGACCGTATACGTACAGTACCCTGGTCCGAAAAAAAAACATCACACGACCCCACGTCCACATAAGACCTGCCGAATCCAATCATTCACGCGAGCAGCTCCATCAATCTCGCGAGCATTGACGCAGCTCCATAAGCCACGTAGTAGATCTCCACCGGCCGGCGGCTATCTCGTCGCCGGCGATCTCGTCGACAGCGGACGCGACAACGTCGTGAATCTCCAACGATCGCGCATAGGTACCGCATCCCGCGTCCCCCCTCTAGTCTCGCTCGCGGCAACATCGAACGAACTGCCGCCGCCCCAGTGGCAGTGGTTAACCTAGCGGAGCGGGTAACCTAGCTACCCGGCGGCGCATGCGATCGTGGATCTTGTTTCGGTAGTGCTGCTCCTCGTGATCTGGGTTCACGTAGCGTCGGTTGCCGTCGGTTGTGTGCACCATGTGGATCGTTAATTGATGTGGCGGCTAACCTAGGTATCCGGCGGCAGAGGTAATCACAGATCTAGCTAGGTTTTGAGATCGTGCAGTTCCTCGCGATTGAAAGTGATCTCGACGGGTGCCGTGGCCATCTTCCTTACTAAGTTTGGCAGATCTGAACGGCCTCGGTTGTGGTTGTTTACATAACATCCGTGATCATGTGCTATGTGTTTCATATTTCATCATTGATAATGTTTGCACATGTGATGATACATATTATTGGTTGTAGGAAATGGCAGACGAGGAGTTAACTGATATCATGGTAGACATGGAGTTTGGAGAACTGATGAAAGACTGGATAGAAGATTGGTCAGATGATGAAAATTCAGATCGTCAAGATCGGTCAGAGAATGGGAACGAATGGGACGATCTTAATGTGCGTGGCATTGTCATGTTGTAATTTTTTGGTGGCATCTGACAACATTTAATCTTTGTGTTGAAAATTTATAGATGGATGAGCTTGATGATGATCAGGAAAACAACTCGGAGCTCTCGAATGAAGATTACATTAGTCAGGTACGTAAGTGAAACGTTTTGTTGGCATGCAAATTGAATTTCTTCTGGAACATTATATGATAAGTAATCATGTATTTGTGTTGTATTTTTCAGTTCATTTCCGAATGTCATAATGCGTATGACTATTACGGTGAATCCGACGTGGAGACAGACCTTAACGACGAATCATTAGATGCACCTGGTTCTGGGGAGTCCGAGTCGTCGGTCATCATGAGTGAGGTATGTGTGTAATCAATGTTCTATGGATGTAAGTAATGTTAAACCATACAAAACAGTTTTCATGGCTATGTTTTGATTGTGTAGGTGACAGAAGATGGTGGGGTAATGAATGTCCAAGATACTGCCAGTGCAGATGATAAGAGGGATATGTTCATGCAGATAATGGACATGACTTTTATGACTCACGATGCTGCGTATGATTTCTACAACAGCTATGCTAGAGCTAATGGTTTCAGCATTAGGAAGAATAAGGTCAGGTATACCAAAACCGAGGCACATCTTATGCGTTATAGTAAGTTTGTTTGTTCCAGACAAGGGAAATGTGACAGCAAGTTGCTAACCGAGGAAGGGCACAGCCGTCGGCTCAGAGCCGAGACACGCTGCTTTTGCGAAGCACACCTGACTGTCAAGCTTGACCAAAAGCGTGGGGTTTGGTATGTTGCAAGTTTTGAGGACAAGCATAGCCATATGTTGGCAGGACCGGACGAGGTACCTTTTCTTTGGTCCCACAGAAAAATCAAAGAGTTTCAGAAGCATGAGATAATGTCCATGGGAGCTGCAGGGATTAGAATTCACGACATGATGGATTGCCTCATCAGCAAACATGTATGATATGGCGGTGTTGGTTTTACCGGGCGTGAAATATACAACCTTTGTGCCAGGGAGAAGAGGAAGCTGCTTTCAAAAGGTGATGCTGCCACAGCCATAGGCATCATGGCCAGTAGGAAACAGAGGGGTCCTAGCTTCTTTTTCGAGTACATGCTAGATAAGGAAGGACACTTGAATAGGATGTTTTGGTGTGACTCCCAGTCTCGTCATGACTATGAGGACTTTGGCGACGTGCTTGTATTTGACAACACGTACAAGATGAACCGCTATGGTATGCCATTCATACCTTTTGTTGGTCTTAACAATCACCGGAAGACCACTGTTTTTGGTTGTGCCATAGTTTTGGACGAGACCGAACAGACATACGTGTGGCTGCTGCAGACTTTTTTGAGGTCCATGTGTCAAAAGATGCCGAAGAGTGTAATGACAGATGCCGACGCTGCAATGATCAAGGCAATTCGCGAAGTCTTGCCAGACGTGTGGCACCGTATATGTACGTGGCATATAGAAAAAAATATGAAGATTCACCTCAGTCCCAAGTCGTTGAAGGAGTTTCGAACCCTTCTGTACTACAGCACGTTCACGGCCACGTTTGAGGAGAGATGGCACGCGTTTACCAAAAGATGGCAGTCGGAAAAAACAATAACATGGTTGAGACGGATGTATAAGAAGAGGAGACTGTGGGCCGCGGCTTATCTGACAGATGGGTTTTGGCTTGGCATGAAAAGCAACCAGCGGAGTGAAAACCTAAACTCATGCCTTCACCTCCACCTAGACGGTGAAATGACCCTGGTGGATATGATTTTGCATTATGAGAACGCCGTTGTACGTATCCGTGAAAACGAGGCGCGAGATGACTGCACGGCCTCACAGAGTTTACCGGTGCCAGTTACTAGCTCGAGGGAACTTGAGATAGCTGCTTCTCACGTCTTCACTCCAGCAAACTTCTATATGTTGCAAGATGATCTTAGAAAAATTGATGGCATGGAGATTGTAGAAATTAAGCTGGGAGACGGATCACAGCAGTACATCATGGCCTGGAAGAATAATCGAAATAGCCGTTTTTGGGTGGAGCGTACAGCAGTAAATTCCGAAGAACCTATACGGTGCAGCTGCAGAAGAATGATTCGAAAGGGTCTACCTTGCAAACACATATTCCACGTACTGAAGTACATGAACATATCTGAAATACCAAAGTGTTTAGTTCTTGTTCGGTTCACGAAACAAGCAAGGTTGGGACTGCCCGCGAGGCGCACAAGCGATCTGTTGGGATATGGTTGGACTGGGGCAGCGGAAAGAATGAAATATAGCCAGGTCAGTGTGTTAGCTTCAGAAGCTATGCATGCGGCATGCAAACACCCAGCTTTGTGGGATCAGTTACAGGATAGTTTGAAGGCTGTGATAGCTAAGAGTCATGAGTATGATCTGCTACAGGAAAATTTGAGCAACAATATAACTGACTTCAGTAAGTGTGCGGTTGAATATGTAGACGATGGTGAAGGCAACATGGTCGCAGTTAAAGATCCTATGAAAGTGTCCAGCAAAGGTGCAACAAAGGTAGATGAGAACCGCCCTGTTTCGAAAAATGGTAGACCACTCTCTTTTGATGAGTTGAAAACCCGGTGCGGCGCTTGCAAATTGCTAGGACACACTAAACGTAGCAAGAAATGCAAACTAAATCAGAAGTAAGTGTTTGTATGCATTCTGGATTATTGAAAAATTATCATTCATTAACTTATCTTGTCTTCTATGATGTGCAGAACAGTGGAGAAGGAAGAAGTGTAGAACACTTGCTTCAATTTTTTACGGATAAATCGAGTGAACATGGCAGTATATCCTTTTCACATTATGGCATCAATTTTAGTTCGACGTTTAACATCGTGTTTGGATCCTATATATATCTTCTATACCTAAATAGCTAGCCCCCACTACTAGATTTGACTACACATGCGTGCTTCCACATCACCTCAATTATTTACAGCCTTCCGATCAAAATTGTGTGGCATCAAGGAATCATGCACGTGCTCATAAGTTACTTTTTGCATTAATGTAAATTATGCCACCTCATTGGTCATGCATGTCTTATTTTCCCAACGCATGCATGCATTTTTTGCATTAACCTATCAACTCAAACAACGCCACTTCATCACTCATGTCTTCTATTTGTGGGGATTTTTTTCTCTTTTATACATCATTTTGCCACACACACTTCTTTTAAGTTTTATCATTTTTAACATGTAAAACTCTTACATTTAATTTCATTGGTTTTAAGCACTAATTTATGGATTGGTTTTAACACGGTTCCCGCAGCAACGCGCGGGGCATCATCTAGTTGTAGCAACTCGATCGACACTTTGTTTAGTGGGAGTGTCAAATTTTTACATCTCTAAATAAACAACAAAATCCGACCTAAATAAATTAGCTATAAATTAGAAAGAATATTGTACATTTCCCCTCCCCACGTCCTAACTGCCATTAAATCACCTAACTTACCACTCCCCACCACACATTCACCCACCTACCTCGTGCGTCGGTTCGAACTCCCCTTATCCCCACCTACAGTAGATCGAGAAAACCCCCGCCGGTGACCACTGCAGCCGCCTACATGGAGAAAAGCCTCGGCTGGCAGAGAGCGAGGATGAAGCTCGCCGGCGATGACGAGGGGTGGCGCGCCCAGTTGGCGGAGGTGTGCGGCTGGTTCCCTAGCACGGAGATGTTGGTCAACCATGCGCGTGGCCTCGTCAAAGTCCTCACCGACGCCGAGAAGAAGCGCGCCTTCCCCTACGGCTGTGGCGTCCCGCCGGCTCTCCTCCTCGTCTGGGCAATGCGAGAGGGCACGCTGAGCGACTCCCCTGTTCAGCGTGCAAGGTGGTGGATGTACCGCTCCACCACCATGACGCTGCAGCCAGATCCAGCACGCGTCGCGTCGATGGCGGAGTGCATCAACGTCGAGCTCGCTATCCCTGCGCCCGTGAGCCCGGACTACCAGGTCCGCCACGTGCCGAAGCCAGTCCTGTCGTTGGGCTTTGACGTCGTGGAGGACGACGTGGACGAGGTACTGCTCATCCCTGATGACCCTGAGGAGGGCGAGGAGGACGCCGTGCAGATGGTAGCGCCGGTTGCCGTCGAGGGTGGCAAAACAATGCCCATCGACGTCGAGCTCCTTCCCCTGCACCCTGACATAGTGAAGGTGGAAGAAGAGGAGGTGGCTCAGGATCAAGTGGCGCCGGCGGTGGTCAAGAAGAAGGCTTCTCCGTGTGTGGTGCGCCGCTCACGCCGCCTCAAATTTCTGAAGAAGTGAAGATGGGCACAGTTGCTGAAGGAGGATGAAGCTGTTGGTTATCTTAAGTTAGGTATGATGTTATATGTTTCAGCATATAAGTTAACATTATTTTGGGTTTGATGTTGGTTAGGTATGCTTTTATATGTAAGCATATAAGTAATGCAATCAGTACGGTTTGATCGGGTTCTTTGTGGCTGAAGAACTGAATATCTAGTGCTCACCCTAAGTGCCAAGTTCAGTTAAATATCTGAATATTGAATATGTATTGTTGCTTTGCTTCAGTGTTGCATGGAAGCTGCTAGATGTTGCTCCTATATTGCAACAAGACAATGTACTAGTCTGCTACATAAATCAGTAGTGTTGCTAGGTGATGTGCCCATGTGCATCATATACCAAATATAGGACATGCCAAAAGTGCATTGTCTGTGAAATACAGGACATGCCAAAAGTGCATTGTCTGCCAAATATAGAACATGCCAAAAGTGCATTGTCTACCAATCATTATGACCCCATGTTATTTATGCTGCAATCTCTGTTACACTTTGCCCATAAAATGAATAGCAAATAATTCAGCATCATTTCATCATGTCAATTACAATGATGTCAATAACTTTATGAAAAATCTACTTGCTAACTATGACAGCAATCATAATGGCAAGCAGGCCAAGATACAGAAGACCTCCAAATCCTAAAATCCTATCCCTATAGAGCAATATCTCCTTGTGCATCTTAACCATTGCCCTCTTTCTTTCTCATTCCTTTTAATTTCAGCTTCATATTCTGTAATCTTAGTCTCCAGTTTCTTGTTCTTCATGGCAAGATACTTAATGACTGACTTTGCTTTGCTATCCCACTCCCCATCAACCCATTCAGCATACTCAGAAGTGATATCATCCTAAATAAATCATGAGCAATTCAAGTCATTTTATAACTGAACTTGTCGTTGCAAGCGTTAAACACTGAACATTTTTGCAGCTTGACCGCAATAGCAGTACTAGTTTGAAGATCATGCTCAGTACACTAACCTCAAACACACATCCCCCAAGTGCGCTGCCAAAATTGTCTGCATCTATGCAGACACGGGCACTAGGAGTTTTCTGATGACCACATAGATGGAGCTTGTCATGGCCACAGGTGATGAATTATGGGCGATAATGCTGGGATGTAAAGAACAACGGTAAAGACCTTACCTTTTTGCCACCAAAGTGTAGCACTGAAGAAATCCTAGCCGTGGGTTCTCCCGGCCCGCCGCCGCCCACGAAACCCTCGTCCCCTGTTCCACTAGATCCGCCGCCGCTGCCTCCTGTGCCACTGAATCCGGCCCACCTGCTTGCAGGACCCAGGGTTCGACCTAACTACCGGTCGCCACCGCTCTTCTCGCCGCAGCCGCCGCCGCCCGATGCCCAGCTCGCTGTCATGCTTTCGGCGTCGAGATTTGGAGGCGCAAATAGAGAGGGAGGGCTAGGGATTTGGAAAGGGAAACGAGAAAAGGGGAAAGATTGATGTGAGCCTGGCAAAATGGGCTGGTGTAGCGCTGCCGGGAAGATAGCCCCGCCTGTGGGCCCCTCACGTGGTTAGATGGGTCGTCCCTGGCATTATGGTGAGTACAGAAAAAGTTAATTATACATATAATAAAAAAACGACGGGTTTGTAAAACAAACTAGAAAAACATGATGCCTGATAACACACGATAGAGCCAACGAGCTGACACGACTAATTTTGATGAATGTAATATTACATTTTGGCTTGATATATTTACTTATCTACCATGACTACTTTTCATAATAATGTGATGAGGGGGAATTACTGGGAGATTATGCAAGATGATGACATGCAGATAGCTAAGGCAGAATGCTAAGCTTGGTAGAGTTTAAAAAAAGTTAAGATTGTGAAATTTTTAATATGAAACTTACGAGAGCAGTTGAAGAGAAAAATAGAATATTATAAAAAAATTGGAGAAGGAGAAAAATATTAAGCAAGAACAGTTGATAAGTGAAGCCGTGAAAAATACAATTATAAAAAATTGGAGAAGGAGAAAAATATTAAGCAAGAACAATTGATAAGTGAAGCCAAAACTTTATTGGTACGACCAAATTGTCTTCTCCGAGCGAATTTTATGACCGAATTTTCTTGTACGAGCAAATTGTTTGACAGACACATACACATGCATGTGCCCTGTTTATTACATAAAATGATAGAACCCCTAAGATAATCATGCCGTCGAAACCTTCGACCGGACTAAATCCAAACCACTAAAACTTCAATCTTTGCATGCCGCATGGGTTCTTCAGGCGCGCCTTTTGCTTGCGATTTCGCGAATTTTGTTCTTCACACACTCCATCGTGTTTGAAGGTGACATAATCGACTCTGCGACGAAACGTCTTCTCCTTGCGTCAACGGTGGCCTGCAAAAAATGACATAAAGGTTACATGAACTGAAGTTGCTACACCACCATAGTAGCTAGTCTACAAACGAAAATAACAACATACCTGTGTAAATTTGCGGGTGATTTTGTGCCCGTCCCAATGTTCTAGACATTCTGTGACAAAAAGGCCACAAGTGTTCCTGGTACATATGCAGACATTAGCGGTGGGCAATACAAAAATGTGTGTTGTTGTTTGATTATGCATGATGTCCTATTAACTCACCCATCCTCTTGCTGGGGTATGTCATACTCCTTGATAGGCCACTTACTTACGTCCGGATATTTCCCTGGTGTAATAAGATTTGCCCGACGCATATCGTGTGCTATAGCCCTTTGCTATAAAGAGGATAGTGTTAAAGAACAATCATAAACAATATGTAAGAGCAATGGTACAAATGTTGGTTACATTACCAGTGCTTTAACAGTCCTCTCAGTCAGGTCCAGAGGATAGAGCGAATCGAGAACTTGGAATTCTTTCTTGATCATGTGCATGACCACGGTCATCCAGTGGCTATTGTCGATATTCAACGTGATATACGTCTACAGTGCAAAAAACCATTACGTAGCAAAAGAAATACTTGATGAACTATCCTGTAGTGATGAATCACAAACATTACGTACCTTATCACGCACAGTATACTCTTTCATGACTCTATTAATTGCCCCAGCTTTGTTCAGAGCACTATCCATGTTGCAGCAAGATGGCAATGGATCGTCATTTGCGATAGCACGATCTACAAGGAATTTGGACCTCCACGCTGGACAGAGGTAACGATCATGACCAACACGCAGCTCCAAATGTCCCATATAAGCATCAATAACCTGCATAGAATATCAGCGCATTACATGTTGAGAGTTGAGACATAGATTTTTAAGCATTTTAAAAATAGGACATACAAGTAGTACTTACATCGTCCGACAGCCATCTATGGCCTAGTACCGGTAGAATCCTTTCGGAAGTCAGAGTTATGCCACGGCCTTCACTGTAGTAAATTTTTTTGTTCTTGTTCTTCTCAGTGCTAGCAGCTAACTCGACAAATGAAACAGCAGCATCAATTATTTCCGGCGTCAACTCATCTGCCACAACCTCTGGCACATTATTGTTCGAAAATAGAGCTGCATGAAATAATATGAACGTCAACAATGGTGATCATATGCATTGGTAGTAAATAAAAAAAATTAAGAATGTTAGTTACGATACCTCTAGTAGCAGTACTAGTACCAGAGGCCCTCTGACCACAGCTGGTACGCCTGCCGGGCTTGTTAAGTGCGAAGGGGGATTCAAATTTCTTGGGAACGGTCCGCTTCCGCTTACCGGACATAACCTCGTCATCCTTATCGATTGTTGCACCCTTTTTTCCATTCGCCTTAGCCATGAACTTGCTGACAGAAGATGGACAAATATCTATGTCTGATGAAGGTGCTACAGTAGAAGTACCAACCACCCAAGGGTTTTCCGGTGTAGCCCCACATACATCATTACGCTTAAAAGGTGAAGCTTCCTTGTGTCCATTAAGCTTCGGTGGGGTTTTCAGTTTCGAAAACTAAATCATGTGAACATTTCTGGACGAAAAAAATTAAACGAGAAAATTATATACAGAAAGATAAATACATAGTACCTCAGGTACGGTTTTATGGTCGGGAAGCACTATATCAGGCTGCGTCATGTCAATGATCGGGTGTCCATCACTGTCCATGTCTTCCTTGTACACGAATTCCTTCTTTTCATATGGACCATTCTCGAACGAATCCACTTCGTCCGGATCATTCTCCGCGGATGGCACGCCAGCAGCCGGCTTGTACATGACACCTGCTTTGTTCAACTTCTCCAACAACCTCTACAATAGAAATATAAACTTAGTAATGGTAGCATGGTTTAAAACAGCAAACATACTCTAAACTATAAAGTTTGGGTGTGACACCTCAGCAACTATATCAGGGATTTGCCTCATCTCGGTGTGTCTGAAGTCCATGCACTGCTTCATTACAAGCTCCATCAAATTTTCCGACAATGCAGCTGTCGTGGACTTCTTTGCGTTTCCAGTTGCAGGCTTGGTTTTTGGCTTCATGGTAGGCGCATTATTTGGGATGTCGGGCTCCTGAGCCCTATACTCCTGGGTGATATTATTTTCGATCTGCATGCGATATTGAAGTACATGTGATGAATAAAAAATAAATACTATTAAGTTACAAAACATTTAAGAAGACGAAACACAATGACTTACCCTTACGTTACCACGGTCGCGTCCATTATCAAAGTCGAACCTATCTCTCCTAGTGGCTGCACCTTCTGTCCAGTTCCTCATAAGAGGTTGTATGGACAAGTTGGGATTATAGGCGCATTCGCCTTGGACCGGTTGCACCTTCTCCCAGTACAAGTACTACAAAAAAATATAAGATTTAGAGTTAGTAAAATACATCACATAAAATTGCAAGGATATGATAATTGACATTATGCAACATGTCTGATATGTGTACCTGCAAGAGAGCCAAATTGCCTTTCGGCCATTGGCGCAGGTGTTTGCCTTTCTTCACTATGCGAAGGCAATCAAGGAGAACACGCATGGTGAAGGCATTCCAGTTAATCTTTGAAATACGTTTCACATCGTAGACCAAAGCGTAGTACTGCTTTGGCACAATCTTGCTCAACATGGGAGCAATAATTGTTCCTAACAGGACCAGCACTACTTTGCGAAGGAAATCATCATCGGTGGCTTTACTTTTAATTATGTCCTCAATGAGATTATCTATCACTATGTTTTCTGATGTCTTACTGAGAAATTGTGGCGGCACCCGCTCCTTCATGTCCTCGCCTTCTTCAGTCAGAATGTCCGAAGCGGACAGTCCTTGGTTCTCGAGGTTAAATATGCACTCGACGTCGACCGCACCGAGAGTCACCTCCCCAACCTGCTCTTGTATAATGAATCTGCCCGTGCTGGCCTGAAAATTCTCAATCATATACCTAATCAGCAGGGTACGCATTTTAATAGATGGTATCTGCAGCATGCTGCGCAATGATGTATCAGCCACTCTAGCGCGTTGACCGCTCGATAGATCTGCAACAAGCTTGCACCATTTCTCCGTTGCGCATACTATTTCTCCATTCAGCTCGTCCATCCTGTTGAAAGTAAATATATAACTTCGTGACGTTAGCTAGCACTAAAGCAAAAATAACAATAGGCATGCAAAAATATAAAACTTTCTGGCAGTAGCTAACACTAATGCAAAAATAACACTAATGGAAATACAAAACTATCACCATGTATACTGCAACATGCAGCCAAGTGTGTGCTGACATGAGGCAATAAAAAAATAACTACAATTGGTAATTGAATTTACTTGCATCTGATCAAGTTCGTTGAGTATCATATAAATTATATAATCAATAAAATTAATATGGTAAACTGTTACTTATTCGTCTGGTTGTTTTACTAACAGGGTGACAAATTGTTCAGCTGTAAATAAACTAGAATCTATAGCAATGGTACCTATTTGAGGTTCATCAACATCTAATGTTAATAACTCTTTAATGTTCTATGTGCACAATATTATAATTGGATCGTGTGACAAAAATATAATTGGATCTTGTGACAAAAAATGTATTGCGTCATGCTTCTCGAGAAACAACATCTTATTCTACCATGCTATGAAAGAACCAAAGAATGTTTTCATCTACGCCATTTGGTCAGAATGCATCTAGTCCAGTTCATACTAGTTGAAATTATGTGGTAAACCTAAGTCCATCAAAGCAACGAGACGGAGGAAGTAGCTTACTTTGAAGGCGCGAGGGAAAGAGGACAATTTACTTGATCTATCGACGAAGATGAAAGAAGTCGGCGATGCGTTCTCGACGTAGTTCGTCGAGGTCGGCCTGCACGTGCGGACGACCTTGATCTTCTCGGGGTTTTTGTGGCGTGTGGGATGCGGCGGACGGAGCTGTCGACGCCTCGCCGGCAGGAGTCGATCTAGTCGACGACATGTGCGAGGAGGAGGAGATTATATATGAGGTCGATGCCTAGGTCGTCGTAACTTCCCTGTGGCCAATGTCGCGATCTATATTTTCCTCCGTTGAAGCGAGGCTGAACGTGCTCCTCAATCGTAGGGATTAGGAACATATGGATTAGCACGATCCCAGAATTGTGTAACAGAACGGCAACTACTCCCGTGATCGACGTGCGTGTGATCGACGTGCATGGAAAGCGCATCGTTGTGGGCTCCACAATATGGATCCGACACTTATTTGCGGTCTGGGCCGGCCCACCTACCTGCATTGTTTCTTCCCACAAAATAAATATCATTGGTTCATCCCTAAAAAAACTCTTTGTGACACGTATTAGTTATTGTATACTTGTATATGTTCAACAATATTTATAGTATCTCTATCATTTCTACAATATTATACATGCATCGAGTGTCGGAAATGAAGGATACTTGTCATGCATGCATGCCATGGTCATTGTAGGTTACGGCTTAAGTTTGGGATCATTTCGTGAGATCGTAAAGAAGAATAGATACAGGGTATCAAACCTATAGAGTTTTGCATCAAAGGTACTTCGATCGAGATATTGGACATAGAATGCCACTCTTTAAGAAGGAAAAAAGGTTACGCGTAAACCACTTTCAGACCTGCCCTCCGGTAGACCCGAATGGTCTTGCTTGTACATGGTGCATGTGGAAGCATGCATGAGATGACCCCAACTTTTGGGAGCATGTGGGCTTGGCCAATGTGGTCCCCCAGGCAAGGTGTGCACGAATTCGGACACAAAACGCACGTTGCGTCACGTGGGGGCAGTGTTGTAGGGTTTTGTCGCCAGAAAACCCTAGAAATTGCATCGAGTGTCGCATATGAACGATACTTGTCACGCATGCAAGCCATGGTCATCGTAGGGTATGCATGAAGTTTGGGATCATTTGGTGGGACCATCAACGAAAACCAATTTCAGACCTGACCTCTGGCAGACCCGAATGGTCCTGCTTGTACATGGTGCATGTGGAAGCATGCATGAGATGACCCCAACTTTTGGGAGCATGTGGGCTTGGCTAATGTGGTCCCCCAGGCAAGGTGTGCACGAATTCGAACACAAAACGCATGTTGCGTCACGTGGGGGCAGTGTTGTAGGGTTTTGTCGCCAGAAAACCCTAGAAAATGCATCGAGTGTCGCATATGAACGATACTTGTCACGCATGCAAGCCATGGTCATCGTAGGGTATGCATGAAGTTTGGGATCATTTGGTGGGACCGTCAACGAAAACCAATTTCAGACCTGACCTTCGGCAGACCCGAATGGTCCTGCTTGTACATGGTGCATGTGGAAGCATGCATGAGATGACCCCAACTTTTGGGAGCATGTGAGCATGGCCAATTTCCCCCCCCCCAGGCAAGGTGTGCACGAGTTCAAACACAAAACACACGTTGCGTCACGTGGGGGCAGTGTTGTAGGGTTTTGTCGCCGGAAAAACCCTAGAAAAAGCATCGAGTTTTGGAAATGAACGATACTCGTCATGCATGCTTGCCATGGTCATCCTAGGGTGTGCATACAGTTTGGTCTGAATTGGTGAGACCGAGAAGATAAACCTGCTCCTGGTACATGGTGCATGTGGAGGTATGCATGTGACTGTCCCAACTACATTTGGTTAATAATATTTCAAGTATCAAACAGAAAATAAAATTTATAATTTGGAATGAAGAATTGAAATAATGAAGAAGTGCAATAGAACATAACATATTATCTTACATTTTGGAAATATTTCGAATATAAAGAAGAGAACAAATATTAGAATGAAGAAGTGAAATAAAACAGAACATTTTATCTTACAAACTAAAATTATTTCAAAAATAATAAAGATAAGAAATATTAGAATTAACAATTAAAATAGAACACACCATTTTAGTTTATATTTCATAAATATTATCGATATACAAAAGAGAATGAACAAATGAAATAAAACACAACAGAATTTGGCTTATTTTTTAAATTTTAGTAAACACTTTTACAAATAATATAGAAAAAAGAGATTTGATTTTAAATATTAGAAATATAAACAAGAAAAGAAACAAAGAAAATAGAAAACATATCAGCGTGCGGGTAAGGCTGCCCTGGGCCAGCCCGCCCGAATTGGGCCCAAGGCGGAGCCACGCAGGGCACATCGCAGCGCATAGCCGTTGGGTGGTGGGAGTTTAGTCCCTCCTCGCCAAGCGAGAGAGCGCCGCACCGGTTTATATACCCGGCTGCGACTCCCCTCACAAGCTCCTATCAATTGCAGGCAGTACATTGCCTAACTCTCGTACCCTCTGCCCCGTGGGGCCTACTAGTAGCAGAGATATTCTGCACCACGGGCCTGCATCCTGGCCCATGCACAGCAGGGTTCCTAGTCGTATGCAGGCCGTGGAGTATGAATTCTCCTGCTCTTGTAGGTGGGCACTCCGGAATGCGGTCATTTTTTTTACCACCTCCAAATGACCTCAACTTTTGCACACATGATCTATTGCACAAACAAAGATGGGTTCCAAAGGTTTTATATTTTTTATTAATTTATAATGCCCTCTAGACTGACTGGTCAAAACATCGGTCTATACCTCAGGGGGGCATTGTAAAAAATTCTTTTTCCAAATTTTCTTTCATAGCCATGATTGGCACATGTGGGTCACCATGTTCAAGAAAGTTTGTGTGATTTGAAGGTGGTGGGAAAAATCACATTTTTTCAAAAACTGGCTTAAGTTAGACCGAATGGCCCCTCCGGAATGCGGTCATTTTTTTGACCACCTCCAAATGACCTAAACTTTTGCACACATGATATATTGCATGCATTGGTCAACTTTCTCTTATTACTTGCATGTAATGATTTAATGCACCTTGGAATCTGAATATGTGATAGGGAACAACCAAATTGAGCCTTACAAAATGAAAAAACTAAAATTTTGAGATAAGCCTTATAAACCGGAAAGAAGGGAGTATATAGCAAACTACTATAGTTGAAAGTAAATGAAATCTGCTTGTACTGCAGACCAGTGGAACGTTGTTGATAGTGATTACAGGTCCTTTTAAGTCGTAAAAAATGATAATATTAATTCTGTATGTGCTGGCATTCGAAAAATAATAATCAAACATGGCTTTAGAAGGACTAACCCCCTTAGAAATCCCTCTACAAACACTATTTAATAAATACATCCCTAGCACCAGACTTCTTAGCATACACATCCATATATAGCTCTTGCAAAAGTCAACGAATGGGCCAATGGGCATTGCCTGGGCAGGTGGACATCACTAATAACCTTCCCAACAGGCCCCAGGGCGCCTTTTTACGTGCCAGCGCCGAAAAAAACCCCACTCGCGCCCCCAAGAAGCTGAAATTCACCGGCTCGACCTGTTTTTTGGCCCGGCGATCACATGCCGAACCCAGCGCATTGGGGGCGCTCGGGGGCTCCGACGCTAGGGGAAAACACGACTGGGCCACACTATCAGGCGAAAAGTCAAGCCAATCGTCCAGATTCGCCCCCACCCTTGCGCGCTCGCCACCACCCTGCCAATCCCGGCGCCGCCCACCGCCCAGCACCGCTAGATAGGCCATTCCCCGCCGTAAAAGAGAGAAGGTTTCGCAGCGACAGCCTTTCCACCATCGTCCGGGTGAGTTTTCCAGCGCTCCGGCCGTGCAGGGCGGTATACCAGCGGGTGTGCGCACACCACGCCCGCCAGGTGTTCGGCGTTTTGTCTGCTCGGCGATGGACTCGGGCGATGAGGAGGCGCTCGCGGCGCTGCTGCAGGAGGAAGCCGATGCCGACGTCCAGGACGAGGAACACCTCATGGTACTATCTAACTGATGACATCTATCCGAGATGGTCTACATTTGTGAAGACTATCTCAAATGTTGTGCCAGGAGGCAAGAAGTCCCACTTTGTGAAGGTTCAGAAGGCTTGCAGGGAGGATGTCGAGCGGGCATTTGATCGACATTTTGGTTCAGAAGGCTTGCAGGTTCAGACTGGCTGTGTCATTTTGCACAACATGATCGTTGAGAGCGAGCAGGAAGAGCCAGTGTTTGATATTGAACCATATTACAGGTAGGGTCCTCGTGCACAAGTTGATCATCAGCTACCGACAACCTGGACTGCCTTCCTCAATATGCGCCAAGAGATCCGAGACCCACAGGTGCATCAACAACTACAGCAGGATCTGGTGGAGCACCTATGGAGTCTCAAGGACAATGCCTAGATGGACATGTGATGTAATATGAGTTTTTATTAGTTGAACTATATTATTTGTATTGAACTATTTGTTCTTAAACTATTCAATCTCTATTGATTTTGTGTGATGAACTATGTGATCAAAAAAAATTACTTATGCTGAATTCACGCTGAACCACGGTGAATATGGGCAGATTTGCGCCGATATCGGGCCGATTTTTTGCCGAAAGTGGGCCAAAAAGTGGCCACATTTACACCAAAAATGGGCTGATATCGACGCCTGGGGGCGCGACTGGGTACCTAATCGGCCCCAAAGCCGATTATATCGCCGGCTCGCCCCCAGGCGGCGAGTTTTATGCCTAGGGGCGGGGGGGGGGGGGGGGGCGCAACGGCTAGAGATGCTCTGACAACTGATAGCATCAGCTGCACCAACGCACTCACCCTTGGACCATCTCTTCCACGACAATAGATTACGATCCTCTCGATGCTAGGATAGCAGCCTCAAAATTCCTCCCTTGGTGACACAATCTTATTGCATATTAACAAATGTTCAACGTGTAATGAAAAAACTCCTCCATAAATTATTTTTTCAAAAACAATTCATATATTAAACATTTATATTCATGTAATTAAAAATCATGTACATTTTTATATAAACTAAAAAAATAAAACTTGTTCTCACACATGTGAATTTATGTTCACATACTATGGGAAAATAATCAAAGCGTAAAAGGATAACATATATGTTAATATTGGAAAAGGTGAAAACCATTTAAAATATCAAGAAATAGTAAATAATTATTTTTTGGCAAAATTCATAATAAAAGGAATTAAAATTGACAAGTAGTGGGACAAGAACACAGAAGGAAAAATAAAACTGAGAAATTAAACCAAAAACAAGTAAAGAACACATTGAAAAAAATATAGATAACGAAATATTGAAAACAGAAAAAAATAGACATTACAACAAAAAAAACTAATTCGAACAAAACAGAACAAAAACAATAAAAACATAGAGAATGAAGGAATTACTTTTATTGTGAAATGACAAAGGGGATAAAAGGTAAAAGTTAACTGGCGCCTTCCAAAACAAGGAGATAGGTGACCGCGTTGTTAAGAAAGCAAATTGTCGGGCGCCGCTATGTCTCGCTTCTATGCGAGACGATAGCTCGACATTCGCGACCCTGCCTCGCTTATAGCGAGACCTAGGAAACCCACAAAGTGAAGGGGAGCCCCAGAGGAGCTAGCCTGGGCGAATGTGAGTCCATTGCTTCATTTTTCTTTTCTCTTTTATGTTCCCATTTTTTGCTTTATATTTTTTACTTTTGTTTATACTGTAAATATTCTAAATATATATGACAAAAGACACTCTAAATAAAACATTCAAAAAATATTTACGAAGCATTTAAAAATGTTAAATGTGTATAGAGAACACGTTTATCATGTATACAAAAAATGAATATAAAAATACAATGTATATGAAAATTTTGATCATATATTTAAAAATCTGTTAATCAAGCATTTGAAAAAAAATTGAACAAGTATTTTAAAAATATTAGTCCAACACTTGCAAAATATTAAATGTGTATAAAAAATTATTGACCATGTATTAAAAAATCTTATATTTTATAAATATTAATGAAATTCAATAAAATATGTAAATATCTAAAAAAACGTTGACTATGTATTCAAAAAATGTTAATATTGTATTTAAAAAATATTAATGAAGCATTTGAAAAATGTTAATATGGTATTTTATAAATATTAATGAAGCATTTTAAAATATTTAAAAATCTGTATAGAAAAAAGTGATTACTATTGAAGAATGTAAATTTTTATTTAAAAAATGTTAACGTGTTTTAGAAAAGCAATGAAAACCCGAGGGAAAACAAAAATAAAACCAGATGAAAAACCAGTAAGAACCAAATATAACCGTATGATTTTGAAGAAAAAGGAAAGAAACAAAAAAGGTATTAAAAACTGAGAAAGAAACAAAGAAAGCAAATGAAGAAAAAGGAAAGAAAAGGAAAAACCAGCAAAAACAGAGAAGGAAACAAAGAAACACCAGTGAAAACAAGAAAAAAAACAGAAAACCTCACAAAGCCAGTGGAACCCGGTCTTCAGGTTGGTACGCTGGAATGAGGAGATTCCGGAATCGAACCTTGCGCGCTACATTTTCTTTAGTCTATTTCTTTTAAGTGCACTAAAGGGCTGGTTTGTTACTGTAGATGCTCGACACAAGAGAACCCGGCTCTTCAGGTTTTTTGAAGTTTTTCTGCGCTACAGATTTGCTTCCTGTTCCTGGGCTGGCCCACCAGCTGCGGCAGCGGGCGCCTGCAGCGCCCTATAGGACCCCCCCCCCCCCCCCGGTAAACCGCCCCCGTTTTCATTTTCCCTCTTTTGTTTCTGTTCCTATTTCTTTATTTTTTTCCTTTATTTTCCCTTTTTCTTTTTTTAACCTTTGTTTTCAAAAAATATTAGAAATTCTAATTTTTCTTCATGATTTCAGAAATTGTTCACGGTTATCAAATTATATTCACTTTTCCGAAAAAAATTCACAATGCAAAAATGTTCAGCTTATATAACAAAAATTGTTCAATGTGTATTTAAATATTGTTCAACGTATATAAAAAATGTCCATTGTGTGTTCAGTGTATATAAAAAAAGTTCTCTCTCTCTCTCTCTATATATATATACATATATAATGTGTATTTTACTATTGTTCATTGTATATCAAAAGATATTAAATGTATATTTCGAAATATGAAATGGTTAAAATTTCGATTTTTCTTTTATCTACTTTTTAGTGGCTTTTTTTATCTACCTATGTACCTAGTGGTTAAATGCGTGCGCGGCGTACAACCACTGAAACTATCTAGCTCAAGCGGTAAGGAACTATTGGTTTCTATCTTGTGGTGTCGAGTTCGATTCCTCAAGTTTGTGCGTCCTTTTTTTTGGATTTTAGTAACGACTCGATATGAATATCACCGAATGGGCTGGCCCATTAATACCGCAACCTGCGCGAAATCGAAGGGACTCCCTGTTTCATCTCAAGCGAGCCAGCACATGGACCAGCCCACGCGCGGCAAGCACCTGCCTGATTTCTGTTTCGTTTCTATTCACGTTTTTTCTTTTTTCTTTTTGTTTATACTTTAAAATGCTTTAAATATATATATATTAAAAAAATCTTCAAAAACACATTTTAAAAAGTGTTGAAAAATTATTTGAAAATTGTTGAATAAGATATTAAACAAGAATTTGGAAAATGTTGAACAAGTATTTGAAAATTGTTGAATAAATATTTAAAATGTTGAACTACTATTTGAAAAATGTTGAATAAGCATTAAAAAATGAAGAATGAGTATACGAAAAATGTTGAACAAGTAGTTGAAAACAATGTTGAACAAGAATTTTTAAAAATGTTAAACAAGAATTTAAGAAAATGTTGATCATGTATATAAAAATGTGAAATAAGTATTTTTTATATGTTAAAGAAGAATTTAAAAAGGTTGAACATGTATTTAAGGAAATGTTGACCACGTATATAAAAATGTTGAATAAGTATTTAAAAAATGTTGAACAAACATTTGAATAAAATGTTGAACAAGTATTTGAAAAAGGGTGATCATGTATATAAAAATGTTAAATAAGTGTTTGAAAATTGTTGAACAAATATTTGAATAAAATGTGGAGCAAGTATTTGAAAAAATGTTGGATGTGTATTAGAAAAATATTGTTGACGTATACAAAATATGCAACAATATTTGTAAGTAATGCAACATCACGCCGATGTTGCAATATCTTTCTGAATATTGCCACGAATAGTTATGTTATTGAAATACCTAGTCTCTATTACAACAAAATGAGCGCCCTCGCGCACCGAAATTTGTTTGTCGCAATACCTCTACCATATTGCAACACCGATACAATTTGTTGCAATATGAGGTCTCTATTGCAACGAAGTTAGTATTTATCGCGACCAAACTAAGTTATGGCAATATGTGCGGCCTATTACCACAACTGGCGAATTTGTGGTAATATTGCGTTTTATTGCAACAAAACATAGTTGTAGCAACAAATTTTGTTGCAATAGACCGGAATCCTTGTAGTGCACTGAAACTACGACTGACTAACAAAAAGCAAAAAGAAACCGAGAAAACGGTTTCGTATGCTAAAACCTAAAAGCACCAACCGTGTCAGGACTTTGGAGAGAACAATCGTATTTTAGATGCTGAGAAGCGTTATAAAATAAATATTAACCAATAGGTTCATAACATAACATGATACATAGACCCTAGGTCTCAACTTCTCACTAGTAATATAATCAAGACTAGACTCCAAATTCGAAATGTTATTTCGTCCTCTCAACCTGCATAAACTGTCCCTCAACCATACACATACTTGCTGAAAAAAGAACATTGTCTTCTGGGAAGGTTCGTGGACTCATGGGCGAGCTACTTCCGTGCCGTTGCGCGGACGGCGCGGATAGTTTTGAAAATCCACCACTTCTATCATGTTCAGGCACCAGCAACTCCCTGGGTCCGACGCTTCATATGCATACTCAGATTTAAACCCGGATCGTGTAACGCTTTGAATCCTCGCACACCTCGTGAGCTGACTTGTCTGGATGCTGTTGGTGTAGCTGGAGAGAAGCCTAAGGATGGTGAAGGGAGGAATTGTGGCAGGCAACGTGCAGGTGCTGGGGTTCAAGGAATGTCTGGCTTGAGAAACCCTCTCTTCTTTCTCGCCCTCGAGGTCGTACTTGTAGATGTCACATGTCGGAAATGTCGACTTCACATAGTATATGCAATTGGCATCGATGTATGGGAACTTGTGTGCATCGACAGACATGTACCTGCCCCGACCGAGAAAGAATGCACGGCTGCCGATGCTCTCAACAGGTTCAAGCACAATTCTGTCGGTGTTGATCCTGAAGACCTTGAAGCGATGCTGTGCCTTAAGCACTAGAAATAATTCTCCAGCAGATTCCAGTATGCCATACCGTTGAAACAAATCATAGTCCGTGATTTGAGACATCTCAATGGCGTACAAAAGTGCCTGATGAAAATCAAAGTCGCGTTTGGGCAACCTCACAACATCGAAGATCTTTTCAGCCACAGCAACCGGAAGTGGCGCCAGCGGCTCACCGTCTTTGCCGATACAACCTAGGACGGCTAGCCGCTGCAGGAGATAACCGCAGTCCTCTTCTTCATACACTGTGAAACCCTCGCTGTCGGGATCAGCAGTGTAGAGACTGCAATATCCATCCGGCTGGCCTCTATCCGAGTCCCAGATCAAGCGGAGGCTGGGCGAAGAACGACACAAGAAGGCGGCAGAAGAAACCTTCATGTTGTAGGGCACGGCCGCAGTGAAACGGATCATGTTGCCGGTGAAAGGGTTGAGTACGCGTGCAGCGTGAGGATGCTCCCTGTCCGCGAGGACGAACAAGGCGCCGTTGGTGGTGACGGCGACAACATAGTACTTGCGGAGCACAGGCATGTCCTTGTGGAGGACGCGGCCGCTGGCGGTGTTCACCATGAGGCATGAGTTGGGCTCGAAGGCCTTGTCGATGATGATCCAGTTGCGAGGACAGAAGCGGGGGTCGGAGGAGTTGGAGGGGTCGTCGGTGGCGGAGCGCCAGCTGCGGCAGACGGCGCGGAAGTCCATGTAGCAGTCAAGGTCGTTGGTGTCGAGGAGGCACTCGGCGATGCGGCGGACGAGATCGGATGGGAGCGACGAGCAGTCCGCCATGGCCGACTTGCTAGATCGGAAGTTTTACAGCTGGATTTCTGTTGTTTCCACCACGTAGCAATGGAAAGACCGTGGGTAGGTGAAGAGGCTAAGTATAAGTAGATGTTGTTGGAATTATCCGGCTCGGACTAGAGTCAGACACCGTATAGGATTCTTGGTTAGCTAGGTTAGCTACTACGTATACGTATGCCTATATATACCTGTGTATCATATCCTCTTGTAAGATGAACTCAGATTAAGTCGCGTGCGTGTCCTTGTGATCTCGTCGAGTTTGTTTTCTGATTAGATCGATCATGAATGAGGCCAGCGACCCACCGTAGAATCGATCCAGCAGCCTGCTAGTCTGCTTGATGCATGTATACGTGCACCTAGTGTACGTCTACGACTCCAACCGGTCACGCGGCAAGCTCCGAAAGTACTCGAGCTAGCTAGTCTGGTATGCGTGTATCGCCGGAAAGTACTCGGCTACAGCAGCGTTGAGGTCGGGCCTGTGCCAACAGATGTTGGAGCGTGAAGGCGGAGCGGCTGCATTTGGTGCCTGGAACTCAACCGGCTTCAGAGTTGATTGAAGGCCTGAATGTCAATGGCGCCGCTTCGTTTTTGCAAACTCGGAGAAGTCTCCTTATAAGCGAGACATAGCTCTAGTGGCTCGACCGCCTATTAGGACCTGGTAGTCGGATGGGCAGTAGACATGTGGTTTCGACATGCTGATGGCAGTTTTTGCTTAAGTGTCCATGGCACATTTAAGAAATTTTCTTGTAGTGTAAAAAGTGTATGCTCTACACCTAGAAAATATTCTAAATTTTCAAAAAAAAAATGTGTGGGAGAACTAAAAAATGTTCATGCAATTCTAAAAATTGTACCAGACATTATGAAAATGTTAGAATATGTAAATATGTGATTACATAATTCAGAAAATTAATTTGATCATTAATGTATGTTACATTTTAAAAGGTGTTCACTTGTTAATATTTTTTGGCTCTTTTAAAAAGTTTTTATACATGTAAAAAAATCGCAGTTTTAATTAAAATGTTTTATATCATTCAAAAAAGGTTTTAACATGTATTTGAAAAAAAAGAACACATATTCAAAGAAATGTTCAAAAACATGCATTGATAAAAAATATTATTCATATATTTTAAAAATGTTAAAGGTCTACAGAAATATTTTAGATTTAGACGAAAAATGTGCGGTGTGTATGAACAAAAGTAGACCTGAAAACATATATTTTAAATAATATATCAATTATTTATTTAAAAAATGCAATCTGTCTATTAAAAATGTTCACGATGTATATGGAAAATGTACTACCTCTATGAAAAAAACTAGAAATGTATTAAAAATGATATAAATTAAAACTATAATTAAAAATAAATAAATAAGCAACAAAGAAAGTCGGTGACAACGAAGAAAGAACCAAACAATACCGGTGAAAATAGAAGAAAGAAACAAGGAAAATAGAAGGGAAACAAATTAGAAAAGGGAAAACCAAAGTAAATCAGTGAATAATTGTAGAAAATATGAAGGAAAACCGATGCACAACAGTGAAAACGCAATAAAGAATACTCATGAAGAAAAACACGATAAGGAAAATATCATGAAACAGGAAGAATTCTAAGGACGATGAGAATCTAGCATTCTCTTCTAGCATTCTCTCTCTCTCTCTCTCTCTCTCTCTCTCTCTCTCTTCGAAAAAGCAAGATCTAGCAGCGGAATCATAACTCTGCTCATAGATTCTAGGAGCTCGGCCCATAACTGTAAAGGCTCTAGAGTCGGGCCGAAAAACCAGAGTCCGTTTGGCCTGTTGTTCTTCCAGGAACGGAGCATACTCTGATACTCCACCGGATGTTGGGGGACTTCCTATGTGACGCTCTCTGCATCAGAGTGTTGAGGTTTCGCACAGGGCGCGCCTCACCTGGGCCTGCCTAGAGTGGCACGCGGTGGCACTTCGTGTCGTGGGAAAAACGCCAAAAAATTGTGGCGCTAGTCCTATGATTTGAATCTTGACTTGCCCGATTAACGAGCTCTGCTAGCCGCTCCTTCCATTGACCTTTTGTGCTATGGATGTAGTGCGACTCTTAAAGAAGGAAACGACAGTGGCGAAATCTAAACATTAATAATTGAGGACTGCTGCGAGTGAACCAAAATCGCTAGGCATTGTAACTAAAAATAGCAACCCAGTGCTTATGAACTATAAATTGCACCAGACTTAAATCTTTTTCAAAATTTAAAAAGATACTTCTTTTGAAATATGTAAATATTTTTTTAAAGTGAACCTTTTCAAATTTATGAACAAAATTTTCAAAACACAAACATTTCATGAAAAACCTGAACAGTTTTTGAATTTCTCAACCATTTCTTGAAAAAAGGAACAAAATTGAAAACGAGAACAATTGTTGACATTACGAACAATATTTAAAAAAACAGAAACATTTTTAAAAAAGGAACATCATTTGAAAATGTGAACTTTTTCTAAATTATGAATAACTTTTCAAAATGGATACATTTTCCGAAGATCCCCTGTACATTTCGGATTTCGGATCAAACTTTATAAACATGAACATTTTTCAAATATGTGAACAAACTTGGAAAAGCTGGAATATTTTTCGAAACTCTCAAACATTTTAAAAAAAATTGAGATTTTTTTCAAAATATGAACATTTTTCGGAATTATATACAATTGTTTAAAAATACAAACTTTTTTAAAATTACAAAGAACAAAATGAACAAAATTCTTTCAGTCTGCGAACAAAAATCAACACAAACATTTTCATAGCATGTGAAGAAATTTGGAAATTCTGGAACATTTTTAAAAATTCCAAAACATTTTTTGAATTTATGACTACAACTAAAAAGTATGACATTTTTTTTTGAAATTCTCCGAACATTTTTTAAATTTGCGAACTAATTAATAGAACATGAACAATTAATGAAATTTGTGAACGAAATTTCAAGGTAGGAACTTTTTTGAAATTTCGAACATTTTATGAACTTTTGAACAAAAAAATGCAAAAAATTTATTAAATTTGAAAAAAATGAATTTTAATCTTTTTTGTAAAAGAATCTAACAATATTTGAAATTCTAAACTTTTTTGCAATGTCTGACCTAAATTTAAAATCAGGAACGTTTCTGGAAAAATGAAAAACAAATTAAGAATGAACTTTTTTAAAATTCCTGAACATTTGATGAAAGAGAGAAAAAGACAAGAAAACAAAATCAAAGAATAGAAGAAGAGAAATAGAAAAAGGAAAAAAGAAAGAAAAATTAAAAAGAAACGGAGAAGGAAAAAAGAAACATAAAAAAATGGTTCAGGAACCTTCTAGAAGGTTCCCAAAATCGAAAAAACCGGCTGAGGAACCTTCGAGAACGTTCTCAAAACCGGGATATGGGAGATGCCTGTCTCGCTACTAAATGGGCCAGCCGTTTCGGGTCGATCGTGATCCCCTCTGTGCGACTCGCCAGCAATTTGACGCAGAATGCGTCGAATAGGTTTTTCCGGATGTTGGGGCCTGCCCCAAAGTCAGAACCCCATATATCGAACTCATGAATGGAAATGTTTCAACCATTGTAAATGGCAAAACTAACATATCTGGTTGAGGAACCAGAGAATTTGATAGTCCAATTCTGAAGATGAGGCACATTGAAAAGAGATGCACACCCTGTCCAAAGGAGGAAATGAGAATGTGACTATGATTCTTTACTGAGCTTGATTTTTGATTTGAAAGATTCTGCAACCACGAAGAGTTCCCGCGGTGGATGCCCTACTTTAAAATTGTTCAGCAGCCCGACAAAGTCCTAGATACACGCGTTTGGAATGGAGGGAGCATTCATATCTAGAGTAATAGGTGGGTACCTTGCACCCCTCCGGCGAGCTGATATCCACATAGGGTACCTACCTGATACGATGAGTGGCCGAGGTCCTTGATGATCGTGGGGCCTGGCGATTGACCTTCTCCATCGCTACTTCCACCCAGCTGATCTCTAGGTCATCAGTAACATATGGACATCCCTGTGCCTCCACGACGACATCCTCGCATAGGCCTTGGAGAAGAATGATATCTTCACCAGTCGGTCTGCATACCGCTTCCCGAAGGACGAGCGCGACCTTCCATTTGCTAGCGCATCTAGCAAGGCACCGGAAGGTCGTTGCGCCATCCGGAAGACCATATGGGGGTCCCCTCCAACCCACATGTTACGTGTATTTTCTTTGCAGCTAGTGACAAATTCCCTTGCCACGTGGGTAATAAATCCTCCCGCCACTTGAAATTCACCGACTTATGAATTATGCCCCCTGTGTGGTCGGGAACACAAGGATGGATTCCACATGGATTCCACGCAATGTGCAGGTGCGCGCCCTCATACGGTTGAGCTATAGAGGGCGATGGCAAAGGAGTGGCGGCTACTGGACATCAAGTATGTTTGCCACACATGATCGGAGTGGCTCTTCGATGTGCTCGAGCCGCTCATGGAATCTTCACGCATGGCACCATTGATGACCATGTGGCGTCCGTGGCACGTCTGCAATGAGATCACACACGATAAAACCCCACCCCAACGGAAGCCTCTAGACAGTTCCGGCATAGCTACTTAACGTCACTTCTTTGCATTCAGCAGCATCGAAACGATGACCGGAGTAGAGGAAAGATGGTCCCAGGGATCCGGTATTACGGGATGAACCCGGCAGTACCACCAGCGACGCGCCGTATGCGTCCCCAACTCAGTGCTCGAATGAGATATGGAGTGCACCCAAGATATGGAATGCTCAAGCTCAACGTGGATGTATACGGTGGCAGCATCTTTGCCTCTTGCCGCCATTTGTTCATATGTGATAAATGCGTTATATGCAGAACGATCGTGTGGCTGCGGTCGGGTCCTGATAGGGTTGTACACCTATGTGAACTGGACACTTGATACGTACAAGTTAATTAAGGGTTTCTATAACTCCCGAACGTATGGTGTTTCTGATGCTCGTCCCGAACGTGCCAGCAGTCGTTCGATGGTGGTACGAATCTTGAAGCAAGAGCGATCTGCCACATAAGCCTAGGATTCCGTTCGGAAAATCATCTGAGTAATCGCGAACACTTTTCATTTTCACGTATCTTATCCTACTGTTCTTCTCCACACCACCGCCTACTCTCAGCCACACACACCACTCCACTGCATCCCCCTCTCCTCGACACGGGTCTCGTGAGGAAGTGCGCTGGCGACGAGGCGGGCTGCGCCGTCCACGAGGCAGGCGGCGGCGAAGAGGATGCGGGCGGTGCCGGCCGGCAAGAGGAGGCGGCCAGCGAAGACGAGGAGGAGTGAATTGCAAAAACCCACCACTTTGAAGGCAATCTTTGCGAAAACCACTACAATATATTTTTCTTTGCAAAAAACACCGTGTCTATGGTAATCTTTTTACAGAAAGCACTGATCGACGGATCGGGCTCAGTTATGCTAGTTTATGACAGGTGGGGCCCTTTTTTGCGTACGTGGCACCGTCGGCCATCCCGACAGCCGTTAGACGGCGCCGTGTGCCTCTATCCCCCTCTGTTCGTTTGACCCCGTCGTCTCCCGCCTCCTCGCGTGTGCCCGTTGTTCCCCTTCTCCCCCCCTCTCCTGTCCGCTCTCACCCCTCCTCGCGTAGCGTAGGCAGATGGCTACTCCGGCAAAAGCAGGCGGTATTGGCGGCGGCGGTCCTCCGTACAGTGGCGCAGGCGAGGAGGATCCCGACCCAGGAGGTGAGCTCTGCGGGAGCTCGAACCCTAGCAAGGCGACGCCCAGCGCGAAGGAGGAGATGCAGTATTCGATGGAATACGCGGTGGCGGTGAAGGCGAATCCGATTGGAAGCCACCACATCGCCTCATCCTTCGACGGTGTATAGTGAGATCCCCTTCCCCTTCTCCATTACATTCCGTTTCTAGGGCTAGGGTTAGATTATAGTGAGATCCAGTTCCCCAACTCCATTGCATGTTGTTGGGCCTATGGTTGTTATTGCGATGATATGTTCCTGAAATTAACTCATTATGTTTAAATTAGGTGATGTTTGTGTCTTATTTAGTTGAAATAAGCTACGGTTATATAGTTGGAATTAGGTGCTGTGTTGATCTGTATTGCAGTAGTTCTTAATGAACCAAAGCTAGGGATTTTTTACTGTTTTGTTTTCTACTACATTGATTACTTAAGTAATCCAAAGCTTTGTATTGCTCTTGTTTGTTGCAGTTCTGCTTTTTCATAAGTGTTATAATTGAACACTTATACAACACTATGTTTCTTTATAAATTTGCAATCTGGATGATGAGGTTTGGGAATTGAGGATGCATTTTCATGACAAAGACAATCTTGAGAGAACTATGATGTTGTCAGACATCACATTTTACAATCTAGTAGCACTGATAGAGACTGAAGGATATGGTTTGAGGGATTACATGTACTATGTGAAGGATCCTGGCCTAGGGATAGAAGGAATGCAAGAAATAGAGGATGATGACATGCTGGAGGAAATTCTAGACCACATAGTACAACAGAAGCAGAAGATCTTCAATGTGACAGTTGTTAGGGCCAGTTCCCCCAAACCTGTACATATAAATAGCAGTGGTAATGTTATTGAGCAGCAGATCCCTCTGCAGGAAATTGGAGAGCCCGAACTGTATCAGGTAGATCAAGAAGGAGCATTGTTTAATGAAGGTAATGTAGAAAATTCAGATGCAACAGAAGAAGTAGCA
Source organism: Triticum aestivum (assembly GCF_018294505.1). Taxonomy (NCBI): domain Eukaryota; kingdom Viridiplantae; phylum Streptophyta; class Magnoliopsida; order Poales; family Poaceae; genus Triticum; species Triticum aestivum. The sequence continues at coordinate 840,772,650 of NC_057801.1, read as the reverse complement.
GAAGAAGAACCAGTACCAATACAGTTTGTAACACAGCAGAGCACAATCATTTCAGAGGAGCAACTGCAAATAGAAAAAATTATGGAGGAGACAAGGAGAAAGAAAATTGCAATTTTTAGGGAGAATAATAAAGAAAAAGAGAAGGCCACTCCTTTGAAAAGGAAAGTTGCAGTTATGGACAATGAAGAGGACAGTGAAGATGACAATTTGATAGAATATGGGGATATCCTTGCTAGGCTTGAGGAAATGAAAAAACAGAGGGATGATCCATTACTGCATTATGAAGGGGACACAGATGTTGAGGAGATGTGAGACAGATGAGGAGGAGGAACTGTATGAGCCATCAAGTGAAGAAGAGGATGATGATGATGAAGAGGAGGAGGAATTGGAGGAAGAGGTGCAAGAGGAGCAAAGCAATGAAGAGGAGCAAGAGAGTGGGCAAGTTATCCAGAAGAAGAATAAGGCTAAGAGGCACAGAAAAGGGCCAACTAGTAGATCACATGCAAGTGTAGAGGAGATGTGTGAGGAGGACTGGATACCATCAGATGATGAGGACAAAAAACCAGAAGACCTGGGTTTGGAAGATGATGATGGTGCTGAGGCAATGGCTTATGTGTTGCCCAATGGTAGGAAGAGTAGAGCAAAGAAGATGAAGCCAAGGTTATGGTATGCTGAGGACAGAGCTGACCCACAGGACCAATTTGTGAAGCATGTTTGCTTCATTGATGTCTACCAGTTCAGAACTGCACTCCAAACCCTGCACATATCACAGAACATGAACTTTGTGTTGGAAATATGCCCTAGAGGCAATAATAAAATGATTATTATTATATTTCCTTGTTCATGATAATTGTATTTTATTCATGCTATAATTGTGTTATCCGGAAATCGTAATACATGTGTGAATACATAGACCACAACATGTCCCTAGTAAGCCTCTAGTTGACTAGCTCATTGATCAACAGATAGTCATGGTTTCCTGACTATAGACATTGGATGTCGTTGATAACGGGATCACATCATTAGGAGAATGATGTGATGGACAAGACCCAATCCTAAGCATAGCACAAGATTGTGTAGTTCGTTTGCTAGAGCTTTTCCAATGTCAAGTATCTTTTCCTTAGACCATGAGATCGCGTAACTCCCGGATACCATAGGAGTGCTTTGGGTGTACCAAACGTCACAACGTAACTGGGTGACTATAAAGGTATGCTACGGGTATCCCCGAAAGTATCTGTTGGGTTGACATGGATCGAGGCTGGGATTTGTCACTCCGTATGACGGAGAGGTATCTCTGGGCCCACTCGGTAATGCATCATCATAATGAGCTCAAAGTGACTAAGTAGTTAGTCACGGGATCATGCATTATGGTACGAGTGAAGTGACTAGCCGGTAACGAGATTAAACGAGGTATTAGGATACCGACGATCGAATCTTGGGCAAGTAACGTACCGATTGACAAAGGGAGTTGTATACGGGGTTATTTGAATCCTCTACATCGTGGTTCATCCGATGAGATCATCGAGGAGCATGTGGGAGCCAACATGGGTATCCAGATCCCGCTGTTGGTTATTGACCGAAGAGTTGTCTCGGTCATGTCTGCGTGTCTCCCGAACCCGTAGGGTCTACACACTTAAGGTTCGGTGACGCTAGGGTTGTAGAGATATGAGTATGCAGCAACCCGAAAGTTGTTCGGAGTCCCGGATGAGATCCCGGACGTCACGAGGAGTTCCGGAATGGTCCGGAGGTAAAAAATTATATATAGGAAGTCAGGTTTCGGCCATCGGGAAAGTTTCGGGGGTCACCGGTATTGTACCGGGACCACCGGAAGGGTCCCGGGGGTCCACTGGGTGGGGCCACCTATCCTGGAGGGCCCCATGGGCTGAAGTGGGAGGAGAACCAGCCCCTGGTGGGCTGGTGCGCCCCCCTTGCCCCCCCTGCGCCTAGGGTTGGAAACCCTAGGGGTGGGGGCGCCTCCACCTGGCTTGGGGGGCAAGCCAGCCCCCTTGGCCGTCGCCCCCTTGGAGATTGCATCTCCTGAAGGAAATATGCCCTAGAGGCAATAATAAAGTTATTATTTATTTCCTTATATCATGATAAATGTTTATTATTCATGCTAGAATTGTATTAACCGGAAACATAATACATGTGTGAATACATAGACAGACATAGTGTCACTAGTATGCCTCTACTTGACTAGCTCATTAATCAAAGATGGTTATGTTTCCTAGCCATGGACAAAAGAGTTGTCATTTGATTAACGGGATCACATCATTAGGAGAATGATGTGATTGACACGACCCATTCCGTTAGCTTAGCACTTGATCGTTTAGTATGTTGCTATTGCTTTCTTCATGACTTATACATGTTCCTATGACTATGAGATTATGCAACTCCCGTTTACCGGAGAAATACTTTGTGTCCTACCAAACGTCACAACGTAACTGGGTGATTATAAAGGAGCTCTACAGGTGTCTCCGAAGGTACATGTTGGGTTGGCGTATTTCAAGATTAGGATTTGTCACTCCGATTGTCGGAGAGGTATCTCTGGGCCCTCTCGGTAATGCACATCACTATAAGCCTTGCAAGCAATGTAGCTAATGAGTTAGTTACGGAATGATGCATTACGGAACGAGTAAAGAGACTTGCCGGTAACGAGATTGAACTAGGTATTGAGATACCGACGATCGAATCTCGGGCAAGTAACATACCGATGACAAAGGGAACAACGTATGTTGTTATGCGGTTTGACCGATAAAGATCTTCGTAGAATATGTGGGAGCCAATATGAGCATCCAGGTTCCACTATTTGTTATTGACCGGAGACGTGTCTCGGTCATGACTACATTGTTCTCGAACCCGTAGGGTCCGCACGCTTAAGGTTTCGATGACAGTTATATTATGAGTTTTGACGTATCGAAGGAGTTCGGAGTCCCGGATGAGATCGGGGACATGACGAGGAGTCTCGAAATGGTCGAGACGTAAAGATCGATATATTGGACGAATATATTCGGACTTCGGAAAGGTTCCGAGTGATTCGGGTATTTTTCGGAGTACCGGAGAGTTACGGGAATTCGCCGGGGAGTATATGGGCCTTATTAGGCCATACGGGAATAGAGGAGAGAGGCCAAAAGGAAGGAGGCCTGCGCCCCCCCTCTGGTCCGAATTGGACAAGGGGCGCAGCCCCCTTTTCCTTCTTCCTCTCCCCCTCTTTCCCCTTCTCCTACTCCAACAAGGAAGGAGGGAGTCCTACTCCCGGTGGGAGTAGGACTCCCCTTGGCGCGCCCCTCCTAGGCCGGCCGCCCCCTCCCCCTTGCTCCTTTATATACGGGGGCAGGGGGCACCTCTAGGCACAACAACAATTGATCCCTTGGATCTCTTAGCCGTGTGCGGTGCCCCCCTCCACCATAGTCCACCTCGATAATATCGTAGCGGTGCTTAGATGATGCGGAGCATCCCGCGTCTCTATAGGATTCCACCCTACATCATTAGGCGAAGCCCTGCGACAGTAGAACATCAAGATCGGCACCACGCTGTCGTGCTGACAGAACTCTCCCTCGACACTCGGCTGGATCGGAGTTTGAGGGACGTCATCGAGCTGAACGTGTGCAAGAACTCGGAGGTGCCGTAGTTTCGGTGCTTGATTGGTCGGGCCGTGAAGACGTACGACTACATCAACCGCGTTGTTCTAACGCTTCCACTTTCGGTCTACGAGGGTACGTGGACACACTCTCCCCTCTCGTTGCTATGCATCACCATGATCTTGCGTGTGCGTAGGATTTTTTTTTTGAAATTACTACGTTCCCCAACAGTGGCATCCGAGCCTAGGTTTTATGCGTTGATGTTATTTGCACGAGTAGAAGACACGTGAGTTGTGGGCGATACAAGTCATACTGCTTACCAGCATGTCATAATTTGGTTCAGCGGTATTGTTGGATGAAGCGGCCCGGACCGACATTACGCGTACGCTTACGCGAGACTGGTTTTACCGCCATGCTTCACACACAGGTGACTAGCGGGTGTCTGTTTCTCCAACTTTAGTTGAACCGAGTGTGGCTACGCCCGGTCCTTGCAAAGGTTAAAACAACACTAACTTGACGAACTATCGTTGTGGTTTTGATGCGTAGGTAAGAACGGTTCTTGCTCAGCCCGTAGCAGCCACGTAAAATTTGCAACAACAAAGTAGAGGACGTCTAACTTGTTTTTGCAGGGCATGTTGTGATGTGATATGGTCAAGACGTGATGCTATATTTTATTATATGAGATGATCATGTTTTGTAACCGCAGTTATCGGCAACTGGCAGAAGCCCTATGGTTGTCTCTTTGTTGCATAAGATGCAAGTGCCAAATAATTGCTTTACTTTATTGCTATGCGATAGCAATAGTTGCAAGAGCAATAGTTGGTGAGACGACCATGTGACAACACATTGATATAGATCAAGATGATGAAGATCATGATGTCATGCCGGTGACGATAGAGATCATGACAGTACTTTGGAGATGGAAATCAAAGGCGCAAGATGATCATGGCCATATCATGTCACATATTTTGATTGCATATGATGTTTATCTGTTGTACATCTTATTTTGCATAGTTCGACGGTAGCATTTTAAGATGATCTCTCACTAAATTATCAAGAAGTGTTCTCCCTGAGTATGCACCGTTGCCAAAGTTCGTCGTGCCCAGACACCACATGATGATCGGGTGTGATAAGCTCAACGTCCAAATACAACGGGTGCAAAACAGTTGCACACGCGGAATACTCAGGTTAGACTTGACGAGCCTAGCATATACAGATATGGCCTCGGAACACGGAGACCGAAAGGTCGAGCATGAATCTTATAGTAGATATGATCAACATAGTGATGTTCACCATTGAAAACTACTCCATCTCACGTGATGATCGGACATGGTTTAGTTGATTTCGATCACGTGATCACTTAGATGACTAGAGAGATGTCTGTCTAAGTGGGAGTTCTTAAGTAATATGATTAATTGAACTTAAATTTATCACGAACTTAGTCCTGGTAGTATTTTGCAAATTATGTTGTAGATCAATAGCTTGCGTTGTTGCTTTCATATGTTTATTTTGATATGTTCCTAGAGAAAATTGTGTTGAAAAATGTTAGTAGCAATGATGCGGATTGGATCCGTGATCTGAGGTTTATCCTCATTGCTGCATAGAAGAATTATGTCCTTAATGCACCACTAGGTGACAGACCTATTGCAGGAGCAAATGCAGATGTTATGAACGTTTGGCTACCTCAATATGATGACTACTTGATAGTTTAGTGCACCATGCTTAACGGCTTAGAATCGGGACTTCAAAGACGTTTTGAACGTCATGGACCATATGAGATGTTCCGGGAGTTGAAGTTAATATTTCAAGCAAATACCCGAGTTGAGAGACTTGAAGTCTCCAACAAGTTCTATGGCTAAAAGATGGAGGAGAATCGCTCAACTAGTGAACATGTGCTCAGATTGTCTGGGTACTACAATCGCTTGAATCAAGTGGGAGTTAATCTTCCAGATAAGATAGTGATTGACAGAGTTCTCTAGTCACCATCACCAAGTTAGTAGAACTTTGTGATGAACTATAGTATGCAAGGCATGACGAAAACAATTCCCGAGCTCTTCGTGATGTTGAAATCGACGAAGGTAGAAATCAAGAAAGAGCATCAAGTGTTGATGGTTGACAAGATCACTAGTTTCGAGTAAAGGGCAAAGGGAAAGAAAGGGAACTTCAAGTAGAATGACAAGAAAGTTGTCACTCCCACGAAGAAGCCCAAAGCTGAACCAAAGCCTGAAACTGGGTGCTTACGCTGCAAAGGAAATGGTCACTGGAAACGGAAATACCCTGAATATTTGGTGGATAAGAAGGATGGCAGAGTGAACAAGGGTATATTTGATATACAGATTATTGATGTGTACCTTACTAGTGTTTATAGTAGCCCCTGAGTATTTGATACTTGTTCGGTTGCTAAAAATTAGTGACTCAAAACAGGAGTTACAGAATAAATAGAGACTAGTTGAGGGTGAAGTGACGATGAGTGTTGGAAGTAGTTCCAAGATTGATATGATCATCATCGCACACTCCCTATACTTTCGGGATTAGTGTTAAACCTAAATAAATTTTATTTGGCGTTTGCGTTGAGCATGAATATGATTTGATCATGTTTATTGCGATACAGTTATTCATTTAAAGTCAAAGAATAATTGTTGTTCTGTTTACATGAATAAAACCTTCGATGGTCATACACCCAATGAAAATAGTTTGTTGGATCTCGATCGTAGAAATACACATATTCATAATATTGATGCCAAAAGATGCAAAGTTGATAATGATAGTGCAACTTATTTGTGGCACTGCCGTTTAGGTCATATCGGTGTAAAGCGCATGAAGAAACTCCATAAAGATGGATTTTTGGAATCACTTGGTTATGAATCATTTGATGCTTGCGAACCGTGCCTTTTGGGCAAGATGACTAAAACTCCGTTCTCCGGAACAATGGAATGAGCTACTAACTTATTGGAAATAATACATACCGATGTATGCGATCCAATGAGTGTTGATGCTCGTGGCAAGTATCATTATTTTCTGACCTTCACAGATGATTTGAGCAGATATGGGTATATCTACTTAATGAAACACAAGTCTGAAACATTTGAAAAGTTCAAAGAATTTCAGAGTGAAGTGGAGAATCATCGTAACAAGAAAATAAAGTTTCTACGATCTGATCGTGGAGGAGAATATTTGAGTTACGAGTTTGGCCTTCATATAAAACAATGGGAATAGTTTCACAGTTCACACCACCTGGAAACACCACAACGTTATGGTGTGTCCGAACGTCATTACCGCACTTTATTGGATATGGTGCGATCTATGATGTATCTTACCGGTTTACCACTATCGTTTTGGGGTTATGCATTAAAGACAGCTGCATTCACTTTAAATAGGGCACCATCAAAATCCGTTGAGACGGCGCCTTATGAACTGTGGTTTGGCAAGAAATCAAAGTTGTCATTTCTTAAAAGTTTGGGGTTGCGATGCTTATGTGGAAAAGTTTCAACCTGATAAGCTCGAACCCAAATTGGAGAAATGCGTCTTCATAGAATACCCAAAGGTAACTATTGGGTACACCTTCTATCACAGATCCGAAGGCAAGTTATTCATTGCTAAGATGGATCCTTTCTAGAGAAGAAGTTTCTCTCGAAATAAGTGAGTGGGAGGAAAGTAGAACTTGATGAGGTAATTGTACCTTCTCCCTTATTGGAAAGTAGTTCATCACAGAAATCAGTTCCAGTGATTCCTACACCGATTAGTGAGGAAGTTAATGATGATGATCATGAAACTTTGGATCAAGTTACTACAGAAACTCGTAGGTCTTCCAGAGTATGGTCCGCACCAAAGCGGTACGGTAATCCTGTTCTGAAAGTCATGTTACTAGACCATGATAAACCTATGAACTATGAGGAAGCGATGATGAGCCCAGATTCCGCGAAATGGCTTAAGGCCATGAAATCTGAGATGGGATCCATGTATGAAAACAAAGTGTGGACTTTGGTTGACTTGCTCGATGATCAGCAAGCCATGTTAAATAAATGGATCTTCAAGAGGAAGACGGACACTGATAGTAGTGTTACTATCTACAAAGCTCGATGTCGGTGTCAAAACCGGCGGATCTCGGGTAGGGGGTCCCAAGCAGTGCGTCCTAGGATCAATGGTAACAGGAGACAAGGGACACGATGTTTACCCAGGTTCGGGCCCTCTCGATGGAGGTAAAACCCTACTCCTGCTTGATTAATATTGATGATATGGGTAGTACAAGAGTTGATCTACCACGAGATCAGAGAGGCTAAACCCTAGAAGCTAGCCTATGGTATGATTGTTGTTGTATATTGTATATCTGTCGACTAGCCTGGCCCTGGTTTATATAATGCACCAGAGGCCCAGGATAATAAGAGTCCTAGCCGAATACGCCGGTGGGGGAGGAGTCCTTGTCTTGATCGCCAAGTCTTGTAGATTCTTCCTTGTATGCGGCAACTGTCTGGACTGGCCCATGAGTATACGGCCATGGGGATCCTCGGCCCAATCCAACTGATCGGGAGACGACGTGGTGAGTCCCCCCTAGTCCAGGACACGAACGCCCCCAGTCCAGGCAAGGAGACGGAGCAGGTCGGGGAGGAGATGTGTCAGCCGAGGTGTTGAAGTAGTTCGGCGTGATGGACACCGGCTCGATGAAGCAACAGTTCGGCCATGCCGATGCAGGTCGTAGCTTGTGACGTGATCAATGCTGGCTTGATAAAGTGACCGTGCGACGATGCCGGTGTGCCCGCTCCGTGTAATCCGTGGGGCGGCGATGTTGGTGATGATTTATCCTTCGCGATGCCGAATTATTGTTCGGCTGGCCGAGATGATGATCCGAAGAAATTGAGCTCAGCTCAACAAAGCGACGACGTGTCTAACGCAGGTCGGCCGTCGTGGAGTGATGTTGTCGGGCTGGTTTGACACCGGCGCGACGGTGAAGTTCGTATTGCAAGAATACTTTTAATACTACTGGGAAGTGTTTGAGAATAAAACACAACACCCCATATGAAAACTTCCTTCAAAAAGGATGTCCGAGATCCCGTTCATAAAGAATATGAATTCGGGTCGGATTCGTTCTCGCGCAGAAAACAGATCCAAAAAGTGATGCACTAATCAGAAGTTTTCCGGAGTTTCGACGGTCGGATCGAGCTGAATGTTTGGCAGGTGGTAGATATGGGAATTCCACAGCAAATCAACGGTTGGATCTTCCAAAGGACATCCGAGCTAGATGCTGGATACCACGCTCTAAACTCGTCCGGATTCTCGTCCAGATTCAACAGGGCTCCGGTATATCGGACATTGTCGGAGATTCCTCCATCGAAACTCGACGAAATTTTTGCAGGGTTGTTGTAGACTTAATGCCGCGTAATTCCACCGAAGTAATCGTTTAGGCGACACTCGAGGAGGCGGTGGCGGCGGATACAAGTTTGCTGTCCAGAAAAACAGCACGGTCGCCTGAGGGCAATGTTGACGTAGAGCCCCCGAGCTCCATGGATGACTCCTCCATGATCTTGATAGAGATCGGAGTTGGTGTTGATGGAGGCCCTCATCCGAACATGACGATCGGAGGTAGGGCGCAGTCCTTGGTCAAGCCAAGGTGACCAGTCGAGCCGGGGACGAAGAAGCCGACGTCGCACTTGACCTGCAGTCGAGCCATTGATCCTTTCGCCGATCACACAACGGAACTCTCAATGAAAGCACCAATGTCGGTGTCAAAACCGGCGGATCTCGGGTAGGGGGTCCCAAGCAGTGCGTCCTAGGATCAATGGTAACAGGAGACAAGGGACACGATGTTTACCCAGGTTCGGGCCCTCTCGATGGAGGTAAAACCCTACTCCTGCTTGATTAATATTGATGATATGGGTAGTACAAGAGTTGATCTACCACGAGATCAGAGAGGCTAAACCCTAGAAGCTAGCCTATGGTATGATTGTTGTTGTATATTGTATATCTGTCGACTAGCCTGGCCCTGGTTTATATAATGCACCAGGGGCCCAGGATAACAAGAGTCCTAGCCGAATACGCCGGTGGGGGAGGAGTCCTTGTCTTGATCGCCAAGTCTTGTAGATTCTTCCTTGTATGCGGCAACTGTCCGGACTGGCCCATGAGTATACGGCCATGGGGATCCTCGGCCCAATCCAACTGATCGGGAGACGACGTGGTGAGTCCCCCCTAGTCCAGGACACCGTCACTCGACTTGTTGTGAAAGGTTTTTGACAAGTTCAAGGTGTTGAATATGATGAGATTTTCTCACTCGTAACGATGCTTAAGTCTGTCTGAATCATGTTAGCAATTGCCACATTTTATGAAATCTGGCAAATGGATATCAAAACTGTGTTCCTGAATGGATTTTTGGAAGAAGAGTTGTATATGATGCAACCAGAAGGTTTTGTCGATCCGAAAGGTGCTAACAAAATATGCAAGCTCCAGCGATCCATCGATGGACTGGTGCAAGCATCTCGGAGTTGGAATATACGCTTTGATGAGTTGATCAAAGCATATGGTTTTATACAGACTTTTGGAAAGTTCTGTGTTTACAAGAAAGTGAGTGGGAGCACTACAGCCTTTCTGATAAGTATATGTGAATGACATATTGTTGATCAGAAATGATGTAGAATTTTCTGGAAAGCATAAAGAAGTGTTTGAAAGGAGTTTTTCAAAGAAATACCTCGGTGAAGCTGCTTACATATTGAGCATCAAGATCTATTGAGATAGATCAAGACGCTTGATAAGTTTTTTCAATAAGTACATACCTTGTCAAGATTTTGAAATAGTTCAAGATGGAACAGTCAAAGAAAGAGTTCTTGCCTATGTTGCAAAGGTGTGAAATTGAGTAAGACTCAAATCCCGACCACGGCAGAAAATAGAAAAGAAGAATGAAAGTCATTCCCTATGCCTCAGTCATAGATTCTATAAAATATGCTATGCTATGTACCAGACCTATTGTATACCTTGCTCTGAATTTGGCAAGGGAGTACAATAGTGATCTAGGAGTAGATCACTGGACATTGGTCAAGAATATCCTTAGTGAGGACTAAGGAAATATTTCTCGATTATGGAGGTCATAAAAGAGCCTGTCGTAAAGAGTTACATCGGTGCAAGCTTTTACACCGATCCAAATAACTCTGAGTCTCAATCTGGATACATATTGAAACTGGGAGCAATTAGCTAGAGTAGCTCCGTGCAGAACATTGTAGACATAGAATATCTGCAAAATGCATACGGCTCTGAATGTAACAGACCTGTTGACTAAGCTTCTCTCACGAGCAAAACATGATCACACCTTAGTACTCTCTGGGTGTTAATCACATAGCGATGTGAACTAGATTATTGACTCTAGTAAACCCTTTGGGTGTTGATCACATGACGATGTGAACTATGGGTGTTAATCATATACAGATATGAATATTGGTGTTAAAATCACATGATGATGTGAACTAGATTATTGACTCTAGTGCAAGTGGGAGACTGAAGGAAATATGCTCTAGAGGCAATAATAAAGTTATTATTTATTTCCTTATATCATGATAAATGTTTATTATTCATGCTAGAATTGTATTAACCGGAAACATAATACATGTGTGAATACATAGACAAACATAGTGTCACTAGTATGCCTCTACTTGAGTAGCTCATTAATCAAAGATGGTTATGTTTCCTAGCCATGGACAAAAGAGTTGTCATTTGATTAACGGGATCACATCATTAGGAGAATGATGTGATTGACATGGCCCATTCCGTTAGCTTAGCACTTGATCGTTTAGTATGTTGCTATTGCTTTCTTCATGACTTATACATGTTTCTATGACTATGAGATTATGCAACTCCCGTTTACACTACTAGAAATACCACTACTAATGGCGCACCTATTATGGCCATTAATGGCACATCACTGGTGCGCCACTGACAGCACGCCATTAGTAATTTTTACTAATGGCGCACCAGCTGGTGCGCCATTAGTATCTGGTATACTAATGGCGCACCACCTGGTGCGCCATTAGTATATGCGAGGGTGCGCCATTAGTATGCCTCCCAGTTGGCATGTACACCCAGGTGCTTTGGCATACTAATGGCGCACCACCTCTGGATGCGCCATTAGTAACCGCAGCATACTAATGGCGCACTACCCGGTGATGCGCCATTAGTATGCACTGTCATACTAATGGCGCACTGTCGTGTGATGCGCCATTAGTATGAATATTAGGTTTTTTTTATTTTTTTATTTTCTGTTTTTTGCACAGGTTACAAAATGTATAATTTGACAAAATATAGACAGCACACATCAACAATAGATTCATCAAATACAATAGAAGATTAGTCTTTGAATACAATTCATCATATTAGTCTCCGAATACAATTCATCATATTAGTCTCCGAATTAAAAAGACCGAACAAAGATAGAACATTATATTACAAGTCTCGAGACCGCGAGTAGCGAGTTTGTCTTCGCATTACAAGTCGATATCGATCATCTAAACTACCATCACATAGAAGAGAGCTGCGGTCATCACGATGAGCATCATCACGATGAAACTCGTCTTCATCCGGTTCCTCCAACGCTCCCTCCCCTCTCCCGCTAGATAGCGGGCGTATCTAGATTCGGCCTCGGCCCTAGTGGTGTACCCTTTGTAACTGTTACCGCTGAATCGGTGAACCTGTCTCCGACACTCCTCCCAGTCATCGTAGACTCCGGGAACCTTACCCTTGTATACGACATACGTCGGCATCACTATGCACTAGCCAAACGAAACGTTAGTACCAATTCACAGACAATACATAAGCAATATATAATTATGCAACAGAACGATCGGAAGAGAAAAGCAAGACATTAATAGCATCGATTACATCTAAGTTGAACGACTCTCAAAACCAAAGAGACATACTACAAGTTCATTAAAGTTTAATTACAACATGAGCCAATCGATTTTTCAGAACTAGACAACTCGACTCAAGGGACCGGAGCGTGGATGAAGCCGCCGTCTATCGTGGGAGTCATGAAAGAACGGGCGTTGTCATCCTGCATTTGTAGCATTGTGTCGATGCCACTGTTGGACGGTTGATTTCTGAGGTAGAACTGCCCCGAGGTACGAAGGACATCTTGATGGATGATTTCCGCAAACTCCGACTGGATGCGAAAGAATTCTTGTCGGAGGTCCGCGTCCTGGATTGCCGACACGCTCGCGGCCCAATCTTGGAGTTTACTCGGTAGAAGAAGTTGATGATGGTCCCGTACGATTGCCCGCATGTGATGGATGGCGTAGTAGGCACCCTTCTGACCGCCAGGCGGCTGCTTGACGCAGCAGAACATCGTATTGTGGGAGAACACGTGCTTGCCGTACTTACGAATAGGCCTGGTGAAGGTGCCTCCAGATTGGGCGTAGCCGGGGAGAACATCATCAAGAACCTTCTTGACATTTGTGTAGTCTACGTTCGACTGACGGTCCGGGTCGAAATACGTGGCCATGGAATATTTGGGGCTTAGGAGGATGAGCGTGCAACGTGTGTCACTGCAGAAAACACGGAATGTTAAAAGAAAAACGATCGAAAAGTAAGAATTCATATGTTACGGGCCGGTTGAGGGGAGGACTTACTCGGGAAAGTAAGGCACGAGGAAGTTATCCTTATCTTGGTTTGCCAGAATGACGCCTTCGAGGTAAGAACTCGCGACTTGCCGGTCCCCAGCGCTGCCCAAGATCTTGGCACGCATGTAGAAGGGGTCGACTATCACGATGTCCGGGGTCTTGTCGCGAATGATCCGCATCTCCATACTCAGCGAAAATAGCCGAACGAAGGTGTAGTGCAGCGGATGAAGGTTAAACATAGCAAAGATGTCATCAAACCGCAGGACGATCGTACCCCCGATGTCGCCATCCACAAAGCCCTTGCCCTCTGGCACCTTGGCCATGAAAACCGGGTATGCCACATCCTTCTCTCTGAGACGCCGCTTCTCCAAAGAAAGAACACTGTCGTGCAGACTCCGCATAGCACCGGTTGCAGCATTGAGCATATTTGGTGGTAGCATCGCCCTACCCGCCACATGCACCCTCCTCGAGATATCCTGCGGTGAAGGTGGCCCGTCCTAAGCACGGATCGTACTCGGTGCCGGCTGGCTCGCACCCTTCTTAGTCTTTCTTTTGCGTGCCTTCTTCTTCTCCTGTAATGGGACCGAGTTCTGCTCACAGACCGCCTTCTTGAGTGTGTTGGGGCTGATAATATTTCGCACCTCGCCTATCTGAGGCTCGGTGAAGTCGGCAGCTGGAGGCGTCTCCTGAGAGCTGAACGCCAGACGGCGCCTGTTGCAACTTGGCTTCTCCGCGGTACGTGCTAGATCGCACACGTCTTTTGTTGGGTTTGGTTCTTGAGAAGGAGGCCCCATGAAGTCGCCATCGTACCCATGCTCGGCAAAGTACTGATCGACGTTGCCAAATGTATCATCGTCGTCGTCGTCGTCGTTCTGATCCTGTGCCATATGCATGTTTGGATCCAGTGGCATAGGGATGTCCGGCACCGTTACGGCGGTCTTGCCATGGGGCCGACTTGGCGCCGGCACGACTGGCGGTGTTGTCTTTGGGGTGGTGTCCCCCGCCCCCAAACGAATCTGGCTCTTCGGCCAAAGCAGGGGCCAGCTCAGGCAGGCGCTGAGGGTCATCACGTCATCATCGTCGGCCCCGACGGGTCGAATCGGAGGTAACAAGTCGTCGCAGCCTGGCAGCACCCGAACCAGTTGAACCCTAAACAAGTTGGGTGGCATCTGGGTACCGTGGAACAAGGGGTTGCCCGGTTGAACGATTTTGCCCTTGGCGACATCGACCAACTCGTTGTTCACGAAGTGGAGGAGAGTGCACGGAACGTCGGCGGCGCCCTGCGAAAACATGTAGGACGTCAGGGATGCCCAGTCAAAGGCAAGGAGATGAAGTCCTCGGCCAAGAGAGGCTTAATTAGTTACCGTGATGATGGCGTCGAGCTCGGCTAATGTCGAGGCACCGCCAACGGCGGGCGTGCAGTTGACGGAGCGGCCGCTTGCTGAAGAGGTGCTGGCCGGCGTACACCCGGGTGCATTAAGCTCCCGTGCCGGCGTCGGAGACACCAATGCCGCCTCCGCCGGAGGCACCAATGGCCCCGCCATCGCATTATGCGAGTTGCTGGCCGTGAAGCTAGGAATCGGGGGCGGCCCCTGTTGGCCGCCCGCAATCCACGCACTCAACCCTGAGATCAAGGTAGGCACAAGGGCGGTGATCATCTCTCCGAGTCGTTGTTCCACTTGCTCTTGCACAATCTCTGGAATCCGCGCCACCTGTGCCTTGAGTTCTTGAACCTCTCGCGCCTGGCTTTCCGAGCTGGTCTTTTTCTCCTTCCGCACACCAGCGGTATAGTATGACCCCCATTTTGTCGACAAGCCTTTGCCGGCCACACGACCAGCTGACGTCGGCTTACTGAGCTTATCCTTGTTCTTCATTATATTCAACCCCCTATTTAGAGTGGTGTCCCAAGGGTTGCTCTGAGTCGACCCCGCGCTACTGCTTTCAGTCGCCTGCGGAAGGAATGTGAACCATTTAGAAATTCGGCTTCATTAATTAGAATGCAACCATATGGAGCTAATTACGCGGGGGTGTATTCCTTACCAGAACAAGCTCAAGCTGCCTGGTCTTCGGATCCGTGGTAAGCTCCTTTGTTTTCGGGTCCTTCTTGTACCGGGCCCTGACAAAGTTCCTGGTCTGCTTGTCACCGTATTTATCGAAGAGGGGCGGTAGGCCTTGCTCGGCACGGTCCGCCTCCTCCTTGTCCCATATAGGCTCCGCCACTCTGTAACCGCCGGGACCGAGTGTGTGTTCCCCTATGTTCAGCTCCCGCATTTGTTTCCCCCACTCACTTGATTGGGAGCTTGCGGTGCTCGAGCAATTGATCTTGAAGTCGTTGTAGTCATCTTCGGTGATCGAAGGATTTTTCTCCTTGATCTTCTCATAACTCTCACCTTTCTCGATCATTCTCTTCACATTGCTTTTCCAAGTAGACAGGGCCTTGCTCATCTTCGTGAGGGCAGCATTGTTCACTTTATTCCCTTTGAGGCTTGTGTTTTCGAATTCAGCGGGGAACTTGTATCGTTCGTGCAGCTTCGTGAAGAGGAGGTGGCGCAAATTCCCCCGGTCAGGATGCCTCAGGTTCTCGGTGTTGATCGAGACGGTGCTCCGGACAATGCACCCGAGCTGAAGCGAGTACCCCTTGACTATTCGTTCGGGCGCCGTTGGATTCCCGTTGGAGTCCACTTCAGTAACTTCCTCCTTGAGGGTGCGGAGCACGATCGGGCGCCGGTCCTTCCGTTGCCTCTTCGGCTGGCTGCTATCTGTGCGTGCGCCGCCATCATCAGTGGTGGCATCCTCGGCGGCACCATCAGTGGTGGCATCAGTGTGGTCATCCTCGGCGGCACCATCTGTGGTCTCAGGATCGGTGGGGAAGGCGGCGGCCTCATACAAGTGAGGTTGTTCCTCCATCTCCTGGGACAGCTCCCAGAATGCCTTGCCGCCCGAACCCCCGGCCTCATCGTTGTGGGCCATGTTTCTCTCTAAATAGAAACAAAGTTTGGTCAAAAAGTTGGTTATTGTCAAGGAAAAAGATCATGGTCTCATCATTTAGGGTTTGTCGACACCGAGGCATCCTAAAATCTAAGCTTTTATCATTGAGGGTTTTTCGACGCCAAGGCACCCTAAAAGCCTAACTTTTCATCATTTCGGTTTTTATCGACACCGAGGCACCCTAAAAGCCATGCATTAGTCACAAGTACGCCGGGGCACTTGATCCTACTTAATTAACTACTAAGATACCCCGGCCCATGCATTAGTCACAAGTACCCCATATGTCCTATTTTTAGCAAAGTCATGCTAAAATTCACGGAAAATTTCAGCATGACCTTTGCTGAAAATAGGACATATGGAGTACCCGAATTTGCTGGAACGGAAGTTAATCGACATTCCAGCAAACTCAAGGGCCTCTCGGGTGGACAAGGCAAAAAAGGCCTTCATCACAACATGCAAAAAAGAGAGAGTCACGGACAGTGACATGATACATTTTCATAAAAGCTTGTGGAGCCCGGGGCATCTGAACATTAAGCCCGACTAAGGTGCGCCTGTACCACACCTTAGTATTCTGCAGGACTACACACTGTACCAAGAACTGATTGTCGCTGCTACTATTTATTGGACAGCAGTATCTTGCAGAACAAGAGATGCTAAGTTTTAAATCATATATTTGCATTCTTATAAAGTTAATAATCACTGAAATAGGCATAAAGCTGTAGCGACCTTGCCCAAGTAAATCCAGTTATCTGTTTCTAGGAAAGAACATTGGTCATTGCAGTGTGAAACCTGAGAAACACAGCACTGACCTTAATCATATATACATATTTGACCAGACACATCAATCAAAGCAGCCTTGCAATATTATGTTCCAGTGCAGTAGAAAATTTACATCAGACTAATTAGGTCCATCTTCCTTTATTTGAGATAGTTAGCTGGAACTTATGAGTAAAACACAAGTCTAATACCAGCGAAAAAATCTAGCATCTTAACCATTAATTTGAGATAGTTTGGTTTGGTGGTTTCAGTTTCCAGCCTGATTGGTGATGGTAGTTTGAGTTTGAGGTACCAGTTTAATCTCCAGATTCATCATAGCTTAAGAAAATGCTGTGCTAACTACAAGTCAGACAGCATCTCAATCTCAATCTCAAACTCAATCTCATCTCATCCAGAGGAGAGTGACAACAAAATCAACGGAAACAATTATGGTACCCATTAAACTAGGAGACAACATTCAGACGCCAGCAGCCATTAAACCAAATCAAGCAACCAAAAAGTACCCATGAAATACAATCGAGAAATGAAGGCTACGATTTAAATACAATCTATCTTAGCTAGCTATCTGTTCACAATCTTCTTGCCCTTCTTTTTCGCAAATGGAGTTCTTCTGTGGAACAGACGTCCTTTAGGTAGGGTGGTCCTGCTTCTTCTTGTGGTGTATGCTGCTACTTCATCATCATCGTCATGTTCGATCCTCGGGTCGCCGTACTTGTCGAAGTCTTGCTCATTGGCTACTCCATCCATTCCGATGATCTTCCTTTTGCCTCTCCTCACGACAACACGACTGGGCTTTGGCGGGTCGGTAATGAAGAAGCATTGGTCCACTTGGGGAGCCAGTACCCATGGCTCATTTTTCGCGGTGACGTTTGCGCCCGCGGTCTTGGATTTGGCTTCGGGTATAACCATGGTGGTGAAATACCGGTCTTCTTTTATGACGTTCTTGGCCCATCTGACACGAAACATCGGGACCTTCTCTCCAGCGTAGCTCAGCTCCCAGATCTCCTCGATCCTTCCGTAGTATGTGTCCTTGTCGTTACCGGTGTAGGATTCCATCGTTACCCCGGAGTTCTGATAACCATCGCTCTTCATGTCCTTGGCCTCGGTGTAGAATGTGTAGCCGTTGATATCGTACGCCTCATAGGTCATCAGGTTGTGCTCGGCGCCCTGTGACAAGGCGAATATGAGTTGTTCTTCCGCGGAAGAATCCTCATGTAAAGGGTACGACAGAAGCTTATGCTTGAACCAACGCGTGAAACATGAGTTGTGCTCTTTGAGTATATCTCCGTCCGTCCTCTGTTGGCCTCGGTCATTGTACGTCTTTTTAATAAAGGTTTTGTGCTCTACCAACCAAGGATCGACCACGTCTATGTGTTGTAGCGCGACTAGGTTTGCTCTTTCAAAGTCGGCGAGTCGACCCTCCAAGTCGACATGCATTTCGCGGCGACCCTCACGGTGACCCCATCCAGCGAGCCTGCCGAGGTGCCTGTTGACGGGCAGACCAACGGGGTTCTCGATGCCTAGATAATTCGTGCAGTAGGAGATGCACTCTTCGGTCAGAAAGCCCCTGGCTATGCTTCCTTCTGGACGTGACATGTTGCGAATGTATCCTTTGATGACACCATTCATCCTTTCGAACGGCATCATGCTGTGCAGGAACATCGGCCCGAGTTGGATGATATCCTCCACTATATGGACCAGCAGATGCACCATAACGTCGAAGAATGCGGGCGGGAAGTACATCTCAAGCTCGCATAGTATCACCACGATCTCTTCCTGTAGCCTTCTGAGTTGCCTCACGCCAATCGACTTCCGAGAGATGACGTCGAAGAAGTTGCATAGGCCAAATAGCGTTTCACGGACGTGCGCGTCCATGATCCCACGGATTGCAACTGGAAGTATCTGCGTCATCAGCACATGACAGTCGTGAGACTTCATCCCGCTGAACTTCTGCTTCGCTGGGTCTAGGTATCTGCTTATCTTCCCCGCGTAACCGTAAGGAAGTTTTACTCCTAGGAGGCAGGTGAAAAACTGCTCGATCTCCTCCTAACTTAGAGTGAAGCACGCGGGAGGGTAGTCATTTCCGGTCTTCTTGGCCTTTTTGCCTTTGCGACGACTTTCTGTGTCCTTCTTCGCCTCATCATCATCATCATCATCATCATCATCATCATCATCATCATATATAGCGTGAAGCTCCTGCCTGATGCCCATTGATTTCAAGTCTGCCCTTGCTTTCGGCCCATCTTTGGTCCTCTCTGGCATGTTGAGCAGGGTACCAAGCAGACTCTCGCACACGTTCTTCGTGATATGCATGACATCAAGGCTGTGAGGCACACGGTGGATCTTCCAGTACGGCAAGTCCCAGAAAACAGACCTCGTTTTCCATACCTTCAGCAGCGGCTCTGGCGCCTTTCGCTTCTTTCCCGGCTCTGGCGCCTTTTGCTTCTTTCCCGGCAGTGGGCAGTCTTTCCAATTTTTCAACAGCTTGTCTATTTCCTCGCCGCTCCTCGTACACGGGCGTTTTCGGGGTTCTGTTTCACCATCGAACAGATCCTTGCGTTTCCTCCACGGGTCATCGTCGCGAAGCCACCTTCGATGTCCCATGAACACGGTTTTCGAAGACCCGGGATCTCTATCTAGCTGGCGATACGTTGTGTCATACATGCACCTTACGCATCCAGAAAATCCGTGGACTACCTGCCCCGCAAGATATCCGTAACCGAGATAGTCGTGCACCGTCGTGAGCAGTGCGGCTCTCATAGGGAAATACTCTTTCTCTGCGGCGTCCCACGTATTGGCTGGCGTTTTCCACAGCGTGTCAAGCTCCTCTTTCAGCAGCCCTAGATACAGATTGATGTCGTTCCCTGGTTGTTTCGGCCCTTCAATTAGCATACTCATGTGAATGTACTTCCTCTTCATGCACAACCAGGGGGGAAGGTTGTACATCCACACAAACACAGGCCAGGTGCTATGTGTGCTTCTCTGGCTGCCAAACGGATTGACTCCATCGGTGCTCACGCCCAGCACGATGTTCCTTGGATCGTTCCCAAATTCTGGGTATTCGAAGTTCAATGCTTGCCACTGGCTCGCATCCTTAGGGTGACTCAGCATCTTGTCTTTTTTATCTATCTCCGGATCATTTGCGTCATCTTCTCGCTTCTTCTCCTCCCTATCCGCGTGCCAACGTAGGAGCTTTGCTACCTTAGGATCCGCGAAATACCGCTGCAGACGAGGAGTGATCGGAAAGTACCACACCACTTTTCGAGGAGCTTTCTTCCTCTTCTTGTATCGAGTGACACCGCACACCGGACATATTGTAGACTCCGCGTGCTCGTCCCGATAAATGATGCAATTGTTCATGCACACATGGTATTTCACGTGCGGTAAATCCAGAGGACACACGATTTTCTTCGCCTCCTCCAAACTGGTCGGGAACTTGTTCCCCTTGGGAAGACGTTCGTGCCAGAATGACATGTTCTCGTCGAAGCATGCGTCGGTCATTTTGTGTTTTACCTTCATCTCCAGGGCCATGAGCGTTACTTTCAGGCGGGTATCCTCGGGCCTGCATCCTTCATACAATGGAGTAACCGCGTCTAACTCAAGTTGATCCATCTTGGCTTTCTCTCGGGCGGCAGCTCTTGCGTTATCCGTCTGCTTGAGAAGCAGCTCTTGAATATGAGGGTCCTGCACCCAGCCCATCGATGGTCCAGCGTCGTCTGCTCCGCCGGCATCATCATCTTCATGATCATGCCCGTCGCCTGCTCCGGCATCTTCCTCATCATCATGTCCTGCATCTTCTACATGATGACTGTGTACAGCATCACAGTCGTGATCATCTCCTGGGGATTCTTCGTCTTCTCGCCCGCCCGAGCCACGGTGGTTGTCTTGCTGCCCTTCCTCATTTCTTGCCCGGCCCGCATGGACGACTTCGTAGTCATCTTCATCACCTTGCCACCGATAGCCATCCATGAAACCACGCAACAGCAGGTGGTCCCGCACCTGCCTGGAATCCGGGTCCGCAATAAGGCTCTTCAGCTTGCATCTTCGACACGGACATCTTATCTCCGTCTCGTTCTTTTGAAGCTGTGTGTGTGGGTAGGAGAGGCTGTCCCAAATATCTTGTTGCTTCCCACTTACTAATGGCGCACCTCTTGCATGGTGCGCCATTAGTACTTACAACTACTAATGGCGCACTTGGGCAGGATACGCCATTAGTATGTTTGGATAGGCGCACTAGTTCAAAAAAAAACTATACTAATGGCGCACCCACTGCCAGGTGCGCCATTAGTAGTTACAACTACTAATGGCGCACTTAGGCAGGATGCGCCATTAGTATGTTTGGATAGGCGCACTAGTTCAAAAAAAAGTTTCTATACTAATGGCGCACCTGCTGCCTAGTGCGCCATTAGTAGTTACAACTACTAATGGCGCACTTTGCCGGGATGCGCCATTAGTATGTTTGGACAGGCGCACTAGTTAAAAAAAAATTTGATACTAATGGCGCACCCGTAGCATGGTGCGCCATTAGTTGTTTAAACTCTAATGGCGCATCAGATTGTGGTGCGCCATTAGTATATACTAATGGCGCACCATCTTTCTGGTGCGCCATTAGTGTCAATCCCATCTATAGCCATTTTCCTAGTAGTGTTGCCGGAGGAATACTTTGTGTGCTACCAAACGTCACAACGTAACTGGGTGATTATAAAGGAGCTCTACAGGTGTCTCCGAAGGTACATGTTGGGTTGGCGTATTTCGAGATTAGGATTTGTCACTCCGATTGTCGGAGAGGTATCTCTGGGCCCTCTCGGTAATGCACATCACTATAAGCCTTGCAAGCAATGTAGCTAATGAGTTAGTTACGGAATGATGCATTTAGGAACGAGTAAAGAGACTTGCCGGTAACGAGATTGAACTAGGTATTGAGATACCGATGATCGAATCTCGGGCAAGTAACATACCGATGACAAAGGGAACATCGTATGTTGTTATGCGGTTTGACCGATAAAGATCTTCGTAGAATATGTGGGAGCCAATATGAGCATCCAGGTTCCGCTATTGGTTATTGACCGGAGACGTGTCTCGGTCATGTCTACATTGTTCTCGAACTCATAGGGTCCGCACGCTTAAGGTTTCGATGACAGTTATATTATGAGTTTATGAGTTTTGATGTACCGAAGGATTTCGGAGTCCCGGATGAGATCGGGGACATGACGAGGAGTCTCGAAATGGTCGAGATGTAAAGATCGATATATTGGACGACTATATTCGGACTTCGGAAAGGTTCCGAGTGATTTGGGTTTTTTCGGAGTACCGGAGAGTTATGGGAATTCGCCGGGGAGTATATGGGCCTTATTGGGCCATACGGGAATAGAGGAGAGAGGCCAAAACGAAGGAGACCTGCGCCCCCCCTCTGGTCCGAATTGGACAAGGGGCGCAGCCCCCTTTTCCTTCTTCCTCTCCCCCTCTTTCCCCTTCTCCTACTCCAACAAGGAAGGAGGGAGTCCTACTCCCGGTGGGAGTAGGACTCCCCTTGGCGCGCCCCTCCTAGGCCGGCCGCCCCTCCCCCTTGCTCCTTTATATACGGGGGCAGGGGGGCACCTCTAGGCACAACAACAATTGATCCCTTGGATCTCTTAGCCGTGTGCGGTGCCCCCCTCCACCATAGTCCACCTCGATAATATCATAGCGGTGCTTAGGCGAAGCCCTGCGACGGTAGAACATCAAGATCGGCACCACACCGTCGTGCTGACGGAACTCTCCCTCGACACTCGGCTGGATCGGAGTTTGAGGGACGTCATCGAGCTGAAGGTGTGCAAGAACTCAGAGGTGCCGTAGTTTCGGTGCTTGATCGGTCGGTCCGTGAAGACGTACGACTACATCAACCGCGTTGTTCTAACGCTTCCGCTTTCTGTCTACGAGGGTACGTGGACACACTCTCCCCTCTCGTTGCTATGCATCACCATGATCTTGCGTGTGCGTAGGATTTTTTTTTGAAATTACTACGTTCCCCAACATCTCCTAGGGCCGGCGCCCCCCCTAGGGGGCCTATATAAAGAGGGGGGAGGGATGGCAGCCGCACCCATGCTCTTGGCGCCTCCCTCTCCCTCTGCTACACCTCTCCCTCTCGTAGAGCTTGGCGAAGCCCTGCCGAGCTCGCTGCTGCATCCACCACCACGCCGTCGTGCTGCTGGATCTCCATAAACCTCTCCTTCCCCTTT
Source organism: Triticum aestivum (assembly GCF_018294505.1). Classification (NCBI taxonomy): domain Eukaryota; kingdom Viridiplantae; phylum Streptophyta; class Magnoliopsida; order Poales; family Poaceae; genus Triticum; species Triticum aestivum. The sequence continues at coordinate 840,749,496 of NC_057801.1, read as the reverse complement.
GCTGGATCAAGAAGGAGGAGACGTCTTCCCCAACCGTACGTGTGTTGAACGTGGAGGTGCTGTCCGTTCGGCACTAGGATCATCGGTGATTTGGATCACGACGAGTGCGACTCCCTCAACCCCGTTCTCTTGAACGCTTCCGCTCGCGATCTACAAGGGTATGTAGATGCACTCCTTTCTCTCGTTGCTAGATGAACTCCATAGATTGATCTTGGCAAAGCGTAGAAATTTTTTATTTTCTGCAACGTTCCCCAATAGTGGCATCATGGGCTAGGTCTATGTGTAGTTCTCTTTGCACGAGTAGAACACAAATTTGTTGAGGGCGTAGATGTTGTCAACTTTCTTGCCACTACTAGTCTTATTTTTCTTCGGCGGCATCGTGGGATGAAGCGTCCCGGACCGACCTTACATGTACGCTTACGTGAGACAGGTTCCACCGACTGACATGCACAAGTTGCATAAGGTGGCTAGCCGGTGTCTGTCTCTCCCACTTTAGTTGGAGCAGATTCGATGAAAAGGGTCCTTATGAAGGGTAAATAGAAGTTGGCATATCACGTTGTGGCTTTCACGTAGGTAAGAAAACGTTCTTGCTAGAACCCTATTGCAGCCACGTAAAAACATGCAACAACAATTAGAGGACGTCTAACTTGTTTTTGCAGCATTTGCTATGTGATGTGATATGGCCAAAAGTTATGATGAATGATATATATGTGATGTATGAGATCATGTTCTTGTAATAGGAATCACGACTTGCATGCCGATGAGTATGACAACCGGCAGGAGCCATAGGAGTTGTCGTAGTTATTGTATGACCTGCGTGTCAATGATTAAACGCCATGTAATTACTTTACTTTATTGCTAAACCATTAGCCATAGTAGTAGAAGTAAAAGTTGGCGAGCAACTTCATGGAGACACGATGATGGAGATCATGGTGTCATGCCGATGACGAAGATGATCATGGCGTCCCGAAGATGGAGATCAAAGGAGCTATATGATATTGGCCATATCATGTCACTATTTGATTGCATGTGATGTTTATCATGTTTATGCATCTTGTTTACTTAGAACGACGGTAGTAAATAAGATGATCCCTCATAATAATTTCAAGAAAGTGTTCCCCCTAACTGTGCGCCGTTGCGAAAGTTCGTTGTTTCGAAGCACCACGTGATGATCGGGTGTGATAGATTCCAACGTCCACCTACAACAGGTGTAAGACAGATTTACACATGCAAAACACTTAGGTTGACTTGACGAGCCTATCATGTACAGACATGGCCTCGGAACACAAGAGACCGAAAGGTTGAACATGAGTCGTATGGAAGATACGATCAACATGGAGATGTTCACCCATGATGACTAGTCCGTCTCACGTGATGATCGGACACGGCCTAGTCGACTCAGATCATGTAACACTTAGATGACTAGAGGGATGTCTAATCTGAGTGGGAGTTCATTAAATAATTTGATTAGATGAACTTAATTATCATGAACTTAGTCTAAAAACATTTGTAAAAATGTCTTGTAGATCAAATGGTCAACGCTCATGTCAACCTCAACTTCAACGCGTTCCTAGAGAAAACCAAGCTGAAAGATGATGGCAGCAACTATACGGACTGGGTCCGGAACCTGAGGATCATCCTCATAGCTGCCAAGAAAGCATATGTCCTAGAAGGACTGCTAGGTGAAGCACCCATCCCAGAGAACCAAGACGTTATGAACGCTTGGCAGTCACGTGCTGATGATTACTCCCTCGTTCAGTCCGGCATGCTTTACAGCTTAGAACCGGGGCTCCAAAAGCGTTTTGAGCAACACGGAGCATATGAGATGTTCGAGGAGCTGAAAATGGTTTTCCAAGCTCATGCCCGGGTCGAGAGATATGAAGTCTCCGACAAGTTCTATAGTTGTAAGATGGAGGAAAATAGTTTTGTCAGTGAGCACATACTCAAAATGTCTGGGTTGCACAAGCGCTTGTCCCAGCTGGACATTAACCTCCCGGACGAGGCGGTCATTGACAGAATCCTTCAGTCGCTCCCACCTAGCTACAAGAGCTTTGTGATGAACTACATTATGTAGGGGATGGTGAAAACTATTCCTGAAGTATTTTCAATGCTGAAGTCAGCGGAGGTGGAAATCAAAACGGAACATCAAGTGTTGATGGGCAATAAAACCACTAAGTTCAAGAAGGGCAAGGGTAAGAAGAACTTCAAGAAGGACGGCAAGGAAGTTGCCGCGCACAGTAAGCCAGTTGCCGGGAAGAAGTCAATGATTGGACCCAAGCCTGAGACCAAGTGCTTTTATTGCAAAAGGAAGGGTCACTGGAAGTGGAACTGCCCCAAATACTTAGCGGACAAGAAGGCCGGCAACACTAAAGGTATATGTGATATACATGTAATTGATGTGTACCTTACCAATACTCGTAGTAGCTCCTGGGTATTTGATACCAGTGCGGTTGCTCATATTTGTAACTCAAAGCAGGAGCTGCGGAATAAGCAGAGACTGCTGAAGGACGAGGTGACGATGTGCGTCGGGAATGGTTCCAAGGTCGATGTGATCGCCGTCGGCACGCTACCTCTACATTTACCTACGGGATTAGTTTTAAACCTCAATAATTGTTATTTAGTGTCAACTTTGAGCATGAACATTGTATCTGGATCTCGTTTAATACGAGATGGCTACTCATTTAAATCCGAGAATAATGGTTGTTCTATTTATATGAGAGATATGTTTTATGGTCATGCCCCGCTGGTCAATGGTTTATTCTTAATGAATCTCGAACGTAATGTTACACATATTCATAGTGTGAATACCAAAAGATGTAAGATTGATAACGATAGTCCCACATATCTGTGGCACTGCCGCCTTGGTCACATTGGTGTCAAACGCATGAAGAAGCTCCATACAGATGGACTCTTGGAGTCCCTTGATTTCGAATCATTTGACACGTGCGAACCATGCCTCATGAGAAAAATGACCAAGACTCCATTCTCCGGAACAATGGAGCGAGCAACCAACTTATTGGAAATTATACATACTGATGTGTGCGGTCCAATGAGCGTTGAGGCTCGCGGTGGCTATCGTTATGTTCTCACCCTCACTGATGACTTAAGTAGATATGGGTATGTTTACTTGATGAAACACAAGTCTGAGACCTTTGAAAAGTTCAAAGAATTTCGGAATGAGGTAGAGAATCAACGTGACCGAAAAATAAAGTTTTTACGATCGGATCGTGGAGGAGAATATTTAAGTCACGAATTTGGTACGCACTTAAGAAAATGTGGAATTCTTTCACAACTCATGCCGCCTGGAACACCTTAGCATAACGGTGTGTCCGAACGTCGTAATCGCACTTTATTGGATATGGTGCGGTCTATGATGTCTCTTACCGATTTACCGCTATCATTTTGGGGATACGCTCTAGAGACAGCTACATTCACTTTAAATAGGGCACCGTCTAAATCCATTGAGACGACACCGTATGAATTATGGTTTGGGAAGAAACCTAAGCTGTCATTTCTAAAAGTTTGGGGATGCGATGCTTATGTCAAGAAACATCAACCTGAAAAGCTCAAACCCAAGTCAGAAAAATGCGTCTTCATAGGATACTCCAAGGAAACCATTGGGTATACCTTCTACCTTAGATCCGATGGCAAGATCTTTTTTGCCAAGAACGGGTCCTTTCTGGAGAAAGAGTTTCTCTCGAAAGAAGTAAGTGGGAGGAAAGTAGAACTCGATGAAGTACTACCTCTTGAACCGGAAAGTAGTACAGCTCAGGAAAATGTTCCTGTGGTGCCTACACCGATTGGAGAGGAAATTAATGATGATGGTCAAGGTACTTCGGATCAAGTTGCTACTGAACTTCGTAGGTCCACAAGGACACGTTCCACACCAAAGTGGTATGGCAACCCTGTCCTGGAAATCATGTTGTTAGACAACGGTGAACCTTCGAACTATGAAGAAGCGATGGGGGGCCTAGATTCCAACAAATGGCTTGAAGCCATGCAATCCGAAATAGGATCCATGTATGAAAACAAAGTATGGACTTTGACAGACTTGCTCGATGATCGGCGAGCGATAGAAAACCAATGAGTCTTTAAGAAGAAGACGGACGCGGATGGTAATGTTACCATCTATAAAGCTCGACTTGTCGCTAAGGGTTATCGACAAGTTCAAGGGTTGACTACGATGAGACTTTCTCTCCCGTAGCGAAGCTGAAGTCCGTCCGAATCATGTTAGCAATTGCCGCATACTATGATTATGAGATATGGCAAATGGACGTCAAAACAGCATTCCTTAACGGCTATATTAAGGAAGAACTGTATATGATGCAGCCGGAAGGTTTTGTCGATCTCGAGAATGCTAACAAGGTATGCAAGCTCCAGCGATCCATTTATGGGCTGGTGCAAGCATCTCGGAGTTGGAACATTCACTTTGATGAGATGATCAAAGCGTTTAGGTTTATGCAGACTTATGGAGAAGCCTGCGTTTACAAGAAAGTGAGTGGGAGCTCTGTAGCATTTCTCATATTATATGTGGATGACATACTTTTGATGGGAAATGATATAGAACTTTTGGACAGCATTAAGGCCTATTTTAATAAGTGTTTTTCAATGAAGGACCTTGGAGAAGCTGCTTACATATTAGGCATCAAGATCTACAGGGATAGATCGAGACGCCTCATAGGTGTTTCACAAAGCACATACCTTGATAAGATATTGAAGAAGTTCAATATGGATCAGTCCAGGAAAGGGTTCTTGCCTGTATTGCAAGGTGTGAGATTGATCTCGGCTCAATGCCCAACCACGACAGAAGATATAGAAGAGATGAGTGTCATCCCCTATGCCTCAGCCATAGGGTCTATTATGTATGCCATGATCTGTACCAGATCTGATGTAAACCTTGCCGTAAGTTTGGTAGGAAGGTACCAAAGTAATCCCGGCAAGGAACACTGGATAGTGGTCAAGAATATCCTGAAGTACTTGAAGAGGACTAAGGATATGTTTCTCGTTTATGGAGGTGAGGAAGTGCTCGTCGTAAAGGGTTACGTCGATGCTAGCTTCGACACAGATCTGGATGACTCTAAGTCACAAACCGGATACGTGTATATTTTGAATGGTGGGGCAGTAAGCTGGTGCAGTTGCAAGCAGAGCATCGTGACGGGACCTACATGTGAAGCGGAGTACATGGCAGCCTCGGAGGCAGCGCATGAAGCAATCTGGATGAAGGAGTTCATCACCGACCTAGGAGTCATACCCAATGCGTCGGGGCCGATCACCCTCTTCTGTGACAACACTAGAGCTATTGCCCTTGCCAAGGAGCCCAGGTTTCACAAGAAGACCAGGCACATCAAGCGTAGCTTCAACTCCATTCGTGAAAATGTTCAAGATGGAGACATAGATATTTGCAAAGTCCATACGGATCTGAATGTCGCAGACCCGTTGACTAAACATCTTCCGCGAGCAAAACATGATCAACACCAGAACTCTATGGGTGTTCGATTCATCACAATGTAACTAGATTATTGACTCTAGTGCAAGTGGGAGACTGTTGGAAATATGCCCTAGAGGCAATAATAAAATGATTATTATTATATTTCCTTGTTCATGATAATTGTCTTTTATTCATGCTATAATTGTGTTATCCGAAAATCGTAATACATGTGTGAATACACAGACCACAACATGTCCCTAGTAAGCCTCTAGTTGACTAGCTCATTGATCAACAGATAGTCATGGTTTGCTGACTATGGACATTGGATGTCGTTGATAACGGGATCACATCATTAGGAGAATGATGTGATGGACAACACCCAATCCTAAGCATAGCACAAGATCGTGTAGTTCGTTTGCTAGAGCTTTTCCAATGTCAAGTATCTTTTCCTTAGACCATGAGATCGTGTAACTCCCGGATACCATAGGAGTGCTTTGGGTGTACCAAATGTCACAACGTAACTGGGTGACTATAAAAGTATGCTACGGGTATCCCCGAAAGTATTTGTTGGGTTGACACGGATCGAGACTGGGATTTGTCACTCCGTATGACGGAGAGGTATCTCTGGGCCCACTCGGTAATGCATCATCATAATGAGCTCAAAGTGACTAAGTAGTTAGTAACGGGATCATGCATTACGGTACGACTAAAATGACTTGCCGGTAACGAGATTGAACGAGGTATTGGGATACCGACGATCGAATCTCGGGCAAGTAACGTACCAATTGACAAAGGGAATTGTATACGGGGTTATTTGAATCCTCGACATAGTGGTTTATCCGACGAGATCATCGAGGAGCATGTGGGAGCCAAGATGGGTATCCAGATCCCGCTGTTGGTTATTGACCGGAGAGTTGTCTCGGTCATGTCTGCGTGTCTCCCGAACCCGTAGGGTCTACACACTTAAGGTTCGGTAACGCTAGGGTTGTAAAGATATGAGTATGCAGTAACCCGAAAGTTGTTCGGAGTCCGGGATGAGATCCCGGAGGTCACGAGGAGTTCCAGAATGGTCCGGAGGTAAAGAATTATATATAGGAAGTCAGGTTTCGGCCATCGGGAAAGTTTCGGGGGTCAGCGGTATTGTACCGGGACCACCGGAAGGGTCTCAGGGGTCCACCGGGTGGGGCCACCTATTCCGGAGGGCCCCATGGGCTGAAGTGGGAGGGGAACCAGCCCCTGGTAGGCTGGTGCGCCCCCCTTTGGCCCCCCTGCGCCTAGAGTTGGAAACCCTACGGGTGGGGGCGCCTTCACCTGGCTTGGGGGGCAAGCCACCCTCCTTGGCCACCGCCCCCCTTGGAGATTGCATCTCCTAGGGCCGGCGCCCCCCTAGGGGCCCTATATAAAGAGGGGGGGAGGGAGGGCAGCCGCACCCATGCTCTTGGAGCCTCCCTCTCCCTCTTCTACACCTCTCCCTCTCGTAGAGCTTGGCGAAGCCCTGCCGAGATCGCTGCTGCATCCGCCACCACGCCGTCGTGCTGCTGGATCTCCATCAACCTCTCCTTCCCCCTTGCTGGATCAAGAAGGAGGAGACGTCTTCCCCAACCGTACGTGTGTTGAACGCGGAGGTGCTGTCCATTCAGCACTAGGATCATCGGTGATTTGGATCACGACGAGTACGACTCCCTCAACCCCGTTCTCTTGAACGCTTCCGCTCGCGATCTACAAGGGTATGTAGATGCACTCCTTTCTCTCATTGCTAGATGAACTCCATAGATTGATCTTGGTGAAGCGTAGAAATTTTTTATTTTCTACAACTTTCCCCAACACTTTGAGTACCATAGAAACTACAGTGACATGATTATAGCACAGTGCATAGATCAGCAATACCCTTTCTATATGGCAGCTTCTCAGATTGCAAATGAGAAGACATTTACCATTAGGAAGTTGTATTTGGTGCATACATGCCCTTCTGTGTCAGAGAGCACCAAAGTCACTGCCAAGTGGGTTGCAAAACATTGTGAGGAGGCAGTGAGGAATGACCCTAACACAACAATAACTACAATTATTAACACTGCAAAGAGCAAGTATGCAGTGGATATATCAACCCACATGGCCTACAAGGCTAGGAAGGCAGCAAAGAGTGTTGTGTTAGGAGATCAGAAGGCCCAATACACCAGGATTAGGGATTATTTACAGGCTGTCCTAGACACTAATCCATGTTCTAGATGTATTCTGACAACAAAATATATTAGGGGGTATCCTAGCAAGAACCCTAGGTTTCATGGATTGTTCATTTGCCTAAATGGATGCAAAGAAGGGTTCCTCAATGGTTGTAGTGTTGGGGAATGTAGTAATTTCAAAAAAATTCCTACGCACACGCAAAATCATGGTGATGCATAGCAACGAGAGGGGAGAGTGTTGTCCACGTACCCTCGTAGACCAAAAGGGAAGCGTTAGCACAACGCGGTTAATGTAGTCGTACGTCTTCACGGCCCGACCGATCAAGCACCGAACACACGGCACCTCCAAGTTCTTGCACACGTTCAGCTCGATGACGTCCCTCGAACTCTCATCCAGCCGAGTGTCGAGGGAGATTTCTATCAGCATGACGGCGTGGTGACGATGATGATGTTCTACCGACGCAGGGCTTCGCCTAAGCACCGCTACGATATTATCGAGGTGGATTATGGTGGAGGGGGGCACCGCACACGGCTAAGAGATCAATGATCAATTGTTGTGTCTATGGGGTGCCTCCTGCCTCCGTAGATAAAGGAGCAAGGGGGGAGGCGGCCGGCCAAGGAGGAGGGCGCGCCAAGGGGGGAATCCTACTCTCACCGGGAATAGGACTCCTCCTTTCCTTGTTGGAGTAGAAGAGAAGGAAAGATGAGAAGAGGGAGAAGGAAAAGGGGCTGCACCCCTTGTCCAATTTGGGCCAAAGGGGGGGCGCAGGCCTCCATCCTTTTGGTCTCTCTCCTCTATTCCCGTATGGCCCAATAAGGCCCATATACTCCCCGGCGAATTCGCGTAACTCTCCGGTACTCCGAAAAATACCCGAATCACTCGGAACCTTTCCGAAGTCCGAATATAGTCGTCCAATATATCGATCTTTATGTCTCGACCATTTCGAGACTCCTCGTCATGTCCCCGGTCTCATCCGGGACTCCGAACTACCTTTGGTACATCAAAACACATAAACTCATAATATAACCGTCATCAAACTTTAAGCGTGTGGACCCTACGGGTTCGAGAACTATGTAGACATGACCGAGACACGTCTCCGGTCAATAACCAATAGCGGAACCTGGATGCTCATATTGGCTCCCACACATTCTGCGAAGATCTTTATCGGTCAAACCGCATAACAACATACGTTGTTCCCTTTTGTCATCGGTATGTTACTTGCCCGAGATTCGATCGTCGGTATCTCAATACCTAGTTCAATCTCGTTACCAGCATGTCTCTTTACTCGTTACGTAATGCATCATCCCGTAACTAACTCATTAGCTACATTGCTTGCAAGGCTTATAGTGATGTGCATTACCGAGAGGGCCCAGAGATACCTCTCCGACAATCGGAGTGACAAATCCTAATCTCGAAATACGTCAACTCAACAAGTACCTTCGGAGACACCTGTAGAGCTCCTTTATAATCACCCAGTTACGTTGTGACATTTGGTAGCACACAAAGTGTTCCTCCGGTAAACGAGAGTTGCATAATCTCATAGTTATAGGGACATGTATAAGTCATGAAGAAAGCAATAGCAACATACCAAACGATCAAGTGCTAAGGTAACGGAATGGGTCAAGTCAATCACATCATTCTCCTAATGGTGTGATCCCGTTAATCAAATGACAACTCATGTCTATGGTTAGGAAACTTAACCATCTTTGATTAATGAGCTAGTCAAGTAGAGGCATACTAGTGACACTATGTTTGTCTATGTATTCACACATGTATTATGTTTCCGGTTAATACAATTCTAGCATGAATAATAAATATTTATCATGAAATAAGGAAATAAATAATAACTTTATTATTGCCTCTAGGGCATATTTCCTTCAGTCTCCCACTTGCACTAGTGTCAATAAGCTAGTTCACATCGCCATGTGATTTAACACCAATATTCATATCTGTATATGATTTAACACCCATAATTCACATCGTCATGTGACCAAGACCCAAAGAGTTTACTAGAGTCAATAATATGGTTCACATCGCTATGTGATTAACACCCAAAGAGTACTAAGGTGTGATCATGTTTTGCTCGTGAGAAGTTTAGTCAACGGGTCTGTCACATTCAGAGCCGTATGTATTTTGCAAAATATTCTATGTCTACAATGCTCTGTACGGAGCTACTCTAGCTAATTGCTCCCACTTTCAATATGTATCCAGATTGAGTCTTAGAGTCATCTGGATTAGTGTCAAAACTTGCATCGACGTAACCCTTTACGACGAACCTCTTGTCACCTCCATAATCGAAAAACATATCCTTATTCCACTAAGGATAATTTTGACCAATGTCCAGTGATCTACTCCTAGATCACTATTGTACTCCCTTGCCAAACCAGGGCAGAGTATACAATAGGTCTGGTCCATAGCATGGCATACTTTTATAGAACCTATGACTGAGGCATAGGGAATGACTTTCATTCTTTTTCTATTTTCTGCTGTGGTCGGGATTTGAGTCTTACTCAATTTCACACCTTTGCAACTCAGGCAAGAACTCTTTCTTTGACTGTTCCATTTTGAACTACTTCAAAATCTTGTCAAGGTATGTGCTAATTGAAAATCTTATCAAGCGTCTTGATCTATCACAATAGATCTTGATACTTAATATGTAAGTAGCTTTACTGAGGTCTTTCTTTTAAAGAACTCCTTTCAAACACTTCTTTATGCTTTTCAGAAAAATCCTACATCATTTCTAATCAACAATATGTCACTCACATATACTTATCAGAAATGCTGTAGTGCTCCCAATCACTTTATTGTAAATACAGGCTTCACTGCAAGTCCGTATAAAACTATATGCTTTGATCAACTTATCAAAGCGTATATTCCAACTCCGAGATGCTTGCACCAGTCCATAGATGGATCGTTGGAGCTTGCACATTCTGCTAGCACCTTTAGGATTGAAAAAACCTTCTGGTTGCATCAGATACAACTCTTCCTTAAGATAACCGTTAAGGAATGCCGTTTTGACATCGATTTGCCAGATTTCATAAAATGTGGCAATTGCTAACATGATTCGGACAGACTTAAGCATCGCTACAGTTGAGAAAATCTCATTGTAGTCAACACCTTGAACTTGTCGAAAACCTTTCTGCGACAAGTCGAGCTTTGTAGATAGCAACACTACTATCAACGTCCGTCTTCCTCTTGAAGATCCATTTATTTTTTATGGCTTGCCGATCATCGGGCAAGTCCACCAAAGTCCACACTTTATTCTCTGCCATGGCAATGTTTACTCTTTTTTTTTCTTGAACACATTTATTTGCTATGGCAAAATTACCAATACTGCCATGGAAAATTTACTCAAACTGCCTTGGTAATTTTAGTTTTTTATTGCCATGGCATTTTTTGCTCTTTATTTTTTCCATGGCAATTTACATTAATTTTCCATGGCTATATTGTCTATATCAACTTGGCAACATGGAAATTTTCACTTTCATCTTTTTTCAAAGGATTTTTACGTACAAAGCAAGTTGCCATGACATTTTTTCCGTGCCATTGCATCTTTTTGTCCATGGCAAAATCTTTTTTGTGGAAGACGAATGTCATTTTCTGGTTTGCATCAATGGGATTTTTTAGTTCTCAATTTCCCCCTTTTTAATGGCAATTTTTTTCATAGCATAGCAAAGTCTAGTCTTTATTTCACAAGCTTAAAAAATGTCTTTTAGTCACAGTACAAACTGGGCCACTGGGCTTTCCTTTTTCTTTTTTTATTAGTCACAACAGAAGCCTGTACGGGTGTTCGGGCTGGGGCTCCTCTGGTCCCGAACTACTTTGTTGGATCAATGCCCAGATTCCTTCCGAACGAATCGTTCGATCGTTTGATCTGGGGTGGCCACAGACCGAACGTTCAGCCATTATCCGCGTCCTTAATTAATAGACAACCCTTTACCCCTGTAAAATAAATAAAAAATAAAATGCGCGTCAAAGTTATGACCATTCTTAAAATTGAGGTATGCACGAGACATAGTCGAAAGAGAGAATGTGAACTGGACACTTGGTAGAAGTTAATTAATAGACAACCCTTTAACCCTAGCCGCCGCCAGCAGGTCTCCCCTCCATCGCCCCCTCTACTCCGCCGCTGCTGTCGGCCTAGCCGCGGTGGCAGCGAACCCCTGCTTCCAAAGGAGGCTCGGAGAGAGCTCGCGGTGGACGCGTGTACTGGACGGGCGGCGGTAGTCCGTTGGACGGCCATCTCACTCGGTGCTGTTCTACTTCAGCTCCGGCTGCTGGGCTAGCTCGCGGCCGTCACCTGCCCTATTTCACCATGGCTGCTCCCGCGCGTGGGTGTCTCCCTTAGGCGGCGGATCTGGCCTCCATTCCTCGAGCCGGGTTGTGCATGGGCTGCGTGTTCCTGTACCTCCAGGCGTCCACGCGTTGCCCATGTAAGCTGGTGGCGAAGGTCTGCATCGGCCCTGCTGGTGCTGTGTTGACAAGTGGCGGGGGTCCTGCTGCTTTGATCTGCAGGGCTTCAAGTGGGAGACGACGTCAAGCAGCTTCGAGCAGGGGCGGAGATGATTCGCGACGGGACGATGATTCTAATGCGAGCCTGTGATGCGACTATCAAGATTGGAGACTGAAGCAGCTCAAAAACAGATCCCTCCCAGCGCCACATGCTTTTGCTGTTCTCTTTGGCCTGCTCAAGTGGATAGATGTCTGCGTTTTCGAGCTACGATTCCTGATGTTCTGCTGTCTTACAAACCTGTGGCTTTTGGCTATCTTTTGTAATAGGTTTAGTTCAATGGTGCTACTAGGTTTTCGCCACATAGCGCTCGTTTCGACGGCGGGCGGGTGCCGTGGGTTTCCTAGTAGTGCGTTGAACTCGCTCTCCCCTTCTCCCTGTTCTTAGACTCATCTTTGTTTCACACTGTTGTATTTCCGTTCTAAGTAATGGAAAGGGGTTAGCCCGGTTCAAAAAAAAGATCGGTCTGGGCCTGAATCTTGGTGTCTGTGGTTGCCAGTGCGGCGGCTCCGGGCAGTGGTGGATGGTGTGTGGTGCTCTGGTCGTGTGGACGTATGGCGGGGCGTTGGATGGTGGTCGGTGCTGGATGGCGGAGGCGGTGGGCCGGCTAGTTTGGTATGTGTTGTGGAAGACAATGCTAGGCGCCAGTCTGTCTCCGTCTATGGTCGGAGCCAGCAGCAGCGGCATCTGAGGGCGTCACTACCTTCTTGAAGGAGGTGATGTGGCGAGGTGCTTCCCTTCTTTACTGTCCCTTACTCCGGGGGAAACCACATATCCGTGCTTTCTCGGCTCGGATATGGCGGTGCATTGTGTCCGTTAGGGCTGGACGTACTGAGCGTGCCCCCAAGCTTCCTCACTCCTTCTTTGCTCTCCTTCACATGCGCCATAGCCTCTCGCCGCCGTTCGCCATCACTGTCGTGCGTGCACCGTGGACGATCTCGCGCTCTCAACCCTCGCCATGGCAACCGTTTCAGGACAGCACGCACACCATCAACTGGGGGGGGGGGGAGCTCAATCGGCCATGATTTTCGGATTGTGGGAGAAACGCTCTTTGCCATGATTCTCGCGTCCAACAAATCAAGCAAGTATTTTCTGGAAGGCCCAAATCGTGGCAGAAATGCTCCACCTATAATCACGCGCCATGATCCTATGCAGTGGAAACTGGGTTAGTGGCTGCACCTACATGTGTATTCAGTCCTGTTCGTGTTTTCCTTTCTGCACTTTTATTCAGTCGAACAATAAATAGGAAGTACGAGAGAAACATGGCCTGATCCGATAACCACGGCGCCATTTGGCGTTTAACTTCACGTCAGGTTTGATCGGCTACTTATGGTGAGGCCCGCAGAGAGAAAATCATGGGCCCATGCACGTTTTACATTAGTTGCATGCAGCGAAAATAAACTGTTAAGGAATGTTCATGGCTAACAGCCTAACAGCCGTGATGCAGACGGCGCATCCCATGGCACATCGCCCGCAATGCCGCCTGCGCTCGCGCATGTCGCCCACCTCGCCACAGCACCCGCGCATGTCTCCCACCTCGCCGCTGCCTCTGTATACTGTTTCCGTCACAACACCCATCTCTTACCGATAATATGGTCACCGCTGCCTCGCCATGACCGCCATGGAAACAGGACCGCCGGTCCTCTCGGTCCGGCCCGGGCATCACCACTGCCGGTCCGATCCCAGAAAACAGGCCCGCCATGCTGCTCGGTCTGGTCCGGACCGGACCGCCGATGGCCGGTCCAGACGACGGCTCGGACCGGGACTGGACCGGCTCGGACCGTGTCCACCCTGAGTGTCCGTCCCCTTTTGTGGGCATCTTTTTTGGAGTAGGGACCAGTGGTAGTGGTGATGGTGCGACTAGTTTGGAGTCGACGGTGGTTGTTCGGTGGTGTTCTTTGGACTTCGTCGGCGGTGCCTCTGGCGCTGGTGTGCATGGTGAAGCGATCCAGATGTAGACCCGGCTCCTTGATGCCCTTCGGTTTCGCCGACTGTGCCGCTGTGTGTTGTAGTCTCGGGCGCGTGTGACTCTTCGTCCAGGTGTGGACTCGGTCACTCACTGCCCTTCGGCTGCACCAATAGCCCTGAGGCATCATGGCTGTTGTCGGTTGATTGGAGCTCTTCGTTTACGGTGATGGTGTTCTCATGTGGCTCAGGTTTGGTGGATGCCGGAGCGGCGGCTTCCAACGGTGGATGTACGCCGAGGCGGCGGCCTTGGATTGCAATGCATTCACGATTCATTTTACCCAGCCAAGAATCTATGGGGCAGAGTTGCGCCTTTGCTTTGTGTGGGGGGTGCGAGGGTAGCGAGTGCATCGACCCGCAAAAAAATAAAACAGTTAGTGGGAACAACTACAACTTCGTGGGAACAACTTCGTAATACAACACTGTGGATTTGTGGAATCCTGCCCGCAAATTCGTACCGCGTCGATTAATTCACACTGTCTGCTGCTCCATCTGTCGCGTTAGACAAGGAGCATCCACCATCCAAACACCTTCGGTACGAAGTCTTCGCGCCAGGTCGTCACCGAAAGTGCATTTCCGTGTCAGGTTGAATCATTGTTCTGTGGGCCGTTCATTGACTGGCATCGATGAGTCTTTGTACACCGTGTTGCAGTGGGCAGCGTCCACAGCGGGAACATCATGATTTGTCCTTGCCAAGACATTCTTGATGAGGACAAAATAACTCAATGTCTTGCTGCACTGGATGTCTGGATGCTCACAGAGTGTGACCACTGGTCTGCGAACTTGGACCTTTAGCTCAAACAAGCTAATTGCACATGCATTGTAACAGAAACATACATATTTTCGTGATCGTCCCGTCCAACGCTTGATGGTAAGTTTCCTAATTAATCAGATACTTCTATCAAAAGAATCGATCAAGCTGGCTGTGTGCTAGCTTGCTTGCTAGCTTTGCAAGTACGTAGAGTTCCTGGGTGATTTGATCTAGGATAAAAAACCAACATAGCTCAAACCAGCTAATTACACGTGCGTTGCAATAGGAACAACATATTTTAGTGATCCTCCCGTCCAACGCTCGATGGTAAGTTTCCTAATTAATCAGATCCTTTTATCAAAAGAATGATACCCTTTATAAGTAACATGATCCTCCCGTCCAAATAATGATACTCTTCAGAATTAACGTTTTCCATCGGTCCAAAAAATAATTTTCTCTATAATTAACGTGATCCTCCCATCCAAGAATGATACTTTCTACAATTAACGTGAAACCAAAAAACACACGAAACCAAACCAAATGAGTCAATTACACCGGTGGTGTTAGAACTTGGCGCAAACGGTCATTTTAGTGCTAGAACTTGTGGTGTACATTAAAGTGGTCCGAAAACTTGGATCGGGCGTGCAAATACGGTGCTAATTGCGTTTGTATACGACCGCGACGCTGACGAGGCATGCGAGCGTGGCGTGGGGCCTGCAGTCATCGACCGAAAAATGAAGACGAGGTGTGTGCATGCTCTTTTTTCCAAAACCACCTTGTTTTTTTTTCACGTTATGTTACTCTTTATGTCTACGACAGAATGTGCTCGTGGGCTTAAATGGACAGAAGTTAGTGCAGCCCATTTTGAACATGTTAGGTTTATTTTTTTCATTTTGTGAAGTTTGTAAAAGGATTTAAACTATAGCTATAAATAATATACATATAGTTGTAAATGTGTATTCATTTGAAGAATTGCAGTCTGATGGCAAACTACGCTCATTTTCCCCATAAATATATTCATTTTAAAATGTATACTTATTTTTAGAAAACACAAAAACTTTATTGAAAACACATGAAGACTTATAAAACAACATAATATTTTTATGTCATGGAAACTTTTTTTGTGCGGGTCATGGAAACTTTTATATGCTATACTCATTCCAATCGATGAATAATTTATTGAAAAGACCAAAAAAGAACTTATACGAGAATTTATTTAAATATAAATATATATAGTAATGTATTAAAAATTCTTAATTAATATGAAAACAGTTTTTAATTATTTAATAATTTTTATAATACATAAATTATTTTTTGAATTTTTATGAATTCAATAGGTGAACATTTTATGAAATTATATGTAAATTTTTATAATGATATTTACTTTTTAATATGTATATTACTTAAAATTATAATTCAAATGCTTTATGAAATTTCAAGAAAAACAAACATGTTGAAAATGGGCCACACTAACTGAAGTCCGTTTTAGCCCATGAGCATGTTCTGCGATAGACATAATGTGTGACAATTATTTGTAAACATGCAATTACAATTGTTTGGGGGGCAGCTCGGCTCGCTTGTTGACCTAAGGTTGTATGTTCAAATATCAGCGGCAGTACACCTTTTGTTTTGAAAAATTAAAATTCTTAATTTATGTTGTCTAACTGAAGATATATAAAAATTGTTTCCTTACTGTACATAAATCAAGACTTGGGTATTGTGGTTAGTTGCACATACAGGGTACTCGAGGTCACCCGGTCGAATGCCGATCGTGCGATTTTTGTCGGGGGCTTTTCTGTGGAAGAAATAAAAAGTCGAGGTGATTTTTTGTCGGGAGATTTTTGTGAAAATAATAAAAAAAATGATGTGATTTTTGCAAAAAGAGCATTGTGCTTTCACTGATAGCAGACCCCGTATACAAACGTGATTAGCATGCCGTATACAAACGTATACAAACGTGATTAGCACCATATTTGCACGCCCTATCCAAGTTTTTGCATCATTTTGATGTACACCACAAGTTCTAGCACTAAAGTGACCGTTTACGCCGAGTTTTAGCACTAGTAGTATAATTGCCTCAAACCAAATCAACACGTACCATACGACCACATACTCCGCTTTAATAATAGGGACTAGACATATACGTACTATAGCCCCAATCACCTGCAGTGGTAATCCTGGGATGAGCCCAACCTCATCTACTTTTAGTGAACAGTAAATGCCAAAATAATAGTAAACAAACTAAAAAGAGAGAATTTTTTAGGCATCCAAGATGCTCAAGTGCGTTAGGAGCATACTAAAATTTGAGGTCAGAAGACATCTGAGGAGCTTGTGAAGAAAAACCTGATTTGCACAATGCTGTTTTTCAAAGTTTCTTTGATAGTCAACTTTTTTTTCATGAGTTCCTCGGATGTCATTTAACCATGAAAATTTTCAAGCATCAAGCACAACTGAGCATGTTGGATGCCTAAAAATGTCATATTTCTTTTTGAACCGTTCCAAATTTATTGTTCATGGGCAGGTGTAGATGAGCCCAGGATCCAAATCACTGCTTTCCAATCGCACATACTAAAGAGAAATGGTGTGTGATGACTGTGTTACCTACTGTCACAGAGGATCACGTCTACCGACCGCATCGGTGCCCGCGTTCTCACGTGCCTTTTCGGCCACAAGCGGTCGTAGTCCTGCAACTGTTGATATGTGCATGTCCTTCTCTACCACTTTTGTAGGCCAAAGAAGTGGTGTCAGGCACTTGACGATTTATAAAATGCGGGGAGATAACTTTCGCTAGTGTGGACATTAGAGAGGAAAGAAATCTCTTTTCTACGAGTATCGTCATTTCAGATACCACGTCGACATCCACAGTTTCAGGTTAACAGTGGCGGTGAAGGGACCTCATAGTGTCCATCATAGACCTCTCGTAGAAGGACTTGAAAACGACATTCCTGAAACCATACCACGGCTACTAGGAGTGGAAGCTGTTTCTACTCCATTACACCTAACCTATGCAGGGAAGGATGCCTACGTGAGCTCTGAGATTTATCCGGCGATTTTAACCATAAAGGATGGGTTGCGTCACCATCCAAGACTAAACAACGGAGTATTTATTCGACCATCCTTGAGGGAAAGGCTCCTACCCCGAAACAAGGAAGACGGGGGATCATCAAGCGGTTACAAATGCCAGAAGGGAAACTACAGGTGATAGGTTGCTTCTTTTTAGATGCCTATGCTTAATTGGAATGTTGGTTTATTTTTAGGAGTTATATTTGTACAATATTTAAATTAGGTCAACATGTTGTTCGTATAGTATTTTTCAATTGCAGAGAACCACACGGTTCCTATTTGTATTGGCTCATGTATATGTTCAGGGGGAATGTGTGATGTTTATGGAAAAATATGTGTGGTTTACGTAAAACATATGTGAAAGGTTATGACTACATAATTTATCAATGCTTTTGGAAATAATTCGAGTGCTTTCACAGTTATTCAAAACCGTTATTGATAGTAGATCAGCCACTCTCAAAATTAGCGATGAAAACTTTTGAAACTACTCTCAGCACTTTGAGGAATATTCGGTGAGGCTTTCATGGGTTGTTTGAGCACCTTCAAAAAATGGTTTCGGACACCTCAAGCACAAGTGATTTTATCATGAATTGTATCATATATATTGCCATGGCAGTTGACATTATAAGTTCATATTGTAGGTTGTCATGTCATAAATTAAGATCATACTTTACGAACAATTCATATTTTTCATATAGTTTATCTAACTTCTCGATTGCATTTGGCATGTGCGCCATGGGTGCAACAACTCATCTACTAGTAATTAAAAATGGATTGTAAAGCTATGACGGGGAGAATCCAAATGGCCTCTAGTAGACATGGGGCCAGCGCCGTATACAAACTAGTTGAATAACTCGTAGTTGTTGCCATGTATGCAAACCATGTAAGCTTTTAGTGAAGAAGATATAATAAGTCATGAACTTATCGTCCTCCTCTCTTTCCACGAGGCACATGAAGGCCACACTAAATGAAGAGTACATTGCTAAGGTATCAGAGACCAAAAAATGCTCAAAATGCGATATTTCCAGACATGATGGGAAATCCGTGCTTCAAGTATCACTACTATATCCTCCTGGCAGAGTGAAAGCAACGGTGAAGATAATTGTCAGAAGGAGCACTACCACTAGTGATGTGTGCCTTGCGTATTGTTTTAGCAAAAATTCTAGACTCACTGATCTTTATGGGGATAGTACGGGCTTCATTCAACTAATTAAACCAGCCCCCCCCCCCCCCCGCCCCCCTCTTAATTTCCTGGGGCGTGTGGGCCAATTTTCCCTAATGGCCAACAACAAAGTGCCAAGTGGATCAACCCCATAAAATCCCCGTAAAGACCCCGTATGTGCAGCTTTACTGATGTTTTAGTTAGTAACTCCCTCTACCTTCTTGATACAATAGCTTTGCATTGCCAGCATAAGGACGTGTAGTCCCTTCTGCATGAATTCAGATTCAAATGGACATACAAATTAACTAGCTCATGGTTGTACTCCACACCAAGCCGGAGTGGCGTTCAAGGAAGGGCAGGACATCTTCGCAGCATAACCCCCCTCCCCCCCCCCCCCCCCCCCCCCCCCCCGGCGTGCGACTAGCAAGGCGGTGGAGGTGGGTCCTGCTGCCACTCCATGCCGGTGCATATCGACCTGCAACATCCACCGTCGTGAGAGTGTAGGTGATGCGTCAAATTTGAGTTGAATACAAGGATACCAATACAATGTCTTGTCCCAAGTGTGAAGGAATAAAAAAAAATACACTAATTTGTCCCGGTGAGTTAGCAATCCAAAATAAAGTAGCCGAACAATATGTTGATTACATATAAGTAACAAATATTAAATAATTGAGTAGCCGAACAATATGTTGATTACATATAAGTAACAAATATTAAAAAAATCTTCGCTAGAAAAAACAAATATTAAAAAATAAATAAGAAATACCACACTGGTAGAGTAGCATCATGTCAACGAGATTGGAGTTGAACATATTACACAATTTAAATTTGAGCCTCGAGACAAGCCATCCATTACAAGTGTTACATGCATTGAGTTATTTGCTTTGGTGGCACTTGACAAATCCTACTTATTAATTATTGATTGCTTCCAAATTCCATATAAAAATGTTCCTTTTGCTAGAATAAATGTATAACACATCATATATTTCAAAGGTGTTGACATTAAACCTGTCAAAATATTATTATTTTTCTATCCAGTTATACTTACCATCTATAGATAGCCAAATTTATGCTTGGTAAGCCGATGAGTAGATAAAATTTTCAGTGGTAGCATCTTAAAATTTCGGTTCTACTACACAAGGGGGTCAAGTACTGTCCATGATCTCAAATCCGCATAGGTCTATCAAAAAAATAGTTCTTGGAAAATGCTCCACCGATAGCACTAACAAAATATGCCGCCCAACACATTTCTTTTGCATGCATACACATTCAGACCACTGCCAAAATATTGTCCATAAACTCAAACCCCTATGCTAATAATGTTTGATGCTGAAAATCGGAAGAAGCACCCACATCAGCGCGCTCACCTTAGGTTCATCTTTGCTACAAGCCTACAATAGATTATGGTTCTCTCGATGCCAGGATAACCCCCACAACGTCGATTCCTCCCTCGGTGACCGATGACGCTCAACATATTTGCATGTCTAATGCTACTTCTACATTTTTTGTTGCTCCTCCCTCAGCGTCATCACCAATGGCTTAACCGACCAGGGCTACCACACCCTTACTCTTGACCACAATGGCTTCAACAACAATGGTTATCACGTCGCTTGAGCAACTTTGATGGTTTCTACTCCAGCCAAAAGTGTCCGCGTTGCCACTACTGTTCATGATGCTCCTACAACTTCGAAAACACACGGGGTCATCAAGACAGCTCATGACCCGGCAATGGAAAGGTGGCCGAGGCATACACAAACAGTGGCTTACACGTCTACGATGCCAAAAGCTGCACGAAAGGCAGCTTATTCATCTTTTCTAATTATGTTCAGTCTTAATGGTGTGTGTTGCCACCACCATGACTCAAGGGGGATGTTAGAATACAAATATGTGTTTAATTTTAAACAGTAGATATTATGAAGTCTAGAAATAAACATCTATAACACTCCTAGGCTCTAGGCTACTTGTCCACTAAGTTTGTACCTCTATATGTAAGGGTGGAAATCGAGCCGAGTCGAGCCAGCTCGACTCGACTCGCTAAAGCTCGTTTCATTAACGAGCTAGCTCGACTCGACTCATTACTATAACGAGCTCAAATCCAAGATTGGCTCGACTCGTATAACTCGCGAGCTGGCTCGTTTAGCTTGTTAAGCTCGATAAAAATATGAACATAAAAACCTTACGAATACGACAAAAAGATTAACTATGAATTTAACGTGGACATATATGGTCATGTACGTGCGAGTCTCCTAGGTGACTAGGCCATGAGCGGTTGGGCCTTGTGCTTGGACGCAAGGTGTTTAGTGGCTGTTTTTTTACTATCCATCAAGAAACACTGATTCTTTTACCGAGCCTAACGAGTTATATGAGTACTTGTGAGATCGGCTAGTTTAACTCGTCCTGTAAACGATCTTAAACTAAACCTCGGCTCCACTCGTTATTGTTCGAGTTCGAGTCGATTCGAGCCGAGTCACGAGCTACTCGTTTAGCTCACGAGCTTCGAGCTTTTTTTCCAGCCCTATCTATATGTACTTGCCCTTGAGGCTTAATAATTAAAAAATGTTTCTTGTATATTCATCTCGTTTTACAACAACATGCAGGTGCCAAGTTTATTATTTAGATGCATTGTCTTTCAAGGTAATAGACTGTTACTACATACAAAGTAGATAATAGTGACAAGATTACATGCATGTTTACTCCATACATGGGGGCAAATTAATTTTGAGCGGATCTCTGGGGTGTGTCATGCCATGCCTCGTTGTGCTTAGATGTGCCGGTATGGGGTGGGCACCAGCAAGAGCGGTGTCTTTAGGAGGGGGATAAGCTTA
Source organism: Triticum aestivum (assembly GCF_018294505.1). Taxonomy (NCBI): domain Eukaryota; kingdom Viridiplantae; phylum Streptophyta; class Magnoliopsida; order Poales; family Poaceae; genus Triticum; species Triticum aestivum. The sequence goes on along the minus strand of NC_057801.1, from coordinate 840,727,611 downwards.
CCTTCCTCCTCCATGCTCACTATAATCCCCTCCGGTAGTGCCCACTCAAAGCTATATAGCAGGTTGGCCAGTGTGAACTCCACGGTGGCCGTGCTCATAGACAGAGCGGGGCATATCCGCCGCCCTGCGCCAAATGGAGTTAGCTCAAAATGCCCTCCCTTGAAGTCTATCTTGCTCGTCTCAAACCTCTCTGGTTTGAACTCTTCCGGCTCGTCTGGCCAGCTTGCTGGGTCCCTACCAATGGCCCACACGTTCACATAGATCCGCGTCTTGGCCAACACGTCATAGCCCCCAATTCGGATGTCCCGCATGGCCTCCCTCGGCAGTAGCATCGTCGCTGGTGGGTGCAGCCGTAGGGTCTCCTTCACCACCATCTTGAGGTAGACCAGCTTGGCCAGATCATCTGGTCGCACCCTCTCGTTAACTCCCACCACAGCCCTGATCTCGTCTTGCGCCCTCTTCAGAAGTCGGGGATTCCGGGTCAGCTCCGCCATCGCCCATAGAATTGTCACTGAGGTCGTGTCCGAGCCACCAATGAACGTGCCCTGCATGCATGCATGGTGGTGAGTGATGTCAGTCAGTTCTTTTTTTCCTCAATCCAGACATGACATGATGTAGAGGCAACTAATATGACTTACAAATATGTTGCCCTTGATGTGGTCTCTTGTGATGTTGAGGGTGCCATTGTTGTCCTTCCATAGATCGATGAGACGGTCAACGAGGTGACCGTTCTGAGGCTTGACACGCTGAGGGTCAAGATGCTGCTCAATGATGACCTCGAAGAATGTATCAAGCTGCTTGAAGATGCGCTCACGACGAGAGGTGAGGCCGGTGATTTGGTCGACTAGGCGGCCGACGATGTTGGGGAAATAGTCCTCGGCCGAAAAGCTGGCCTGCACGTGTATGGCCTCCTCAAGCACGTGCTGCAAGTTCTTGTGGTGTGGGAACTTGTTGCTGTTGTACATGTCGCCAAATCCAAGCATGCCGATGATGCCATCGGCCAGACTTAAGATGTGCTCCTTGAGCGCTACCGGCTCTCCAGCGAAGCCGCTCAAGGTGCTCATCAGTTTCTCCACCTAATCGACCATGGGTCCAATACAGTATACATGAGGTTTTATACTATGCACAACTTGTATCCACAATCTCTTATTTTATTAGGACGTGTGCCACATTAATCCACTGAAATATGTAAATAGCATATACCATCTCTTATTTTCTGTTTGTGGGCCTTGTTCTTCTATGCCAGTTGTACCTTGTACTTCTATGCACCAGAACAGTTTGTTTTGCTTCTGTGTGTTTTCAAACCAGTTTTGTTGGTTTTTACCGTGTTTTGGAGCACATTATAGTGTTACAGTTTGCGGTTGCGCCTTGCGTGTCGTGTTTCTGTGTGCTTAGAAATACACAATGCGAGCGGGAGTAGATGTGGGTGGACTAGATAGATTTGTGAAAAGTTAGCCGTAGAATTTTGGTTGGTGTGGGTGTTCCGACGATTGATGTTGGCATCAATCGTAGGATTCTTGTAATTATTTGCTACCTTCTATAAAAATATGGTACATCATTGGCGTACTCTTGAAGAAAAAGAAATACACAATGCAAATACCGGAGAACACATAAATCGAGATTTTTTTTGGAGGAGAATACGTTGGAGTGGAGATAATTCTACACATAATGCGGACGGTTCGGGCACATGCACGGTGTATGCATTAATTTACACATGTTGCATGCTGCACGCATGGTTGTGCGTACCTGATGCTGGCGTGCATGCCATGCTGCCTCGACATGGCGCACGCCGAAGAGCTCGACCACGAAGAACTTGCGCATGGCGTGCCAGTAGGCACCGTATGGCGAGAAGCCGACGTTCTTGAGGCCGTAGGACAGCCGCTTCATCCCGGGGGACACGGGCCGGGTGCAGCAGTCCTCGTCGTGCGTCTTCATCACCTCGCGCGCCGCCTCAGCCGACGACACCACCACCGTCCGCACGGTGCCGAGCTGCAGCTGCATCACCGGCCCGTGCTTCCGTGCAAGATCCCGTAAGCTCCGGTGCGGCAGCACGCCTAGCTGGTGCAGGTTCCCCAGGATCGGAACCCGGGCTGGGCCTGGTGGTAGCTTGAGCCCTTTGTTGCTCAGTCTCCTCGTGAAGAGCACGAGGGAGACGAGTGCCAGAAGGAGGAGAAGCTGCCATTTTTGGGGCTGGGAGAGGAGCTCCGAGCTGAGTGAGATGGCCATTGATTTTCTTAGTTGTGTGTTTGGTGATGTGCTACTCCTGCTGCTGCTTCTTATACATGTGTTGGAGCCTTAGAGGCCTTTTAAACTCCTTTTGCTGCCTATGTTTTGCTCCTGCGTGAGCGTCCCCTTAGAAACTTATTTCTCGCTTGTGAACCTGTTCTCTTATGGTACTGTTTTCTGAGACGTTGGCTAGCCAGGTGTCGTCGAGTTTTCACCCCAAAGCAGGTGTCTCGTGGGCGAGCTCCTGTGGTGGGTTTTCACGCGATGCTTTGGACTCGCTCTCCCTTTCCCGTCTCCTTAAACTCTGGATGGTTTTGTATTTTCGTTATTCAGTTAATGGAAATGGGTCATACTGGTATGAAAAATATAATGAAAATAAATAAATAAAGGCATTGGATATTTCATTGATTAACATAAATTTTTCAATGAAGCACACAACCATTTCTAAATTTGATGTTAATCAATGAGGATCCTGGCCTTGGCCGGCTGGAGGGCTCATGCTTCATTTTTAGGTGTTTTTTTTAGTCTTTTTAGTTTTGTGTTATACTCGGGAAGGTAAGGCCGTGATAGGTCCCTCAAGATGGAATAAAGTTCTCTCTGTCTAACTCCATCGCGGCAGTGCATCTCACATCATTGGAGGGCGTGTGAAGATGTGTCTCTGGTGAATCTTGCTGGATTTGTCAGTGTTTGTCCTTGGCGGATCTGTGTGTATGCGGTCTTCATTTGTCATGTTCATGTGTCTACAAGTTGTATCCTTCTGATCTATGCTTCTGTTCATGGGGCGATCGTTGCTATTCTGGTGCGCTGATCTTTTGGGTCCTTAGCATGATGATTTTCTGACTGTCTACTACAGTAAAGTTTGCCAGGCTCCAGTGAGGAAGGGGCGATGATGACAACACGGCTTCGGTTCGCTCCAGTGCATGTAGTTGTCACTAGGTGATCTACGGACATGGATGTATTTTTTATCACTTCTTGTGTTCTTCGTACTGCCATGATATTTTATGAATATATATTGAATTTTGCCATAAAAGGAAGAAAGGTCTGGTAAAAACATATATCAAACAACCTGAGCCACCACTCCACACCTACAAACTACTCCCTCCGTTCGGAATTACTTGTCACAAAAATGGATAAAAATGGATATATCTACAACTAAAATACATCTAGATACATTTATTTCTCGGGCGAGTAATTCCGAACGGAGGGAGTAGACAATAGGAATGCCATCACAACACTTCACTATCTAGATCAGCAGGGTCATCACGAAACCACCCGCATGACATACCGGGAGCACATATCCAATCCAGCAGACCCTAAGCATGTACCACATGCACATGCTTCAGAAGTCGCCACCACCATCGAACTGTTGACACATCTTCTGGATAGAGATCCGCATTATCCTTGCTAGGCCAGCTGCGACAACACCAAACAACACCACCACTCTGCGCTCATCCATCAAGATGCATCGGCCACCGAGACTCCGTTGCGGCATGCCGCCGAGACCCGCTGTCATCGATGTGGTGTTTAGGACACAGCTCCACCTCCATGCCCCTCCAGCGGCTGCTCCAAAAAGATGCCCCCAAGAAGAAGAGCGGTGCCAAGCGTCGCCGTTGTTTGATCTGGAAGACCCATATCTAGGGCTTCCACCGGAGTAGCCCGAGCGACGAGACGGGACCTGCAGTGACTATGCCATTGTCAGGGTAACGGCGCGTAGACACCACCGTCCCCAATCATGACTGAGTCCGCTCATTTTTCACAGACGGTCGGTCCTCCCCTTCCTCGCCTCCTGACTCCCCTAAACCACGCCAGCCAGCAAAACGGACCAGCGGGAAGCACCCAAGACCTCGGGGCACCACCCGACACCAAGGCACCGCCCTGCCCACCACCACGACGATCGCACGCAAAGGCCTAGGGTTGGCGGCCCTGCCGCCGAGACCGTCTAGTTCATATAACAATGAATCACATGCATTAGGGTTTTTCCCTCTTCACTCTTAAGCTACCTCCATCCTAGTTCCTCCGTTCTTAAATATTTGTCTTTCTAGAGATTTCAACAAGTGACTACATACGAGGCAAAATGAGTGAATCTACACTTTAAAATATGTCTATATATATATATCTGTATGTGGTAGTTCATTTGAAATCTCTAAAAAGACAAATATTTAGGAAGCGGCGGAGTAGAAGAGATGTGGTTGCTGTGTTATTCCGCTGGGACCTGAGGTCATATCGCCCTATCGCTTCTACTGTAAAATGTTGTATTCGATCGGCAGGATTTTTTTTGTGGGAAATATTACTAGACTGTGGAGTGGTGGATTCTGCCCTGCAACTTCGTCACCATGTCCATTGATTCACACTGTCTGCTCCGAGCATGTGACTGTCAGCCGTCGTGTTTAACAAGGGACGTACAAACACCTTTCATGCAAAGTCCTCGCGCCAGTTGCGCCCTGGTCGTCACGCCATGGATGGGATATGCACCGAAAATGCATCTCCGTCAGAGCTTGAGTCATTGCAACACCGATTGCTGGTTGGGAAGGTTCATGGTAATCTACCAGACAGCCACACACGCAATTTCGTGACCGCCGCAGGCTGTTCATTGACTGGCATCGTTGAGTCAAGAACGTCAGGCCAGAGTTTTACACCTTGTTGAGGTGCAGCATCGAGTCATCGACATCATCATTTGTCCTTGGGAAGACATGACAGACCAACGTCTGTACACCATGTTGCAGTGCAGCATCGACAACGTGAACAACTTGATTTGTCCTTGTGAAGACATTCTTGATAGGAACAAAAGAACTCAAAAGTCTTGGTGCACGCGGCGCTCACAGAGCGTGACCACTGGTCCGCAAACTTGGACCTCCACGGGTAAGTAAATGCACAAAGCCTCCAATCAAACATTAATTATTTTGTAAAAGATTCAAATCTATTATAAAAAGTTTATTAGAAGTACAAAACATCTTAAACATAATAGCGATTGTACTCAACTAGACATCGGCGAGTAAATGTCGAGATACTCGACCTGACAACCAGACACACAATTTCATGACCGGCATCGACGAGTCAAGAATGTCAGGCTAGAGTTGTACACCGTTGCAGTGCAGCACCTAAAGCATGATCATCATGATTTCTCCATGCAAAGACCTGACATGCCAGCGCTTGTACACTGTGTTGCAGTGCAGCATCGGCGACGTGAACATCATGATTTGTCCTTGCGAAGAAATTCTTGATGCGAACAAAAGAAGTTCATGTCTTGGTGCATGTGGTGCTCACAGAGCGTGACGACTGGTCCGCGGAGTTGGACCTTTACCTCAAACACAGGTACGTACTATAGCCCCAATCGCATGCAAAATTGTCTGCACCCCACAAACATAATTGATCTCATAGATGTTGGTATAGGAAGTGATATTTCTTCTAGTTAATGGTATTATACTACCATTTGTGTAGTCAAAATCTAAGAAATGTTAGTATGGTTCGATTCGAGTAAACCTTGTTTTAAATAGTAGTTTTCATGAGACTACTCTGGTCCTTGGTTTGTGGTTGTATTATGGACTTCACTTTACTACTGAACATGTAAATGACAGCGTGTTTTCTCTTTTTCTTTTTGTCAGAAAGTTCAGGTAAACTTGTTCGTGGAATGTACAAGCATTTATCATAAGGTGTAATTGGTGCCCAAGAGGTTATTTTGCTCCTTGGCTCTTGAATGTCTTCTTTGACGGCAAGCATACGATTGTGGTTAGTTTTTCTGCCCGGGCAGTCACCGGGCAGGCCGCCCGAACGTATGTGGCGGATATAGCCCCTCCGGGTGTAGATGCTCTTATAGCCAACTCTGTTGTATGAGTAATAATAAGGCTTACTTTTGACGACATACCAGTTTTATATAGTTATCTGTTGGCTCTATTTTCGTTCTTGATCTAACTGTTGCTATTGTTTATAGAACATGACAGTAAAATCTTTGCTTAAAACACTCGCGATCTGCATCACTTTGTTGCCTCTTCATAGGTGATGAATCTCTTTCTTTTTCCATTCCTTTCCCGTCATGCAAGACGCTTTTCTGGCACAAACCTAGTAGTTATTTGTCCTGCTGATCTTGGGTGAATTGATAAAACTGCTGCTCCAAGACCAACCTTGTCCGGCTGAGGAAAGAAAGGGATGACGAGACAGCGACCCAAAGGTTCCGGGTGAGGAGGCCCGATGCAATGTTAGAAACTGTGTTTTCAGTTGTTTCTGTATGAGGCCGCCTACGTGCCCTTTACGCCCAGATATGGCATGGAGTTAGGCGGGCTCACGGCAGTTCTCTCCTCTAGAGTGTAAAATCATGGATGGAGCTTGATGCAGTTACTTCCATTGCAGAGGAGATGTCGCTGCTGTGATATTCCATTGGGACATGCGGTCATATATTCCTATCACTTTATAAAATGTTGTATTCCATCGGCTACATCCAATTTTTCTGTGTGGGGAAAATTTCTGAATTGTGCAGATGTGGAATCCGCATTGCAACTTGTCACTGCGTCGTTTTTCTGTGTGGGGAAAAATTACTCAACTTTGCAGATGTGGAATCCGCCCTGCAACTTCGTCACCGCGTCGATCAATGCACGCTGTCGCAACCTTGGTAGGAAGTCGTCGCGCGCTGGTCGTCACGCCATGCATGCATGCATTTGCACTGACAGCTTGAATCATTGCTCCAGTTCACTGAATGCCGCCCGCTTCATGGGAAAAACAACCACACACGCAATTTCGGGACAGCCATTCATTGACTGGCATCGACGTGTCAAGAGCATCCGGCCAGCGTCCGTACACCGTGTTGCAGTGGGCAGCATCCACATCGTCAACATCATGATTTGTCCTTGCCAAGACATTCGTGATGAGAACAAAACAGCTCAATATCTTGTGCATAGAGCGTGTGACCTCTGGTCTGCGAACTTCGACCTTCACTGGTAAGTAAATGGGCAGTAACGATTGTGTGCATCGCTTGATGCAGAGGTCTGAAATTATTCTTCTTCTCAAAAGAAACGTAAATGGGTAGTAAAGTACTCACACTACTCGTATTTGGTAGCAAATTCGGCCCTTCAAAGCGCGTGCGTGGGCACTTACCAGGCACACCACATATTTATCACTTTGCATCTGCGTATTTCATAGCATAAGCCGGGAGTTATCCTTTTTAAAAAAAAATATTCATATTACACATGCAACGTTGATCTACTCTACGTGATCAAACAACAGAAAACAAAAATCGGCTGCAAACAAACACAAGATCGGCTGCAAAAGGACATTAACAAACTTCGCTACATCCAAAATATCATCTTAGTTCGTCACCCTTTCCTCGTCAGGCCTTTGACCTTCAAGTCGCTGGCGCTGCTGTAGGCGTCCGCGGCTGGTGGAGGGTCTTTGTCGTCCAAGGAGGAGGTGCAGCTATCACCATCATCCTCGTCGGAGTCAAAGAGGACGATGAGCCCCTTCATCCGACGGACCACCCTGTCCTGCTCCCGCTTCATATTTGCGACCCGAGCCGCCTCCGTTGCTGCCTTCGTCGCCTCGCGCTTCGACTGCTCAATAGCAAGCTGGAGCGCCTTGATGTTCTTCCGTCGGAGGCGGTGAGCATCCATCTCCGCCGTCGTGAGGGACCAGTAGGAGACACATACGAGGAGCCACGCGTCCTCATCGGGGTTCGCCGCAATCCCACGGCGGTGGCGTGCGGATTGCTCCGCCGCGTCCCCCTCCCGTGTGTTGACACCTGTTTTTGGCAAGATACAGATTGCAATGAAGATGGTCTCGAGTGAACAGACTTTCAGCATGAAAAGATTCACGTCGCCGAGAGGAACAACTTTGATGTTTCGGTTATATTCATTCGACCTTATCTTACGGACCGAAACTATACTCCGAGTGGCATAATTCAATGTTCTGAGTGATTTTTGGCCAATCACGCCTTAAAGATGAACTCGGATGAAGTAGCACACTAAAGGAATTGTCTTCGTCTCGTCGAAGCAATCAATTTTGATATATAAATTATCTCAATCCGAGTTTGTATGCAAAAGTTACAATCAATACAGACCAGCGCTACCAAAGACCAAAATATTACGCTCGACACCAGACACATGTTAATGAGTGTCTGATACAATGCGTGAGCAATTCGGCCTTCTGGACGGCCTTGAATGGAAAAACCTTCAACATGAAAAAGTTTTGTCTCGTCGAGCCAATCGATTTTCATATACAATTTGTCTCAATTCGAGGCCATATGCAATCTGGAGAGGCAAATCAAGATCAGGCTGTCTTTTCAGTCGGGAAATCCGAGTGAAAAGTTTTACCATCCAAGTGAAAACCTACAGATCGAGTAAAAGGTCGAGTGAAAACTTACCGGTCGAGTGAAAGCTTACCTTTCGAGTAAAACCTTACCGGTCGAGTGAAAGCTTACTTTTCAAGGGAAAACTTACCGGTCGAGTGAAAGTTTGACATCCGAGTGAACTTATTATCATCTGAGTAAAGATATTACCGTCGGAATTAAAACTTGCCGATCGAGTAAGAGATTGCCTTTCCGAGTGAAAATATAGTCATCCGAGTGAAATATTATCTTCCTAGTGAAAGATTCTAAACATCCGAGTGGAAAAGCCAAGTTGGAAGATTCGAGTGAAAGACTCTAATATCCGAGTGGATGAGCTCGAATCCGAGTGAAACTGAACATGTGCCCGAAAGTTTATCAAGATGACCTCAGATGAAGAAGTGTTCAATAAAGAAATTATGCATATCATCAAGACGGTAAACTTTGGTTTTGGAGTCATCATCATCGGAGATAGTATATGGCCTACAAGTTCACTACGAGACTCGGATAATCCAGTCTACTGCAAGACCGAGTCCGACCGGAAGGTAAAGATGACCTCGAAGAGTATTCAAGATGGTCTTATTTGAAAAAGTAATCAACATGAGAGTTGTTCATATCATCGAGGCGCACAAGTTTGATATTTGGGTCATCTTGATCAGAGATCATATGCAAGCTCGGCGGCCCGTGCAAGAAGGAAGACAGAGTTTGGGCCAGATTCAGACCGAATCCGAGTTGGAATAGAACTAGGACTCTAGGACGCAAATTGATGTAATTTTCTTGTAAGGAAAGCCTAGATGAATCCTTTACTTGTACGGAAAGTCCAGCCGCCTCTTATATATGTTGGGGTTGACGGCCGATTGAACAACACCAATCGAACCAATCAATCTATTACACTTTTGTGTTCATCTATCTTTATCCCCTACCCTTGTATCTTTCGTTCTCGTTCTTCGCGTTGGAGGGCAGCGATCCACCAGGCTCTAGGGGCGAGCGAATCGACCTAGGGCAGCCCATAGCCGCCGCACTCCCTGACGGGGTCCCTCCCGGGCGTGTGGGGTTTCGGGTCTGCAAAAGCGCCCGCCGACTGTCTTGCGTATCGCGCTGTCGGTCGGGTGTCCTTCGACGTGAGCTGCGGTGCATCACCCCCGGCGTCGAGGGTACACGTGATGTGTTCGTGTGTCAACACACTTTTTGGCGACTCCACTGGGGACGAAGTTTTGAACAATCTCCAGCCTGTTCTTGCTACGAGGAGAGCGTCATTAAGCGGCTGCAATCTACAACGGTAACATGTATCATCAATCTCCTTACGTAGATGCAAATAGCCATTATGTTGATGTTGCTAGATCTTTCAGTGGACATGTCATGTCGGCTAGCCCTAACGAGCAAAGGCCGACTAGTTATTCCATTGGAGAAACTTGGAATTTACAGAACCGCGACATGCAACTTATGAATTTGAACTTTCGTGCATCGGCAACACCTTTCAATATGCCGATGAATAACACGATTTGTTCGAGTGATCAATATATGACACCTCATGTGCAGGAGGGCGTCTCACAGTTTTATCCATCGGCAGTCAACTCACAATATGCGGGTTTATCCCCAAACATGCCGACGAATGAGGCAATCGGCTATGCTTCCATTAGCTATTTGGCCGGTTATCCTCAGTCATCATATGATGCACCTCATGATATTAATTGTTCAGCATCATATGCGACTAAAAGTATTCATGACTCGGCTCACTTTTATGGCCGAGTGAATGGAGATTCTACAGGAGTGTATGTGTCTAATATTGCAGGAGATGAGGTGACTTTGGCTGCGTTAAAAAGCTTAGCGCAAAATAAGAAGATTACCGCTCTTTGCCTTGAGCAACATGATAAAGGTTTGGTTCCTGATTATGAGGCAATAAAAGCTAGGGTTTTAAAAGAAGACAAAGTGTTGCCGATTGATCAAATTGGCGTGAGAAAATATTCAACAATAGCGCACACATCTTCACCTATCATTGCAGCATGTTATACACCCCCTATACAATTGCAAAGTTTCGGCAACATCAATTCATTGCCGAAAGATCATAAAAGTATTGGGGGGCAAGCCAATCCAACTAGGGCTGAGTTTAAAGAAAAATATGTGGCCCAAGTGGACAAGATCAAGCCAAAGCTCACAGGGAATAGCGTCAACGAATTTACTACGCCAACTCTTGATGAATTACCAGCAGAATATCGACATGCTTATGAAGCACTAAAGAAGAAGCGTGGAGTGGAATATTTGCAAGAATATGTCAAGTCCCTTCCTCTATGCATCAACCGTGTTGGCCCCTTGGCGATGTTGTGGCAAGATAACACAGAAGCTTTTCAAGCCAAACAACAAAAAAGGATTCACTCGGCTAATACGGTTGATTCGTTTGAAACCGAGTCAAATATGACTAAGTCATCTACAACCGTGTCAAATGGTTCCTTTAAAGACAAGACAATGGTGGATTCGGTTGAAACCAGATTGAGCACCGAGAGGGCTAAGGTCGAGTGCATAGAGTCAATATCGAGTGCATCACCGGCTAATGTTGAGTGCATCGAGCCAGTTATTACCGAGTGTACCAAAACAGATTATGCAAGCTTCACCAAGCAGAGGAACAACAAACACAGCAAATTGGCTATGCTCGATTTTTCTAAATGCGAGGGAGCTTACATGCTGCCATATGAGTTTCGTGCTAAAGAAATTGATGAGCATCAAGAACAAAGTAATACGGCCAAACACAGCTCGGTTAACGATGAACATCAAGAACAAGAACATGCAGCCAAGCAAAGTTCAGCTGACAAAGAGCGTTCGAGTGGAATCCATTTGGGTAATCCGAGTGACGAGGCATGAAATCCAGAAGAAGAAGATGAGGCATTGGAGGATCATCTTGGGATGGAGCAAGACATTGTTCCACATATACGATCATCATATTCCACCAACCTTGTCGCAAAGGTACGTCTAGCAGATAATTTACTCGCTTTCCGATTCGGTCAAAAATATATCATTGATGCATCTATTAGCAAGTTCATAATTAACTTGGAAAGACCAATCGAGATGAGTAACTTGTTTGTTAGAAATAGTCTTGTCACTAATTATGCTAGTCAACATATTGTACCATTCATGGAGACTGCTAGTGATAGATTATCGCAACCAAAGCTTTTCCCATTATGCCGACTGAGAATTATGCTCATATGGGTAGCTTTGATTGTTTCATGCTTGGCTAACATTTGGTATCAAATGAGAGGTATATTCTGTAGTTACTTTGGTTGCAGAAACATAAAGCCAGGTCCAAAGTCCTCCGAGATAGCCGATTCAAGAGCATCGGGGAAGGAGGACGAAAATCAACGCATAGCCGAGTCAGACAGCGTTAAACCGGCACCACTCGGTTGTTTTGTTCCAGAGCTGGTATCACAATATCGGTTAATGGATGAGAAGCGTACCTTCAATCTCGGCATAGGTGATCACATCATTGGTACATCATCAACTAATCCTATTATTATAATTGATCACGATGTCGAGCTATCAAGACAAGAACAAATGCAATGATCGTTTGAATAGAATGTCAAAGACAACAATGTGATTCATCAAGCCACACAATCAACTTACACGGGACGATTGGTGCTCGTTGAGGCACAAGCATACGGCCAGTCGACTCAGATTGGTCTTGATGGAGATCAAGCATTGACTCGGCTACCTCAACCCGACTCATCCAAAGACGGACAGGTATATGCTAATGATGATGGGATCAAATCTTCAAGTGAGGTAATCATTCAAAAGTGCATCAGCAATAATATTGAAGACAGGAATTCCATCAAAGTTATGACTAGCACATCTAGTACTGGGGGGCAACAAGAAAATTCAAAGACCGATGCACACAAAACCAAAGAAAGCAAAGGCCGCGGTAAGCACAAATGCAAAAAGATGAAAGTCACTTTCTCGCAGTTATTGGAAAAATATCAGAAGATAAGTGAGGAGAAGAATGCTTATCGGCCGAGTGAAGAAAAAACATCGAAGTCACCCCCAAGGCATAAATCTGAAGACTGGGATTGGCATAGGAAGACGTTGAGCAAGCAGAATTCATATCCTCCTTTTGGGCAGCCAATACCAATGTCGTGGATGCCTCCCTACACTCATGTAAACCAATATCCATCATGGCGCAGGTATGATACAAGGGCACATTATCCATCTTATTTTAGATCATCTCGCCAACATTATGCAGCTCCAAAAGGATCAACATTTGATGAACAATCATACGTCAAAGACCGCTTCAATCATAAGGAATCGGTCCGGAGCTCAAGGAACAATAAAGAGGTGGTCAAGCAAGTGTACCAGGTCAAGAAAGATGGTCGTAAGTGTGCTACTTTAGATTTGTTCTCAAATAACAAAGAGCCAGTTAAAGTATTGACATTGGCTACAAAAGGCAACAAGGCAAGTCAATCAAGTGTCAAATCTGAGGGGAAGAAGTTGAGAGTGCGCAAGGCTAAAAAAGAGTTGGCATTGGTTGAAACAGAATCACAGCCGAGGTGCCCACTCGGCTTAGCGCATTGGCAAGAGAAGGAATTACAAAAACTTAGTGCACATGAGTTGAGAAAGAGGAACATGGCCTGGGTTCCTAAGGGAAATCCTCGAGTTAAGAGCGGCATCACATCTCTTGTTGCGAAGCCAGCAAAAATAAGGGAGTACAAGTGTAAGGCCCGTAGGCGAGGACGACAATTTTCATATCGAAGACTCCAGGAGGCGTCTCATCCATATTCTTCAATCGTACCATCAAAATCAACGCTATGGAATTTATCCTCAGCCGAAACATCTGACTTATTTCGACTATTCACACTCTGGTGGACGGACCCCCGATCACTTTTGAGATAAGAACGCATGGCCGATATTTGCATATCGCCCTCAGAATTCATTGTGTTGGCAAACCCGGCATCTGGCTAACGGTGTTCACCATGGTTGATTTTTTACTCCTATAGCCGATGCTCAGTGTTTGCCAATACTGGCGAGGCCGACTTAATTATTGAGTTGACCACTAATCAAGGGTCTAGTGCCTAAAAGAGCCCCGACTCCAAATGTTATTTATTTGCAGGATCCAACTCAGGAGACAGACATTGTTCGGCGGAGGCTTGATAGTGTACTTTGATAATGAGTTGAGTCGCCGAACAGTTGACGGTATTCCTTTGAGGTGCATGGTCATAATCGTTTGGCAATCGTCTTTGTTGAAGGGTTCTAATATTCCCAGGGAAGGCCTGGACAAGTGCAAGGTCCGGATTGACATAAGAAACTTACATGGAAGCATTTGTGAGATCCAATTGTTGTTTTCAGACAACTATTATCCAAGAGGCTCGACCGAAGAAGCAACAAACATGAGCATATGGATGATTAAAATTATCATACTCAACATGCACAGCCGATGGAGTGTTGAAATCGTGCTTAAACATTACCCTAGGCAAGGTATTTTCTGGCACGCAAGCTCTGCCAAAAAACAGGGGGGCATGTGTTGACACCTGTTTTTGGCAAGATACAGATTACAATGAAGATGGTCTCGAGTGAACAGGCTTTCAGCATGAAAAGATTCACGTCGCCGAGAGGAACAACTTTGATGTTTCGGTTATATTCATTCGACCTTATCTTACGGACTGAAACTATACTCCGAGTGGCATAATTCAATGTTCCGAGTGATTTTTGGCCAATCACGCCTTAAAGATGAACTCGGATGAAGTAGCACACTAAAGAAATTGTCTTCGTCTCGTCGAAGCAATCAATTTTGATATATAAATCATCTCAATCCGAGTTTGTATGCAAAAGTTACAATCAATACAGACCAGCCCTACCAAAGACCAAAATATTACGCTCGACACCAGACACATGTTAATGAGTGTCTGATACAATGCGTGAGCAATTCGGCCTTCTGGACGGCCTTGAATGGAAAAATCTTCAACATGAAAAAGTTTCGTCTCGTCGAGCCGATCAATTTTCATATACAATTTGTCTCAATTCGAGGTCATATGCAACCTGGAGAGGCAAATCAAGATCAGGCTGTCTTTTCAGTCGGGAAATCCGAGTGGAAAGTTTTACCATCCGAGTGAAAACCTACCGATCGAGTAAAAGGTCGAGTGAAAACTTACCGGTCGAGTGAAAGCTTACCTTTCGAGTAAAACCTTACCGGTCGAGTGAAAGCTTACTTTTCAAGGGAAAACTTACCGGTCGAGTGAAAGTTTGACATCCGAGTGAACTTATTATCATCTGAGTAAAGATATTACCGTCGGAATTAAAACTTGCCGATCGAGTAAGAGATTGCCTTTCCGAGTGAAAATATAGTCATCCGAGTGAAATATTATCTTCCGAGTGAAAGATTCCAAACATCCGAGTGGAAAAGCCAAGTTGGAAGATCCGAGTGAAAGACTCTAATATCCGAGTGGATGAGCTCGAATCCGAGTGAAACTGAACATGTGCCCGAAAGTTTATCAAGATGACCTCAGATGAAGAAGTGTTCAATAAAGAAATTATGCATATCATCAAGACGGTAAACTTTGGTTTTGGAGTCATCATCATCGGAGATAGTATATGGCCTACAAGTTTACTACGAGACTCGGATAATCCAGTCTACTGCAAGACCGAGTCCGACTGGAAGGTAAAGATGACCTCGAAGAGTATTCAAGATGGTCTTATTTGAAAAAGTAATCAACATGAGAGTTGTTCGTATCATCGAGGCGCACAAGTTTGATATTTGGGCCATCTTGATCGGAGATCATATGCAAGCTCGGCGGCCCGTGCAAGAAGGAAGACAGAGTTTGGGCCAGATTCAGACTGAATCCGAGTTGGAATAGAACTAGGACTCTAGGACGCGAATTGATGTAATTTTTCTTGTAAGGAAAGCCTAGATGAATACTTTACTTGTACGGGAAGTCCAGCCGCCTCTTATATATATTGGGGGTGACGGCCGATTGAACAACACCAATTGAAGCAATCAATCTATTACACTTTTGTGTTCATCTATCTTTATCCCCTACCCTTGTATCTTTCTTTCTCGTTCTTCGTTCGTTCTTCGCGTTGGAGGGCAGCGATCCACGATACTCTAGGGGCGAGCGAATCGACCTAGGGCAGCCCATAGCCGCTGCACTCCCTGACGGGGTCCCTCCCGGGCGTGTGGGGTTTCGGGTCTGCAAAAGCGCCCGCCGACTGTCTTGCGTATCGCGCTGTCGGTCGGGTCTCCTTCGACGTGAGTTGCGGTGCATCACCCCCGGCGTCGAGGGTACACGTGACGTGTTCGTGTGTCAACACCGTGCACGCTGCATCTCGCGTCACGCGGCGCCGCCTCCGATTTTGGAGTGCGCGTCCGGGCCGTTGAGACCGGAGAAGGAGCCACTGACAGGCTCGCCCCTTATGACAGACACTAGCTGCGTTTTTTTTGTCAGAATTGTCATAACGACAATTATTATGTCAATTTGCCCAATATTGAGACTCTCCTAGAGGTTCTTAGAGCATTACTAGTAGAACTCTCAAACCCTCAAACTCTCACTAGCGTTTTAAGGGTCCAAAAATGATTTTTTGTGCACTTTTACGGGTTGAAAAACAGAGGCAAAGATTAGAACCCTCAAACCCAACCCTTATAACGGAATATTCTTCATGAACGACGTTGTCGTTGCGCGCGGGAGGTCGACGGGGCGGCCGCCGGCAACGGGGGCGACTAGCAGCGGCGGTCGCGGGCGTGGGCGCGGGAGTTGGGAGGATTTTTCCCTCCCGCGCGAGGATAACCGCCAAATGAGGGTTGGGGTAGGTTTTGCTCCTCAACCCTTACTTTTGAGGATTGAGAGAGGGTTTGAAGGTTGGACCTTTAAAAAAAATTGAGGGTTTGAGGGTTAAGGGGTTCTAGTCTACGGTTTTTTTTCGACGAAAACTGTAAAAAAAATTTAGGGGTTTGAGGGTTTGAGGGCTCTACTAGTAATGCTCTTAGGACTCGGAACCCAGGCCTGCCGGACAGTAACTTCAGTTGGAATCTGCTGTATTACTAGCAAGGTTTCTTTGACAGGTTTGTTTATATATCGAGAACGTGATTCACGCCTGTCCTGCTCACTTGTTGGAATCTCGGCACTCATGCAAAATTCTGAGTGAGTACCACGCTACATGTTCTGCCTGCCCAAATGTTATCTTGGAATACTGGCAGTCACAAAATTTAGATCGAGCATCATGCCACATGTACGGCCTACTCGCATGTCAGATTTTGGGTCAAAATGTAACATTATATTCCGGCTAGCTTGTGTATTCTACCGCTTTTACCAATTTATTGATGTGAAGTTGGGCCATTGTTTGGACACAAAAATAACCAAATGACCATGATGACAGTGTCCTGGATTATGGATGCACACCAGGTCGGCCTTCCATTCATAGGCCGGGCCGAGGACCCGTCTACATTTGAAGAATGGGCGACAGGGCAGTCCGGCGGACGAGAGCATGTGGTGATCACCGCAACTCCTCCCCGTCACGTTTCACACTCCACGGGGCACACAGCCTGTTCGATAGAATATGTAGACAGCTGGGCTTGCCCCTTGGGTACCATGGTACACGTTTTTGACAGATAGAGAGGACATTTGACCCCGCCCCTTGGAGATGCCCTTGGTTCTCACTTGTCCAAAATTACTTTTACCTCTTGATAGATGGGCCTACCACGACAGCAGGTGCTGCTCCGGACAACCAGAGTGCGCACCATCTTTATAAGCCGGCCCGGCTGAAGAGCAATGCATGGTTCAGGAGCTAGCTAGCTAGGCACACAAGCTCAACCAGTCAATGGCGCACATAACAACCATCTTAGGGGTGGTGATGGCGGCCGCAGCGGCGACGATGCTGGTGTCGCCGCTCCTTGCTGAGCCGAAATTTCTCCGGCTGAGGCACAAGGGATGCCCAACTGCGACATCACCTGCGGCAGCATGAGCGTGCCATACCCATTCGGCATGGGCCCAGCCAGGTGCTATTGGCCGGGCTTCAACCTCACGTGCGACCGCAGAAGCAACCCGCCGCGGTTGCTGCTCGGCGACGGCACCCTCCAAGTCCAAGAACTCTCCATGAGTAACTGGTCGACATTTGTGACCGTCATACGTACGGGTGACATAAAAGTCGACGGCAATGGTGAAGGCAAGCTCGGCGGTGGTCTTACGGCCGATGGGCCCTTCACGATTTCATCCAACCAGCTCATCCTGGTTGGTTGCAACATCCAGGCGACGCTCAAGAACGGCGACGTGACCGTGAGCAGCTGTTCTTCTGTGTGTGAAAACGGCGATGGACTCTCGGAGGCGCTATCCATACTCGAAGCGGGCAACCAATGTACCGGCAATGGCTGCTGCCAGTCGGACATTGTCTTCAACCCTGCAGAGGTAGCAGGAAGGCTTTTCAACAGTACGTCCTATGACGTGCAGCTCAAATGGTTCGGCTGGAACCGCAGCACGGACCAGCAATGGCCCGCACACGTCTTTATCGCGAGGTCCAGATGGTTCAGCGGTACATCAGTCTTCCGCAAGCTGTTACGAACAGACGCCCCCGTGTCAGCGGATGCAATGCAAGTTCCCTTTCGGCTGGACTGGGAGGTTGTTGGCCATGGCGCAGAAGGCTCCAACATATGCAAAAGCAAGCACAGCGACTACCTAAAGGGCAAGAAAGGCTACACATGCTCCTGCAATCACGGCTACGAAGGGAATCCCTACATCACCGACGGATGCAAAGGTCCGGTCTTTGTTAATAATGCCTTCTTTCTCTGATTTGAGAGAAGCAATAAATTTTAGGGGTTTCTCTTCGCTTAAAGCTAGCATGTGTTTGTTCGGCTATGTGTAGATATCGACGAGTGCAACAATGAAGGGTCTGCTAAGTGCTATGGTCATTGCACCAATTTGGATGGATCATATTATTGCCGGTGTCCCCCCGGAACCGATGGCGATGCTACCCTCCAAGGTGGCTGCCGCACTCCCATCACAAGTAAGAAATATTGCGACAACCTCATTTATTTTTACTATTGAGATGAAGGGGAGCTTTGGGGTAGCGGTAAAATTGTTGCCTTGTGACCAAGAGTTAAAGTGTGGTCAGAACCTGTGCAAGCGGGAGCTACATGTATCAGGCTGCCTTTCTTTATTGAGATGAAGGTAAAAAAACAAAAACAAATCATATCCATCCCTCAACAAGACGCTGGATACATTCAATTAAGTTTATTGTTAAAGGATCGGCAATTAGTCGACTACTGTGTTGACAATTGGTTATTTAGAACAAATGGAGGACTAAAAACGACGTTAGCGTAATAAATTGCACACAAACAAACAAAAAGCCGCTTTAGCGAGGCTTTATGGATTTACTCCCTCTGTTCAGCAATATAAGATGTTCTAAAAATTCTGAATCGGATGTATATGTACACATCATACTATGTTTGTTCGCTCATTTCAGTCCAATATTAAAATATTCAAAACATCTTATATTTGTGAACCGACGGAGTAGTTAGCAAGAGTAAGAAACTATTGTTCCCTCGAACAAGAACGTAAATCATCAGGGATTACCATTCTTCCCTCAATTTTCACAAATCTACTCATGAATAGCGTCATTTTTCTACAGAATTACCAGTTTAGAGCCCCCGAACCCCCCCGAACCCCCAAGAACTACTCATGAATAGCGTCATTTTTTCTACAGAATTACCAGTTTAGAACCCCCCCCCCCCCTCCCAACCCCCAAGAACTACTCATGAATAGCGTCATTTTTTCTACAGAAGACCCCCCCCCCCCCCCCCCCCCCAACCCCCGAAGAACAACAAAGGTGAAAGTTCACATGAAAGGCCGAACATGATATTGAAATGTGTTCTTGCCCCAACCAAAAAAAGAGCGCAAATGGTTTCAAGAGCTCAGCAGTTTTGACAATAAAAACGTTTGCAGGCAAATACGTGAAAATCATTTTCTAGAAGAAACTTCTGTCAAAAAAAATATTAGCACCAGCAATGTTTACAATATCCATCCGATACACTATGCATTTCTTTTGCATCACAAGTACAATTTGGTTTGAAAAAAAAAACAAATCTGTATCGTGATCACTTTAGAGCCTAATCTCCCCACATGTGCTCTCTGAGAGGGGGAATCCATCAGCAACTTAAGTCAATGAGTAATGACTTTGCAACTTTCTTAAATAGGTGACTGCATTACGTCCTGCGGCGACATTGATGTACCGTACCCCTTTGGCATTGGATCTGCCAATTGTTACTGGCCAGGGTTCAACCTCACCTGTGATACTTTCCTACAACCAGCAAAGCTACTCATCGTCCTACGTGACCTCGTCCTCGACAAGGACGTCATGTTCCACGTCACCGAGATATCCCTCCAGACCAACACGGTGCACATCCTTCATAGCAATGCCATCAACCATATCAACCCTAGCGACTCAAAAAGTATTTTAATGTTTGGCAACTACTCGGAGGCGCCCTACTCGTTATCGACCAGCAACTTGTTGATCCTATCTGGTTGCAACCTTCAGGCGACGCTGCTGATCGGAAATGGTACCGAGGATTTCATCAGCGGTTGTGCTTCCTTCTGCCCCTCCAATGTAAATGACACCTACCTCGAGATGACACTACAGGGTACAGGCAGAAACTGCTATGGCATGGGCTGCTGCCAGGCACATATTTCCATGTCCTCCAACGGCTTCCCCACGTCGTTGGCGTATCAAAAGCTCAACAAGAACAGTGACCAGGAATTGACAACCCAGCCTGCGTACATGCTAATCGCAGAGGAGGGGTGGTTTGATCAGGGACGTTTATCCAAGGAGATGGTGGGGCGGGAGGAATCCGAAACTTCCAAGGTGCAGGTTCCTCAAGTTCTGCAGTGGGAGGTAATACAGGACTTACCACGACCAGTTGACATGAAGGCGCATCCGGGCTGTCCATCGGAGGTAGCCCTCAAGCTCTGCAAGAGCAAGAATAGCTACTGCAAACGAGGGAGCAGAGGTTATTTATGCCATTGCATGGATGGCTATGACAAGCGCGGCAGCAACCCCTACCTCGCCAATGGATGCAAAGGTTAGATCAACTATCTACAATTCTAATATAAGTGTTTATGCTATTAATTTCCTTGCTCTTTGCCATCGTGATCCTTGTGTGTGTCTATTTGTTAGTATTAGTTGTGTGCATCCTACTTATGCAGATGCGAGTGTGCTCACTATGATTGTATGTCTTAATGCTAAACTATGAGTCAACTAGTAAATTGTGCGTGCTTTGCACGCCATTTAAATATATATAAAAAGCATGGGAAAATACATTTGAATATGTATTATCTTTCCTAGAACCGTATCGGACAAGATCCAACTTGGTTCTTACCTCTAGAGAATCCAGATTGTTCTAGTCTCTTTTTATTTGAGTATCAGATAAGCATGTGAATAGATGCTTCTAGAACACATGAGATGGTTGAGTTGGGGGTTCAATTAGAAGGCCACGTGGCAGAATCCTATGAGTTAAAAACTATATCCAACGGATGATAATGCTCGGATTTGCCTTCTCTTGACCGTTGGATGGGCATATCCAACGACCAATATTTGAAACTATTGGCACACTATATAGTGGTATAGATATAATACGCCCTTCTCGAAAAGTTTCCTTGTTCCTCTATAGTTTTTAACCTAGTGTTTTTCACTTTTGTCTCCAGGTGGCCGCAAGCCATTGTCTACAGGTGAGCACCGCTGCAACTTGATATAGACAAGTATTATATTTTACTTAGTATTCGTTTCAAGCAATACATATTGGCATTCTAGTGTAGATATTAATCGACTTAATTTGCTTCTTCTCATGAAAATGTTTGCTTTTTACCCGTAGTTAAGAGGAGCTGAGGTATGTTTCTTGATCCAAATTGAACTCTGCCATTTAAAATTATTTATCTCAAAACCCTGAACTTTCTGAAAGCAATTTTCTTCTTTTCATATGAACTCACGAATTCAAAAAGTTACTTTATTGAACTTTGTTGATTACTCCTGCTGTTTTCTAACTATAGACTAGGTGTATAATACTAATTCTAATTATAGACAAAATGAGTAATACTACATGTACATCTTTGTAGGTATATACCTCAGCATAGGAGTTGCTTTTGGGGCAGGCATCATACTATCTGTTCTCGCTGGATCCTTTGCACATAAGAAATTCAAACATCGAAGATCACTAATGTTGAAAAAGAACTTTGAAAAAAACCGAGGGCAATTGTTGCAACAATTGGTATCACAAAGAGCTGATATTGCAGAAAGAATGATTATAACCTTAGATGAGCTTGAGAAGGCAACAAATAAATTTGATAAAGCTCGTGAGCTTGGTGGAGGAGGGCATGGTACAGTCTACAAAGGCATGCTATCAGATCTTCATGTTGTAGCCATCAAGAAACCAAAGGTGGCGATTCAAAAGGAGATTGATGAATTCATTAATGAGGTTGCTATCCTATCACAGATCAATCATAGAAATGTGGTAAAACTATATGGTTGTTGCCTTGAAACAGAGGTCCCCATGTTGGTCTACGAGTTTATATCTAATGGTACACTTTATGATCATCTTCATGTTGATGGACCACGATCGTTGTCATGGAATGATAGGCTACGGATAGCAACTGAGACTGCCAGATCTTTAGCCTATCTTCACTCAACAGCTTCAGTACCCATAATCCATAGAGATATCAAGTCTGTTAACATACTTTTGGATGATAGTCTAACAGCAAAGGTTGCAGACTTTGGAGCTTCAAGATATGTTCCGGTGGATAGATCAGGGATCACAACAAGAGTGCAAGGTACAAGAGGATATCTGGACCCCATGTGTTTCTATACTGGGCGTCTCACAGAAAAAAGTGATGTGTATAGCTTTGGTGTCCTGCTTCTGGAGTTGTTGACTAGAAAGAAACCGTTTTCATACATCTCTTCTGAAGATGAAGGCCTTGTCACACATTTTTCTACCTTATTCACACAAAGAAAATTATCAGAGATACTAGATCCACAAGTTCTGGAAGAGGGCGGCAGAGAGATGGAAGAAGTCGCAGCAATTGCAGCAATGTGTATTAGATTAAGAGGGCGCCCGTCCATGAAGCAAGTGGAGATCAAACTTGAAGGCACTCAAGCATCCAGGGGACATGAGGGGGGTGATGTAATAAGCTGTCAACGGGCTGCAGATGGAAGTAGGTGCGAGGAATTGTCCAGGCAGCATAGTATGGAAGAAGAGTTCATGTTATCTTCAAGGTATCCTCGGTAGTTTTGCTTAAGCCCGAGCTCATCAGTACATTAGTTTTCAACACTTTTTTTGAGATTCTTCTTTCAATTAATTTCCCTTGTGCATTTGATCTCTTTGCTTGCTTACATGGCAGCTCCTTTTCTTCATCCTGTCTTTTCCCAAATAAACTTAGCATTAACACCCTCTATAAGGTTATAATCTTGTTGTAACCGGGTCGGGTGCTTAGCCAGGTGGCAGCAAAATTATTAGTGAAACAGAGGAATGTAATGAGCTCGCTTTGTTCTGATCGGTTGTTCTTTTTTAGTTTTTATTTTTCCTGGAGCTAAACACACCTACTTAGCTTAGTTATCCAAAATGCCAGGAGAATCAGACAACATAATTCCGAAAATATTTATGTCTATCCAAGTGTGTGTTTTAACCGATATTATTTTGGAAAAAACATAGGAAAACCGAGTAAAAAGAAAAAACAGAGAAAAGGCATGTTGAATTAGACGAGTAAAAATGAAGAAAAAGAAAGAAAAGAAAAATAAAGCAAAAACAGGAAAGTAGCAAGTAGAGTCTGTTGCTGTGGCAAGTAGCATTGGGAAGGAGAAACCCCTGCTTAGCCTATTTTTTAACTCTGTTTTTTTCGAAAAAATAATCGCTATAGTGGGCTGGCCCAATTTGTAGTGCTCGACGCGAGAATCCCCCCTCGTCTCGCATAATGCGAGTAATAGGGGCGCCTGGTAGGGGATCCATCGGATTTCCACACGTAAGAAGGACCAGTATCCAGCCCGTTGGACCATGCTAGGCCAATTAGGCCTGGTAAGTACTCCGTATGTTATTTTTTTTAAGCTAACTACTCCGTATGTTATCTAGTTTGCCATGGGCCGATTAGGGTCGGTGTCTGTGGCGATTTGTTGGGCGATCAGTTTGCTAATTGCAATCCTCCCAAAAAGACTTGACAAATTGCAAGATAATAGAGACCTCCTCCCATTTGGCGCTTCAGGCGCTGACCGGGGCTCCAGCGCTCACGCGTGCCTCGGTTAGGGCCGCCCCATTCACACTTTGCACCATTGACACCATGAGAGCTTCTAAGTGGCGCCTTAAGCGCAACTTGGAGGAACTGGCGCCCACGCGCCTGCTAGTCTGGACCGGCCAAACAAAAAGCGATCACTCATGTACCCCTACTTCACGGTCTCGCTCACTTGGTCAGTTTTTGATACTTCTACTCTAGTATAGATAGTTAACTGCTAATACTTGCTAAAAAAACAAACTTGATAGCTAATCAGTTGACCAATAACTGTTGGGCCTTTTACCGATTGACTGTTTTTTCTTGATAAAAGAGAGCGCTCTCTCCAATTTCCATTAATAGAAATCACCAAGTCTTGTAGCAGAACAAAGGAAAAAAAAAGAAACACAAAAACCCCCAACACAAGACTCCACTCTTCCAGCTGATCCATCCCACTGCCATATTGGGAAAGGAGGAGAAGCCATCCCTTCCCCTCTCCGAAAACCCAAAGACAGCAGGGAAGGAACCTGAAAGAGTGTTCCAAGGTCTAGAAACATGAGGATCTAGCCCCAGAACGACAACCCACTCTGTTATAAGAACAGAGGCTACAAAGGAAACAACCAGTTATAATAGCAGACTCAATATTACAGGAACATCCACTTAGTCCGAACATGCAGCAAAATGAAGCAAAGCCGTCATGAGAAGGCAGGAGCCAACATATCCATCGCAGCAAGGAGGGCATCTGCTACCCTTTGATCCTCACAGTCTTCAGGCGCCACCCATGTGCTGCCTTGAATATTTCTTCTGCCACCTCACTTACTAGCTTCACTCCAGCCTCCATCAGCTTACTTCTTACGGGGTTTGTCTGCAAAATATTCCAATCATTTAGATTTTTAATAAACAAGGAAACAGGGACACAGGGATCATTCACCCTATTGTTGTCAAATATCACACTATTCCTAAGTTTCCAGATAGTCCAGCAAATCGCTGAAACTCCTATCATGACCAAGCTTTTTTCATCTTTTCCAAAGGTATTTACCAAAGATCTCATGACAACATCTAGTGTGTCTGGAATGTCCTTAAGATTAAAGGCACATTTTAATATGTTCCATAATAATCTAGCAACCGAACAGGTCAGAAAAAGATGGTTTATGTCCTCTTTTTTCCCACGGAAAGGGCACTTATCATCTCCCTTCCATCCCCTACGAATCAAATTATCTTTTGTGAGAATACTTTTCCTAAGGGCCAACCACATGAACACCTTGATTCTGGGTGGCATTTTAATCTTCCACATATATAAGTGTGGATATTTGACACCGTTTTCAATCAGGTGTCTATAGAAGGACTTTACAGTATAAACTCCCTTCTTATCAAGAGTCCATTTAATCTCATCCTTCTCCTCATTCAAAGTTACCACATTACAGGCCTCTTTAATATGCCCCCACAATTCTCTTGCATCTCCCAGTAGGGTTCTCCTAAACTGGACATTGTCTAATCCATTATCTAAAACTTCTTTAACCATTTTCCTTTTATCAAAGCATAGATCTAGTCTAGGAAAGTTCTTTTTTAAAGGGGCACTACCAATCCACCAATCTTCCCAGAAACGAGCTCTTTTGCTGTTTCCAATTTTAAACTTACACAGAGAGACAAAGTGATCTCTGTGTTTTAATATCCCCCTCCAAAATTGTGAATCACCCTGTTTGGCCAAAACATTGCCCACACTTTTATTCTTAACATACTTTTTTAAAACTATATCTTGTCACAATCGCTTAGTCGTATATAATTTCCACCACCACTTACATAGCAAAGCCTTGTTCATACAGGCTAAATTTTGTATCCCCGGGCCCCCCTTATCCTTTGGCCTGCAAACCTCGGACCATTTCACCAAATGGTATTTCCTCTTCTGATCATCTTCTTGCCATAATAATCTAGCTCTAAAGAAATCCATGCGCTTCTCAACCCCCACCGGGAGCCCATAGAAGGACATCATAAAGTAAGGTATGCCTGTAAGGGCAGATTGTATCAAAGTAACTCTCCCCGCACTAGCTAGCAGTCTCCCTTGCCAGGTTTCACATTTTTTCTCCATCTTAGTCTCAGGAGGCTTCCAATGTTTATTTCTGATTCTATTTTTATCAATAGGTAACCCTAAGTATTTCATAGGTAAAGCACCCACCGGGCAAGTAAATATTTTTGCATATTCCTCTTTCTTATCAATCGCCGCACCAAATAAGAAGAGTTCACTTTTATGAAAATTAATCTTCAGACCCGACATTTGTTCAAACAAACATAGGATATATTTCAAGTTTTGTGCACTGTCCATATCATCTTGTAGTAGGAATATAGTGTCATCTGCATACTGCAACATGTTGACCCCATTTGTTGTATATTCACTTAAAACCCCTTTAACCAGTCCATTTTCTCTAGCCTTATTCAACATAATTGCTAGAGCATCAGCAGCCAGATCAAAATTTAGAGGAGATAAAGAATCCCCTTGTCTCAGGCTTTTATAAGAACAAAAATATTTTCCTAAATTCTCATTAACTTTAACACAAACCTTTCCTCCTCTAACTGTTTCCATAACCCAGTCAACCCATTTGTCTGGAAACCCTTTCAGTTTGAGCATTTGAAACAAAAAGGACCATTTGATTTTATCATAAGCCTTTTCAAAGTCAATTTTCAAATGTACAACACTTTGCTTATTCTTTTTAATGCTATTCAAAGCCTCATGCAAGATCAGGACCCCCTCCATGATATATCTGCCCTTAACAAAGGCAGTTTGTACAGGGGAGATGACCTCAGCAGCTACCAAATTAAGTCTGTTCATTAAGACTTTGGTGATAATTTTAAAGCATACATTTAATAGAAAGATAGGTCTGAACTTCTGAATTTGATTAGCACCAATCCCTTTTGGGATCAGGGTTATGATACCATAATTCAGTCTACAGATATCAATTTTCCTACTGGCAAAATCGTCTAGTAAAGCTTTTAAATGAAATTTCACCAACTCCCAATAGTGTTGGTAAAATTCAGCCATGAAGCCATCTGGCCCAGGAGATTTATTGTGTGCCATTTTAAAGACAACCTTTTTAATCTCCTCTAAAGAGAATTCTTCCACCAACAGATTAGCATATTCCATTGGAATCCTAGCAGGATTATCAATATTTAGGGAAACAGAGGAATTATCTGGTGGGCCAAATAAGTTTTTGTAGAAAGTAGTGATATAATCCATCAAATTCTTATCTCCTTCTATCACCCCCTCCTCTTGTTCTAACCTAGAGATTTTATTCCTCCTAAGTCTCCCATTTGCTTTGGCATGAAAAAATTTGGTATTGCTGCCTCCCTCTAACAATTCACCAATTTTGGCTCTCTGTTTCCATTTAGCCTCTTCTTGTTTGAGCAATCTATCAAGCTGGGCCCTCAACTCAATCTGTTCCTTTCTATCAGCAGTTGTAAGGCCATTAGCCTCACATTTTTTTATCAATGATATCTAATTTGAATAGAATATCTTTCTTAAGTTTGGGTCTTAACATTCTAAGTTTCCCCAGCAACCTGTCTATGTTGTCCCCCTTAATGGAAGAATCATTCCAAACTTTCTGAACAATTTCATTAATCCCATCTCTCTTAAACCATGCATTTTCAAATCTGAAAATTGGTTCTGTTTTTTGGAAATCCGCAGAATCCAAATAGAGAGGAGTATGATCGGATTTCTCCCTAGTTAGAGCTGTTACGTGGGTTAAGGGGTATACGTACCTCTTCCCAATCAGTGCTACATAGAATTCTATCTAGTTTCTCAAATGTGGGATTCAGCATACAATTGCCCCAAGTAAATTTCCTCCCATTCATATTCAATTCTCTCACCCCAACTTGTTCCAAAATGGCATTGAAAAGAAAACTCCAATGTCCAGGGGATCCTGGTTTATTTTTCTCACTGGCTTTCCTAATAATGTTAAAGTCCCCTCCAATTAAAATAGGGTTTATAGAATTTTGAAAAACTCTGGATAGCTCAGCCAGGAACAAAGCTTTCCTCTCTGGCTGTGCCTCACCATATATCACCACCAGGTCCCAAATGAACCTTTTTTCAATATCTTGGACTGCCATTTTAATATGATAATCCCCCTCATCCTGAGAAATTATATCTAGTGTAGTATAATTCACACCCAGTAGGAGGCCACCAGATTTCCCCCTAGCTGGGGTGAAATGCCAATGGAAATCCCTCCCTGCACAAACCTGCTGTAGATCATTTCTGGAAAATTGTTGTCTCATGGTCTCCTGCAGACCCAGGAAGTCAACTTTCATATCCATAATCATCTCTCTTAAGAATCTTTTCTTAATATCACCCCCAAAACCTCTCATATTCCAAAAAATGCCCCTCATCTTTTTTTCTTTTTCTTCCTATCTGAAAATTCCAAATTTCTGACAACTGAGGCAATTTTAACTCCAGAACCTCTGGTAGTTTTGCCTTTTTTCTTAACTCTTTTTGATGAGAAAAGACCCTTCACTAACTCCCACTCCTCATTCTCTTCTTCCTCTTTTTCAATATCTTCATCTTCTAACAGGTCTAATAGAGAATATTCTCCAGTGTCAAGAAAGTCATGCTCCTCAGGCATGTGGTTTTGTTTCTGCTTATTGTTATAGTCAGTCAGCCACATATCAATTCTAGCCTGTTCAGCCGTTTTAATTAATTCCAGATTGTAATTGACAATATCAGGTTTAGATCCTAAGCTAACACCAACCCCCTCAGCAACCTGCTGTAAAATATCATTAGGTCTAGATATGACATCAGAAGGAAAATACTCACCATAGTTGTTCTTCTGTGCCACTCTCTCTTTAGCCAAATCAGTGATCTTTTTATCTTCCTTGCCTTTCAGCCTAATGCATCTTCTCAATTCTTCCTCATCCTGGGATTCCAACTCTCCTATACCAGCCTTTTTGATTTTGGTCTCAAAAGATTCAGTTTCCTGACTGGCAGTATAGTCCACAAGCTCCATATAACCCAGGCCCACTGCCTGTTCCATTAGTTCCAGTTCTGACATACCTCCCCCACTTTCTTTATTTTCTTCTACTACTGCTCCTTCTCCTGAATTCTCCTTCTCATCTTCACTCCCAAGCTGCTTTTCCCATGATTGAGATCCTCTCACCTCTTCACTGACCTTCAGATTAATCTGCAGAAGTTCATGCTGTCTCTTAACTTCCCTTTCTAATGATTTCTTAATAATATCCATTTCCTTTCTCTTTTTTTCCTCCAACATCAGTTGAGCAGTCTGCCTTGCTGCCAACTCCTCTGCTTTCTGCAATCTAGCTTTTAAGCTTTCTTCTTCTCCTTGTCTTTCTCCAGCAGTCCCCACTTCTGCCTTGTCCTTGAGCAACTCATCTTTCTGAGGCACATCCCCTGTCTTCAGAACCACCTGCTCATACTGCTTTAATCCCAAACTTCCTAAACTAACCAATGGCTTTGCAGGTTCAGATTGTTTACTTTTTTTCTGCACCTCCTTCTCCCTCTGTGTATCATAGCTCTCTAAGTCCAGATAATCAAAGGTTTTTCTTTTGTTTCCCTCCTCAAACTTGTATCGACCTTGTTCAGCAACTGAATCAAACTCAAAACCTATATCATATAGCAACAAGTCCTTGGTAGTGATTTCTGTGCCAGCAGGAACCTTATGTAAGTCCCTTACTCCCACTTTCACTCTTATCTCCTCCCTAGAGTGAATATGATCAACATCCACTTCAACCACTGGCCCCAAAGCTGAACCAATCTCACAAACTCCCAAATAATGTCTCAGATTATCAGGGACCCCCCACATCTTTATCCAGACTGAATGTAGCTTCCCCTTAGCCCTGTCACCTGGACTCCAGAAATCAACCTCAACCATGGCACCAGTGCCCAGCAAAGTAAATTTGCCAAAGTTTTTCCACTCCACCAATTTGGCTTTACTAGGGAATCTCATAAGAAAGGTTGTAGGACTCTGGAACTTGGCTCTCCATGTCCACCCCCAGTCAAACATCTTGCTGAAGCCATAGGCCACTGTGGTATCATTCAGCTGCCCCTCATGCACAGTCACCAGGGCCATAGGATTGATGTGCTCAGCAGCTACAATTTCCTTGGTGTTCTGCACCAAAAGACACCCCAAACTCCTGGCTCCATACCCCAGATATTTAGCAACTGGCTTAGGCTGTTTTAGAATGGTGCATTCCTCAGTATTATGAGATGGTCTTTGGCACACCACACAGAAAACCTTATTTTTGCAATCACTCTTCACATGTCCCTGTTCCTTACACTTCACACAAAAGAGCTCTTTTGGATTTCCAATCTCCTTCTTCTTGGCTGTTTCCTTTTGTCCTTCCACTCTGGTATGTTGGGGAACGTAGCAGAAATTCAAAATTTTCCTACGTGTCACCAAGATCTATCTATGGAGAAACCAGCAACGAGGGGAAGGAGAGTGCATCTACATACCCTTGTAGATCGCTAAGCGGAAGCGTTCAAGAGAACGGGGTTGAAGGAGTCGTACTTGTCGTGATCCAAATCACCGGAGATCCTAGTGCCGAACGGACGGCACCTCCGCGTTCAACACACGTACAGCCCGGTGACGTCTCCCACGCCTTGATCCAGCAAGGAGAGAGGGAGAGGTTGAGGAAGACTCCGTCCAGCAGCAGCACAATGGTGTGGTGGTGATGGAGGAGCATTGCAATCCTGCAGGGCTTCGCCAAGCACCGCGGGAGAGGAGAAGGGAGAGAGGTAGGGCTGCGCCAGGGAGAGGTCAAAACTCTTGTGTTGGCAGCCCCAAAACCCTCAAGTATATATAGGGGAGAGGGAGGGGGTGCACCCCCTCTAGGGTTTCCACCCCAAGGGGTGCGGCTGCCCCCAATCCCATCTAAGGGTGGCGGCCAAGGGGGAAGAGGAGGGAAACTTGCCCCCCAAGTTAGGTGGAAGCACCCACTACCAAAACCCTAGGCGCCTTGGGCCCTTGTGGGGGCGCACCAGCCCACCTGGGGCTGGTCCCCTCCCACATTTGGCCCATGCAGCCCTCCGGGGCCGGTGGCCCCACTTGGTGGACCCCCGGGACCCTCCCGGTGGTCCCGCTACGTTACCGATAAAACCCGAAACTTTTCCGGTGACCAAAACAGGACTTCCCATATATAAATCTTTACCTCCAGACCATTCCGGAACTCCTCGTGATGTCCGGGATCTCATCCGGGACTCCGAACAATATTCGGTAACCACATACAAACTTCCTTTATAACCCTAGCGTCATTGAACCTTAAGTGTGTAGACCCTACGGGTTCGGGAACCATGCAGACATGACCGAGACGTTCTCCGGTCAATAACCAACAGCGGGATCTAGATACCCATGTTGGCTCCCACATGTTCCACGATGATCTCATCGGATGAACCACGATGTCAAGGACTCAATCAATCCCGTATACAATTCCCTTTGTCTAACGGTATTGTACTTGCCCGAGATTCGATCGTCGGTATACCGATACCTTGTTCAATCTCGTTACCGGCAAGTCTCTTTACTCATTCCGTAACACATCATCCCGTGATCAACCCCTTGGTCACATTGTGCACATTATGATGATGTCCTACCGAGTGGGCCCAGAGATACCTCTCCGTTTACACGGAGTGACAAATCCCAGTCTCGATTCGTGCCAACCCAACAGACACTTTTGGAGATACCTGTAGTGCACCTTTATAGTCACCTAGTTACGTTGTGACGTTTGGTACACCCAAAGCATACCTACGGTATCCGGGAGTTGCACAATCTCATGGTCTAAGGAAAAGATACTTGACATTAGAAAAGCTTTAGCATACGAACTACACGATCTTTGTGCTAGGCTTAGGATTGGGTCTTGTCCATCACATCATTCTCCTAATGATGTGATCCCGTTATCAATGACATCCAATGTCCATGGTCAGGAAACCGTAACCATCTATTGATCAACGAGCTAGTCAACTAGAGGCTTACTAGGGACATGGTGTTGTCTATGTACCCACACATGTATCTGAGTTTCCTATCAATACAATTATAGCATGGATAATAAACGATTATCACGAAAAAGGAAATATAATAATAACTTATTTATTATTGCCTCTAGGGCATATTTCCAACAGTCTCCCACTTGCACTAGAGTCAATAATCTAGTTCACATCGCCATGTGATTAACACTCACAGGTCACATCGCCATGTGATCAACATTCAAAGAGTTTACTAGTGTCATTAGACTAGTTCACATCATCATGTGATTAAGGCTCAATGAATTCTGGGGTTTGATCATGTTTTGCTTGAGAGAGGTTTTAGTCAACGGGTCTGCAACATTCAGATCTGTATGTATTTCGCAAATCTCTATGTCATATTGTAAATGTTGCTTCCACGCTCCACTTGGAGTTATTCCAAATGGTTGTTCCACTATACGTATCCGGTTTGCTACTCAGAGTCATTCGGATAGGTGTTAAAGCTTGCATCGACGTAACCCTTTACGCCGAACTCTTTATCACCTCCATAATCGAGAAACATGTCCTTATT
The DNA here is from genome assembly GCF_018294505.1 of Triticum aestivum. Classification (NCBI taxonomy): domain Eukaryota; kingdom Viridiplantae; phylum Streptophyta; class Magnoliopsida; order Poales; family Poaceae; genus Triticum; species Triticum aestivum. Next base: position 840,695,353 of record NC_057801.1, on the reverse strand, counting down.
ACTCCAAGGACAATTTTGACCGCTATCTGGTGATCTACTCCTTGATCACCTTTGTACTCTCTTGCCAGATATGTAGCAAGGCACACATTAGGTGCGGCACACAGCATAGCATACTGTAGAGCCTACATCTAAAGCATAGGGGACGACCTTCGTCCTTTCTCTCTTTTCTGCCGTGGTCGAGCTTTAACTCTTAACTTCATACCTTACCACTCAGGCAAGAACTCCTTCTTTGACTGATCCATCTTGAACACCTTCAAGATCATGTCAAGGTATGTGCTCATTTGAAAGTATTATTAAGCATTTTGATCTATCCTTATAGATCTTGATGCTCAATGTTCAAGTAGCTTAATCTAGGTTTTCTATTGAAAAACACCTTTCAAATAACCCTATATGCTTTCCAGAAATTCTACACCATTTCTGATCAACAATATGTCAACAACATATACTTATCAGAAATTCTATAGTGCTCCCACTCACTTCTTTGGAAATACAAGTTTCTCATAAACTTTGTATAAACTCAAAATCTTTGATCATCTCATCAAAGCGTTCATTCCAACTCCGAGATGCTTACTCCAGTCCTTAGAAGGATCGCTGGTGCTAGCATACCCTTTTAGCATCCTTAGGATTGACAAAACCTTTCTGATTGTATCACATACAACTTTTCCTTACGAAAACTGGTAAGGAAACTCGTTTTGACATCCACCTGCTAGATTTCATAAATGCAGCTAATGCTAACATGATTCCAACGGACTTAAGCATCACTACGGATGAGAAAATCTCATCGTAGTCAACTCCTTGAACTTGTGAAAAACTCTTCGCCACAAGTCGAGCTTCATAGATGGTGACATTACCATCCACGTCCGTCTTCTTCTTAAAGATCCATTTATCTCAATGGCTTGCCGATCATCGGGAAAGTCCACCAAAGTCCATGCTTTGTTCTGATACATGGATCCTATCTCGGATTTCATGGCTTCTAACCATTTGTTGGAATATGGGCCCACCATTGCTTCTCCATAGCTCGTAGGTTCATTGTTGTCTAGCAACATGTCCATCAATACAGGATCACCGTACCACTCCGAAGCAGTACGCATCCTTGTCATCGTACGAGGTTCGGTAGTGACTTGATCCAAAAACTTCATGATCGCTATCATAAGCTTCTACTTCAATTGGTGTAGGTGCCACAGGAACAACTTCCTGTGCCCTACTACACACTAGTTGTAGTGACGGTTCAATAACCATATCAAGTCTCCACCATCCTCCCACTCAACTTTTCGAGACAAACTTTTCCTCGAGAAAGGACCCGATTCAAGAAACAATCCCTATTGCTTTCGGATCTGAATTAGGAGGTATACCCAACTGTTTTGGGTGTCCTATGAAGATGCATTTTATCCGCTTTGGGTTCGAGCTTATCAACCTGAAACTTTTTCACATAAGCGTCGCAGCCCCAAACTTTCAAGAAATGACAGCTTAGGTTTCTCTAAACCATAGTTCTCACGGTGTCATCTCAACGGAATTACGTGGTGCCCTATTAAAGTGAATGCGGTTGTCTCTAATGCCTAACCCATGAACGATAGTGGTAATTCGATAAGAGACATCATGGTACGCACCATATCCAATAGGGTGCAACTATGATGTTCGGACACACCATCACATTATGGTGTTCCAGGCGGTATTAATTGTGAAACAATTTCCACAATGTCTTAACTGCGTGCCAAAGCTCGTAACTCAGATACACATCTCTATGATCATATCAGAGACGTTTTATCCTCTTGTCACAATGATCTTCAACTTCACTCTGAAATTACTTGAACCATTCAATAATTCAGACTTGTGTTTCATCAAGTAAATATACTCAACATCTACTCGAATCATCTATGAAGTAAGAACATAACGATATTCACTACATGCCTCAGCACTCATTGGACTGCACACATCAAAATGTGTTACTTCCTACAAGTTGCTATCTTGTTCCATCTTACTGAAAACGAGGCTTTCCAGTCATCTTCCCCATGTGGTAAGATTTGCATATCTCAAGTGATTCAAAAATCAAGTGAGTCCAAACGATCCATCTGCATGGAGTTTCTTCATGCGTATACACCAATAGACATGGTTCGCATGTCTCAAACCACTACAAGAAATATGTCAACTTATGAGCACCACTATTGGTCACTGAAAGGTCACAAATTTCCATTTATGACCTTTTTGTGACCAAAAACATAAGGTCAAAAGCTGGCCGTCGTAAACTGACTATAGCGACCTTTCTTCTGGAATGGTCGCAAACGTTTATGACCAAAATACGTCTACTGTGGCGTTTTGGTCACTAGCAACCTCCCCAGGCCACGTAGGCATCCAGCGTGGCAATCTGACGTGGCACAAGATTCAGCCCGGTCCGATTCGATTTTCTACATGGGCCCAGCCCAACAATTCGGCCTTTTTAATGTATTTTTTCTCTCATATTAATTTTGGCTAGGTAGATGGGCCTGGCCCATTTTATTTTCTAGGACGTGGCCTTCTACAATACATTTCTTTTTTTGGGCCTCAACCCTTTTACAATCCAATTTATTTTGGGCCTCCACAACATACATTTAGAAGCTTGACATCACAAGGGCAGCTATTCCAGCTTGACATATCAGCATGTACGCATGTATCCAAACCATTTTATTTCTTTCAACAGCCACAGCCACAAAGTAGATAGTAGATACATCCAACAGACTAAATTAACATAGAAATGAAGCAACAAAGGGCAGCCCGAGTAGAGGAACTACATGGTACTACAACTACATGGGACTACAACTACCATTTCTATTTCTACCAGCAGCAGTAGGGACTACCAAGGAGCTAAACGAACAGCGACCGAGCTAAACTAACAACGATCATCCATCATCAATCAGTGATAGTAGCAATGAGTGGCAGCGGCGACGTTCGAGAGAGCCCCTCCCCCTGCTGCTGCTTGGTTGCCTGCTACTGCTTGGTGTGTTGCATCACTAGTCACCCTGCACAGCAAGAATTTTAGCTTTACATAAGGTTTACAAGAGCAGGACCCTGATACATGAGATTGACATTCACAAGCTATTTTTCTACAGGATATATTTTTCTACAAGATATGCATCTGTAGATGACCATACATACAAATAAAGTAAATTCAGTAACAGATTGCTATCCACAATAACTACAGATTTTGACCATACAGATTTTGTAGATAAACACATACTAGAAGCTACAGCAGAACATGGGTGTAGAGGATACCACTCACGAATTAATTAATTTGCTAGCTGATTGGTGGATACAGACAATATAAGAATACAGCAGCAACAATTACAGTACCGCCATAGCATTGCAGGATAGAAATCACATAATACTGGTAGGCACACTATTTCAGCAGGGGAAACAGACAATATATTATATGATAAGAAAGGCATATATATCCTGAGTGTTGTCCATTGCGGCCATGGCTCAAAATCAAACGGAAAGACGACTACAGGAACAAAACGCACATGAATCAGGGGGTAGGAGGAGCGCAGCGTCACCGTGGGAGCGCAGCGTCACCACTTGTACTCGAAGGCCTATAAAATAAAATGGATAAGTTAGATTGATTACTGTAGGTGCAGCACATTTTCTGGAAGAGGCATAAACATGAATGGAGCATTATACTTGGAAGGAAAAAACAGCATCCTGTCACCAAGCAAACACTATTTGACACGAAACTGTGCATTTCGTCCTTGTGTCTATTAGTAGCAGGATAGCAGCAATGATTCACATGACATGAATAATTCATTATGAGGAAACATGTTGCTAGGTATGAAACAAACTATTTACAGAGGTAAAATGGACACATGTACAATACATAGCTTGCTGTAAGCAAGAAACACTAGTGCTCATATACCAAAATCAACGGCTATACTTATGGACGATAGTAACAAGGTTAAACATCGAAGAAAGCACTTGCTAAGATATCATAATTTAGGGGCATTTACATCACCAATGTGGCAAACTGCAAAGCTGGTCAGCAGAACATATTTGTCACCAGTTACAAGCATATTCTCGTTCACGCATAACTATAGTCAGCTCTATTACAAAAACCAGAAGCAAACCAGTTTATCATTATATAGTGCTTCCCAATTACCATGCTCACTAATGGAGAATGAGAGAGCTAAGTCAGACTCTCCGTCCATGTGCCCAGAAATAACCTATCTACTGCACATGTATCCAGACTGAGGATCTGGCATGGATCGAGCGGAGAGGACAGGGGAGCTCAGCTCGCAGCGGAGCGTGTGGTCGAAGGAGCAGCAGGCGAGGTCGGGGGCGAGGTTGAAGGGGCCGATGACGGAGGCTAGCCGTGGCTGGTCGAAGGAGCGTGTGATCTCCATCATTGCAGCTTCTGGGATAATAATAGACCAAATTAACTAGAGTTGAAGCTGGTAAACACAGGAGAACAAGAGCATTAGATAAAGTTCCACCAATGTCCAAGCATCTTTTATTTAGGATCAAATTAAGCTCCACAGAGATGTATAAATACAATATATATGAGACTATAAAGCATGCTTGAAACTGAGACCAGATATAGAAATGAATAGTAACACAGAACACAGAAAGTGAGCAAGATACTCTTGTCAAGTGTAACTGATGCCAGGTCTGAATTGTCATATATGCAGTAGTAATTAGAATGAGTCAAATGGAACAGGCTGCTAGCAGAGAGTAAGAGCATGCCAACCAGATCGACTTAGCCTAGTCGGAGAAATACTAGCTAGGACTAGCCCCTCGCAAGCATATTTGAATTAATGGCAGATTAGAAGTGACAGGTGCAATGCAACTGTATCATATACATTGGCTTAAACGTGGTCTCAACATCCAGAGATCGCCTTCCACAAACAATGCATACAACTTAGGTAGTCAGATATGCTTAGGTAATACAGTTGCCATTATTTATCTCACCGGCACATGCACAAGAAAAACATCACGGAGAATTGATTTTGACCGACTTCCCTGTCAGTGGAAAACTTGCGGTGTGAGAGTCTTAGTGCTAAACTTCGAACATATCGAGGGCATGCCGACAGGTATTCCAGTGTACCTGCATCAAAGGAAACAATAGAGCACATGTAAGGCAACACTGGAAACAAGCAAAGGAGGTAGTATCTACATATAACTGATTAAATCCAGAAATCATCCAATCAAATACTTACAAGAGCAGATACACGTCTACACATCTAACAAGTGCCGGCTGCTATTGTAATAAGACAGACACTACCAATACTGTTATTAGTTTCATGTGGTCCAAGCTAAAAGTACTAGAGAGTAGCAATCATAGGTGCACCACATTACCTTAATTTTTCATGAACGGATAAAACTGTGACTAACTAACATAACAGGACAAATGCCAGGCACCAGGCACCACATGTATGCAATCACAAGCACATGTGAGCTAGCGACCGAGTGATAACGCGATGCACCATCATACTAAGCTCTTGTTGTGGCAAATGACTCAAAGTAGCATCAGGGATGAACCCTTGACAGGGGCCCGGCAGGGGCAGTTCGTACTTATACTATATGGCAGAGAACTGGATTTACAACAAATATATTGATGCACAGTCAGTATGTTATGAAGTGGTTGTCCCTGATCCAATTCAGAGATTCCATCCTAACGCTACCCCTTTTTCACAGCCACAATATGATTATTCTCTCTACTTGCTAACACAAAAGAAAAAACAGGCATCACTGCACAGTATAGTTTCAGTGTGCGACAACTAGAAGGAGAGAGCACCTGATTATTCCCTACTTGCTAACACAAACGATGCCGTACAGGGGCAATATTCCAGGTACCACCAGCAGCGTTGGATTCATAGAGATTCAGGTGGCCTTGTGGGAGTCCTAGAAGTACGTAGAGGGCACCTGGACCTTACCAGGTTGTCGAGGTGGAGTCATGGGGAAGAGGGAGTGGAGGGGTTGACGACGCCCATTCTGACCACCGTAGGAGAGCTTGGCTTGACCACCGTGAGAGAAGCATCCAGCGGTCCTGATGCCTAGTGTGGCAAGATCTGGCGGCACCGTTACCAAATCTGGTCAGGAAGTGGAGCGTGGTGGCATCCTGAAACGCAGATCTGAGCAACGGAGAAGGCATCCTGGTCTGGGCAGTTGTAAAATGAGATGCAAGAGGGGAGAAGGGGATACCTAGAATATCCGCTTGTTGATGACGGCTGTCACACCCTAGCTAGTCATGCATTAGAGTGTGTGCATCATGTTTACTCTTTCATCAGAAACTTGAAATGGGGATCTGTGAAACCCTCAGAATCATTTTGAAAATGACCCAAATAAAAATTTCTCCAAAAGGGTCCAAGAAAATGCTCATGTGGCTCTCTGAAAATATTGGACAGAGATAAAAATCAAACCAATATTTTTAGGAGCTCATAGGTATTTATTTTGGGCATTTGGAAGTAATGCATAAATATTTGCTTTGGAAATATATTAATTATATATATTAATATATGTCCCAATATTATGCCATTTATAAAGGAGCTCTGAAATAATATATCTAGCCCCTGCAAAATTTGGCATAAGTTAAATAAATGATTTAATATATTTTTAAATCAAAACAAATGTCAGAAATTAGAAAACAGAAAAAAATAAAAGGGAGAAGCTTACCTGGGCTCCTCCCTGTGCAGCCCATCCAGCTGGCCGGCCCAGCCAGCAGCCGGCCCAGCCCACCTCCCTCCTCTGTCGTCTTCGTCCCGACAGAGGGAGGGGAGTGTGGCCGGCGCGCGCGCGCGCCACCGCGCCACGCCACCTCTCCACCGCTCCACGGGCCTCCGGAAGACCTGCATCGCCGCCACGTCGCCGTTCCCCTCTTCGGGCTCCGACCATCATCGCCGACGAATTCGCCGTCTCCAGCGTGTCTCCGAGCCCGCTTCGACGCCCACTGCAACCGCGGTGAGCCCCCGAGTCGTTTCCCCCTTCTTCCCGGGTCTCTTTCGACCTCTAGGCCTTAGCCCGACCTTGGCCGAGAGCTCCACGCCGCCGGCGATGTCGCCGTCGTGGCCACGGTCACCGTAGCGCCCAACCGAGCACACTATCGTGCTCCACGCCTCACTAGGAGCACACAGCACGCACCAACGCCTCCCCAAACACCCTGCAACACCGACTCCGACCGCACCCGAACTCCGGCCGCCGCTCACGAGCTCGCCGTCGATGGTACCGGCCACCCCAAGCTCGGCCACCACCACCGTTCGACGCGCGGGAGCAAGGGCTCTTCAACGAGCCCAAGCACGGCCTCTCCCGTGCCCTATAGCGCGATTCCGCATCGCGCCGCCGTCTCGGGCCTCGCCGGCGTCACGTCGCTGGTGGGTTTGACCCACCTTGACCACGGCAAGAACCCCCTGAGTCCCTGACAGGTGGGCCCAGCCCTGTAGCTAATTAGGATTAGCGCTAACCACTGTAGTTAACCCCCTGACACTGACCAGTGGGCCCCAGCGCCACTAATTAGTAATTAGGATTAATCTAACCCTGTTTAACCCCCCTGTCACTGACGTGTGGACCCCACACGTCAGGTTTGACCTCAGCCAGCCGCAGTTGACCACTGACGTCATGATGACGTCATGCTGGCGCAATAACTATAATTTCTGGATTTATTTTAAATCAGGAAATTCCAGAATATTATTTAAACTTCAAAAATTCATAACTTTTATTCTGTAACTCCAAATTGGACAAATTATATATGAAAAATGATCAGAAAAATCCAATCTATCCATCTGTACTATTTTCATGCATGATCAAACAAGTTAAATTGATGTTTTAAATAGAACAAGGAAAAGCACTTTAAAAGGCCATATTTGAATTTGAAATTTGAATCCTTGATTCAAATTTGTTCAAACCCTTCTGGTTTTAGTTGCATTAGCCCAACACACTCGTATTGCCATGTTTCATGCATGCATCATATTGTTGCACATTGTTTGGTGATGGTTGTGTATCGGTGTCCTTTGCGACAGGTTCTGCCTCCGAGGAGTACCGTGATTACCCTAACGAAGAACCGTATTAGTGCATCGAACCATCAGGCAAGCAACCAACCATTTGATCATATCGATACAAACCCATGTTCTCGCTCCTGGTCTCTTTACTGCATTAAGACAACGCGATTCAAACTGCTGTGTGCTACGGTAGTTGAACCCATTTCCTCTGCATGACCTGTCATTGCCACAGTAACTAGATGAAACCCACTAGCATGTGTAGGAGTTGATTGAGCCCTATGTATGTGTTGTTCCTACCTTGCTATGCCTGCTATGCTTAGAGTCGTGTCAGGTCTGGTTCATCTGGGTGATGGGCTAGAGTGAAATGATTATGCCGGTAATGAGAGTGGTGTGGTGAACACGATTTGGTAAAGGTATCGATGAGAGGCCATGTAGGAGTACATGGTGGGTTGTTTCATTGAAGCCGACCTTAAGCACTGAGATCTGTATGCGTGATTTAAGATACAGCTACTACCATGCATTGGGCCCTGAAATATGACCCCGCTCGACTTCTTAATCACCCTAGCTCTCTGTCCAGGAGTTGCAAGTAGTTTCTGGTGTTTGTAGCCTACTGGAGGCCGTGGACAGCGCTGACCGTAGGGGTGGGCTGTGATGCGGTAGGTACGTGGCACGGTGTACCGAATACCCGTTAGGTATCTCGGGAACCCTGTTCACATCGTTCGGGGCCGTATGGGAAACCTCGGCCGGACTCCCTGCGGATGGAACCTGAATAGGCGATAAACCTGGACTAGAGGCTTAAGTGTTTAGGTAGGTCGTGGTCTACACCCACGTCGGCTTTCGCTTGAAGTCTGCCGAGCACATGTCGTGTGCAGACGCTAAGTGGTGGAAACATGTATGAAGAAGTACACCCCTGCAGGGTTATCATAATCTATTCGAATAGCCGCGTCCGCGGTAAAGGACTACTTGGTTGCCTATACAGTTCATAGACAAGTAAATGGAAACTACTAAAAGCCTCAAGATAAGTGTGAGTGCCGAGGATGGCTCTTCCGTAGGAAGACGGAGGTGGATCCTCGGTAGTGTATTGAAGTGGTGAGTAGTGGACTCGTGTGCGCAAAACCATTTCAAGTTGGAGTATCGTAGGATAGTCTAGCCAAGAGTCAAAGCTGGCTTGCTGCAATAACTCCACCAACCCTTCTTGATAACATGCATGTATGTAGGATCTGATGTAAGTCTTGCTGAGTACCTTTGTACTCATGTTGCTATAATCTACATTTTTACAGAAGACGCTGCAACCCCTTCTGATGGGTTCTATGTAGACGTTGACATCAACGAGTAGGCTAAAGACCCAGGTGGTGACCCTGAGCTTGTGAAGGACCACGTAGTATAGCTAGGCTTTCCAAGCCTCTTTTATTTTACTAGTTGTCTGTACTCAGACAAGTTACTTCCGCTGCTGGTTTGTATGACTGTATGACTTGTATGTTGGGTCGTGAGACCCGTACCTTTGTGTATGTTATGTATGGCTCCCTGAGCCTTAAATAAAGTACTTGTGTCGTAGAGTCATGTTGTGATGCTTCGTTGTATTTGCACATATCGAGCATATTGTGTGTATGATTGAAATGCTTGGTATGTGTGGGATCTGACTATCTAGTTGTTTATCTTTAGTAGCCTCTCTTACCGGGAAATGTCTCCTAGTGTTACCGCTGAGCCATGGTAGCTTGCTACTGCTCTGGAACACTTAGGCTGGCCGGCATGTGTCCTTCTTCGTTCCTGTGTCTGTCCCTTCGGGGAAATGTCACGCTTTGAGTACCGGAGTCCTGTTAGCCCGCTACAGCCCGGTTTACCGGAGTCCTGCTAGCCCAGTGCTACAGCCCGGACCCACTTGCTGATGACCGACACGTTCGAAGCTGGGTCATGGATGCCTGTCCCTGTAAGTCTGTGCCACTTTGGGTTTACGACTAGTCATGTCAGCCCGGGCTCTTTATCATATGGATGCTAGCGACACTATCATATACGTGAGCCAAAAGGCGCAAACGGTCCCGGGCAAAGGTAAGGCGACACCCGTGGGGATACCGTGCGTGAGGCCGCAAAGTGATATGAGGTGTTACCGGCTAGATCGATGTGACATCGAGTCGGGGTCCTGACAGCGTTGGCATCAGAGCCGGACTGCCTGTAGGTTCTCCAAGCCAAACTGGTCGATGTTGAGTCTAGAAATTCTTTAGTTATATGTAGGGGAATTGTTTGTGGGTTGGAACGTAAGGCTCTTTTTACTCCTTTATCTTATGACATTCTGATCTGAGTCAGTCCATTCTTCTACCGGGGGTTAAGGAATTAGGATCTATTCTCTCTATCAGGATCACGTGTTACTAATCAGTAGTACCTTATAAGTTTGATGGATACAAGCCTAGTTCAGTTCTACTACCACATTATGTTGTTAGAATGGTTTCAGAACTTGATATGATGATGTTGAGTGTGTACGAAATCCTTTGTCAAATGTCTCAAAATCCTTCTTGAGCATTTACAGCTGTTATGCTGCCGAAATTTTGCTAGAAATTCTAATGCCTTGCATTATGATTGTGCTTTCAGATGGCCACTCGCGACCTCAATCAAGTGGTTCGCCTGACTCGATGCCTAGATGTACCCGGCCATACTGCCAAGTTGGTCAGGGTAATGACTGAGGCTGGATACCGCTGGTATCCTGAGTACACGGTCGAAGAGCAATTCCGAGACTTTAATCAAAGTCAGTATCTCTGCACTGTCAGGATATTTCCATCTTATCCTGGATCCACCGAGCCTCTTCACTGCTCCTATGGACTCGGGGTTACTATTGAGATGGCTGTGCAGGACGCCGCCTACTCTATGATGACCATTATGCGAGTCAGATCTGGTTTATTTCGGGACTCTGATTTCCGGTATATGCCAGGATCACTTCCGGGAGCACAAGGGTATCTCCAGGCTATCTATGCTGACCCCACTCAGGAGGATTCACGGACTCGCACCACTGCTGAGATGCTCGAGGATAAGGACCGTGAAAATCGGGCCTTGAGGTTAGAGCTCTTCAATACCCGTGCTGACCACTGGGCCACTTTGACTCGGTTCGCACCGGCGGTGCAAGCTGGATATTCAGATATGCGCGATCTCTATCCTGTGAGATCTGCTCTGCCAGACGTGATGGTTTGGCGTGATGTAGGAGGCATCACCCCACCTCGCGGTCCCCGCAGGCCACCGTCTGTTGGTCCAAGACCTCATCCTAGCCCCTATGGTCCACAAGCTCCGCGAGATCGTCTGTTTCCGGATGATCATGTTGAGCTTCCAGGCTATGGAGGTGACTTCTACGAGGACTACTACGGATCGGTCTGAGTTAGTGATAGTATCACTAGTTCGCACTAGCTGTGTCGTCTATCGTCCCGCGTGACTCGTGGGATATGACCTAGTTTGTACTCTTTCCGGAGGTGTAGAAAAATAATGTATAGGAGCTTGGAATGCCTCCGATGAGATGTAATCCTCTTTTCACCGTAATAGTACTTTGTTTGGTCTTGTACTAAACCCTGTATGGTGTGTATGACGATGGAATAAAGAAGCAGTTTCTGTATCTACCATGTCATACGGATGATCATCTTGCATTTCGAGTTATTCCTTACATTTGTATCCTATGTCGGAATTTTATCATTCTGACTAAATCATTGTCTTGTTTACCTAGGATGGTCAACACGCGCGCTAACCCTGCTTCTCAAGAGCAGGCCGAAGGCAGTGAAGGCAGGAATGAAAATCTGCCTCATCCTCCTTCACTAGCCGAGGTTATGATGGAAGCTGAGAGAAACAAGCGGGAGACCAACCGTTTGTTGGAGCGTATTGAACAGAACACAGCACACCATCAGAGGACTAACGTGGTGTCACTCAGTGATTTTATCAAATTACATCCACCCACGTTCCACCACTCCGTCGAGCCTCTCGACGCTGATGACTGGCTTCGCAGTATCTCTCACAAACTGCGTTCCGCGCTGGTAGCGGAGGCTGACAAGGTCACCTTTGCTGCATATCATCTTGAAGGCCCCGCCAGTCTATGGTGGGAGAATTATGGAGCTATGCGCCCAGCGGGCCATGTCACTACTTGGGCTGAATTCAGCGAGGCTTTCCGTGAACATCACATTCCGGAGGGTCTCATGGACCGTAAACGTGAAGAATTTTGCAGTTTCACCCAAGGCCGACTTTCTGTGGATGCTTACAGCAGGGAGTTTGGTAATCTCGCCCGATATGCAACTGAGGAAGTGTCTACTGATGCCAAGAAGCAAGCAAGGTTCCGTAAGGGCCTTAGTCCTGAGCTTCGCCGCGACCTCCGTCTGCATGAGTGCACATCTTTTCAGAAACTTGTCAACAAAGCCATCAGTGCTGAAACTGGTCAGACTGACTATGACGCAACACGCAAGCATGGCCGTGACATGGGTTCCTCATCCGGTGCTGGTCCTCAGAAGCGCCGCGTGTGGGTACCCAACACCACCCTGCCACCCAGGTTCACACCGAGGCCATCTTTCCAGGCGCCTCGCCCTGTTCAACAGTCTGCACCGGCCAAGCCCTATGGGGGTCCAACTAACAATGCTCCTCCACGTACCAGTTCCGTGACTTGTTTCAAGTGTGGGGAATCTGGTCACTATATGCGTGAGTGTCCCCAGACCAACCCCAACCAGTCTGCTAAAGCTGTTGGCCGTGGCAAGCCGACAGGAAAAATATTCCACGCCAAGCCGGTCACCGCTTCACGTGGCCATGTCAACTGTATCTCTGCCGAAGAAGCTCAAGAGGATCCCAACGTCGTTCTCGGTACGCTTCTTGTTAATTGCCACCCGGCATCTGTTCTTTTCGATACAGGAGCCTCTCATTCTTTTATATCTGAAAACTATGCTCGCTTGCATAACGTCGCATTCGGTGATATGCCAACCTCTATGGTAATTCAAACTCCGGGATCCAAGTGGCAAACTTCTAGAGTAAGCCATGGAAATGAAATCCAAGTCGACAGACTTGTTTTCCTCGCGTCTTTGATAGCCCTTAAATCTTCAGATATTAATATCATTCTGGGTATGGACTGGATGTCAGCTCATCAAGCCAAAATTGATTGCTTCTCTAGGACTGTTCAACTCACCCATCCTTCGGGGAAGATAGTCAATGTCTTGACCCGAATAGCCAAGCGACAATTATATTCTCTTAACGCCAGCCCTTTGCCAGACCTTGAGGACGTTCCGGTAGTCCGTGACTTCCCGGATGTCTTCCCAGAGGAATTGCCAGGTGTTCCACCTGACAGGGATGTTGAGTTCGTAATAGACCTCATTCCAGGAACCGTTCCGATTGCTAGAAGACCTTATAAGATGGCACCCCTAGAACTAGCCGAGCTTAAGAAACAACTCGATGAGTCCTTGAAAAAGGGTTTCATCCGACCTAGCTCATCTCCGTGGGCTTGCCCCGTCCTATTCGTCAAGAAGAAGGATGGTACGGACCGGATGGTTGTAGATTACCGACCTGTCAATTTGGTCACAATCAAGAACAAATATCCGCTTCCCAGGATCAACGACCTGTATGATCAGCTCGCTGGATCCTCAGTCTTCTCCAAGATGGATTTGAGGTTGGGCTACCATCAAATCAAAATCAGAAACGGGGACATTCCTAAAACGGCCTTTGTTACTCGTTATGGCCAATACGAGTACACCGTCATGTCCTTCGGTTTAACCAACGCTCCAGCCACCTTTTCTCGGTTAATGAACTCAATCTTCATGGAGTATTTGGATAAATTCGTCGTAGTTTACCTCGATGATATACTCATCTACTCCAAGAACGAGGAAGAACATGCCGAACATCTAAGGCTAGTGTTGAAGAAACTTCGAGAGCATCGCCTTTATGCCAAATTTTCTAAATGTGAATTCTGGTTGTCAGAAGTGACCTATCTGGGTCATGTAATATCTGGTAAAGGTATTGCTGTTAACCCTGAGCGAGTTCAAGCCGTCCTTAATTGGACTCCACCTGAATCGGTCAAGCAAGTTCGGAGTTTTCTGGGCTTAGCGAGCTATTGTCGTCGCTTTGTCGAGAACTTCTCCAAAGTTGCCAAACCTCTAACCGAACTCCTCAAGAAAGATAAGAAGTTCGAATGGACTCCACAATGTGAGCACAGCTTTCAGGAACTGAAAAGACGCCTGACTTCTGCTCCCGTACTGGTACCGCCAGACTTCTCCAAGGACTTTGTTATCTACTGCGACGCCTCGCGACAAGGACTAGGTTGCATTCTCATGCAAGATCGACACGTAATTGCCTACGCTTCACGGCAATTGCACCCACATGAGGAGAATTATCCTACTCATGATCTAGAGCTTGCAGCCGTAGTCTATGCACTTAAGACCTGGCGACATTACCTCCTCGGTAATCGTTGCGAAATATTCACTGATCACCAAAGTCTGAAGTACATTTTCACCCAACCGGATCTGAACCTCAGGCAAAGACGTTGGGTTGAATTGATCACAGACTTCGACTTAGGAATAACCTACACCCCAGGGAAAGCCAACGTCATGGCTGATGCGCTAAGTCGTAAATCTTATTGTAACAACCTGATGTTACAACAAAGTCAACCGCTTCTCCATGAGGAATTTCGGAAGCTTAACCTTCACATTGTACCTCAAGGTTTTCTTTCCACCTTGGTAGCAAAACCTACTCTTACGGATCAAATCATCGCTGCCCAAAAGCGAGATAAGGGAATATCTAAAATCAAAGAGAACATTGCTAGCGGAGGTGCTAGTTGTTTCTCCACAAATGATCATGGTGTTGTGTACTTTGAGAACCGTCTAGTGGTTCCCAAGAACCAGCATCTACGGCAGTTGATCCTTAAGGAGGCTCATGAATCTCCTCTCACCATTCATCCCGGTAGTACTAAGATGTATCAGGACCTACGCCAGAGGTTCTGGTGGACTAGGATGAAGAGAGAAATTGCTCAGTATATTGCTAATTGCGACGTCTGTCGTCGTGTAAAAGCAGAGCATCAACGGCCTGCTGGCACCCTTCAACCCTTAGCTATTCCTGAATGGAAATGGGATAAAATTGGTATGGATTTCATTACCGGTTTTCCCAGGACCAGGAGAGGGAATAATGCTATTTTCGTCGTGGTCGATCGTCTTTCCAAAGTAGCCCATTTCCTACCTGTTCGTGAGAGTATAACCGCTAGTCAGCTGGCAGACTTATACATCTCCCGAATAGTGTCTCTCCATGGTGTTCCTTTGGAAATTAACTCGGATCGAGGAAGTCTTTTCACCTCTCGATTTTGGGAAAGTTTCCAAAATGCTATGGGAACTCGTCTCTCCTTTAGCACCGCCTTCCACCCTCAGTCGAGTGGTCAAGTGGAACGCGTCAACCAGATTCTAGAAGACATGCTTCGAGCCTCTGTTATCTCATTCGGAATGGATTGGGAGAAGTGTCTTCCATTTGCCGAATTCGCCTACAACAACAGCTATCAATCTAGCTTGGGTAAAGCCCCTTTTGAAGTTCTCTATGGACGACGGTGTCGAACACCCCTTAACTGGTCAGAGACCGGGGAAAGACAATTCTTTGGCCCGGATATGATTCAGGAAGCAGAAGAACAAGTTCGCATCGTTCGTGAAAAGTTGAAAACAGCCCAATCTCGTCAAAAGAGTCAATATGACCGAAAACATAAGGCTATGACTTTCGAGGTTGACGAGAAGGCTTATCTTCGGGTCACCCCTCTGAAGGGAACCCATCGTTTCGGTATCAAAGGCAAATTGGCTCCTCGTTACATTGGACCTTTTCGCATTCTCGCCAAACGAGGAGAAGTTGCCTACCAGTTGGAACTACCTCCGCATCTCTCCAGAGTCCACGATGTCTTCCATGTTTCTCAACTCAGGCGTTGCTTCTCGGATCCTATCCGTGAAGTGGACCACGAAACGCTTGATCTCCAAGATAATCTTACATATCGAGAGTACCCCATTCGTATCCTCGATCAGGCCGAGCGTACCACTCGACGTCAGAACATCAAGTTCCTCAAAGTTCAATGGTCTCATCATTCTGAGGATGAAGCAACTTGGGAAAGGGAGGATCGTCTTCGACTTGAGTATCCCGCCTTCTTCCCGGAGGAACCCAAATCTCGGGACGAGATTCTTTTGAGTGGGGGTGAGTTGTCACACCCTAGCTAGTCATGCATTAGAGTGTGTGCATCATGTTTACTCTTTCATCAGAAACTTGAAATGGGGATCTGTGAAACCCTCAGAATCATTTTGAAAATGACCCAAATAAAAATTTCTCCAAAAGGGTCCAAGAAAATGCTCATGTTGCTCTCTGAAAATATTGGACAGAGATAAAAATCAAACCAATATTTTTAGAGCTCATAGGTATTTATTTTGGGCATTTGGAATTAATGCATAAATATTTGCATTGGAAATATATTATTATATATATTAATATATGTCCAAATATTATGCCATTTATAAAGGAGCTCTGGAATAATATATCTAGCCCCTGCAAAAATTGGCATAAGTTAAATAAATGATTTAATATATTATTTAAATCAAAACAAATGTCAGAAATTAGAAAACAGAAAAAAATAAAAGGGAGAAGCTTACCTGGGCTCCTCCCTGTGCAGCCCAGCCAGCTGGCCGGCCCAGCCAGCAGGCGGCCCAGCCCGCCTCCCTCCTCTGTCGTCTTCGTCCCGACAGAGGGAGGGGAGTGTGGCCGGCGCGCGCGCGCGCCACCGCGCCACGCCACCTCTCTCCCTGCCTGCCTGCCCTCCCCTCCTCGCCTCGATGCCCCTGGACGACGCCACGCCTCCCCCCTGCTCTCTCTCACTCGCCCTCGGCTCTTCCCTCCTCTCCCTCGCTCTCTCTCTCACACGGCCGAACACCACCGTCGCCGCCGTTCGCCATAGCAGCCGTCTCCGGCCACCCCTCGCTCCCCCGACTAGCTCAGAAGCTCCGCCACAACCCCCTCTTCCTCCCCACCGCTCCACGGGCCTCCGGAAGCCCTGCATCGCCGCCACGTCGCCGTTCCCCTCTTCGGGCTCCGACCATCATCGCCGTCGAATTCGCCGTCTCCAGCGCGTCTCCGAGCCCGCTTCGACGCCCACTGCAACCGCGGTGAGCCCCCGAGTCGTTTCCCCCTTCTCCCCTGGTCTCTTTCGACCTCTAGGCCTTAGCCCCACCTTGGCCGAGAGCTCCACGCCGCCGGCGATGTCGCCGTCGTGGCCACGGTCACCGTAGCGCCCAACCGAGCACACTATCGTGCTCCACGCCTCACTAGGAGCACGCAGCACGCACCAACGCCTCCCCAAACACCCTGCAACGCCGACTCCGACCGCACCCGAACTCCGGCCGCCGCTCACGAGCTCGCCGTCGACGGTACCGGCCACCCCAGGCTCGGCCACCACCACCGTTCGACGCGCGGGAGCAAGAGCTCTCCAACGAGCCCAAGCACGGCCTCGCCCGTGCCCTGTAGCGCGATCCCGCATCGCGCCGCCGTCTCGGGCCTCGCCGGCGTCACGTCGCCGGTGGGTTTGACCCACCTTTGACCACGGCAGGAACCCCCCTGAGTCCCTGACAGGTGGGCCCAGCCCTGTAGCTAATTAGGATTAGCGCTAACCACTGTTAGTTAACCCCCTGACACTGACCAGTGGGCCCCAGCGCCACTAATTAGTAATTAGGATTAATTTAACCCTGTTTAACCCCCCTGTCACTGACGTGTGGGCCCCACACGTCAGGTTTGACCTCAGCCAGCCGCAGTTGACCACTGACGTCATGCTGACGTCATGCTGGCGCAATAATTATAATTTCTGGATTTAATTTAAATCAGGAAATTCCAGAATATTATTTAAACTTCAAAAATTCATAACTTTTATTCTGTAACTCCAAATTGGACAAATTATATATGAAAAATGATCAGAAAAATCCAATCTATCCATCTGTACTATTTTCATGCATGATCAAACAAGTTAAATTGATGTTTTAAGCAGAACAAGGAAAAGCACTTTAAAAGGCCATATTTGAATTTGAAATTTGAATCCTTGATTCAAATTTGTTCAAACCCTTCTGGTTTTAGTTGCATTAGCCCAACACACTCATATTGCCATGTTTCATGCATGCATCATATTGTTGCACATTGTTTGGTGATGGTTGTGTATCGGTGTCCTTTGCGACAGGTTCTGCCTCCGAGGAGTACCGTGATTACCCTAACGAAGAACCGTATCAGTGCATCGAACCATCAGGCAAGCAACCAACCATTTGATCATATCGATACAATCCCATGTTCTCGCTCCTGCTCTCTTTTACTGCATTAAGACAACGCGTTTCAAACTGCTGTGTGCTACGGTAGTTGAACCCATTTCCTCTGCATGACCTGTCATTGCCACAGTAACTAGATGAAACCCACTAGCATGTGTAGGAGTTGATTGAGCCATATGTATGTGTTGTTCCTACCTTGCTATGCCTGCTATGCTTAGAGTCGTGTCAGGTCTGGTTCATCTGGGTGATGGCTAGAGTGAAATGATTATGTCGGTAATGAGAGTGGTGTGGTGAACACGATTTGGTAAAGGTATCGATGAGAGGCCATGTAGGAGTACATGGTGGGTTGTTTCATTGAAGCCGACCTTAAGCACTGAGATCTGTATGTGTGATTTAAGATACAGCTACTACCATGCATTGGGCCCTGAAATATGACCCCGCTCGACTTCTTATTCACCCTAGCTCTCTGTCCAGGAGTTGCAAGTAGTTTCTGGTGTTTGTAGCCTACTGGAGGCCGTGGACAGCGCTGACCGTAGGGGTGGGCTGTGATGCGGTAGGTACGTGGCACGGTGTACCGAATACCCGTTAGGTATCTCGGGAACCCTGTTCACATCGTTCGGGGCCGTATGGGAAACCTCGGCCGGACTCCCTGCGGATGGAACCTGAATAGGCGATAAACCTGGACTAGAGGCTTAAGTGTTTAGGTAGGTCGTGGTCTACACCCACGTCGGCTTTCGCTTGAAGTCTGCCGAGCACATGTCGTGTGCAGACGCTAAGTGGTGGAAACATGTATGAAGAAGTACACCCCTGCAGGGTTATCATAATCTATTCGAATAGCCGCGTCCGCGGTAAAGGACTACTTGGTTGCCTATACAGTTCATAGACAAGTAAATGGAAACTACTAAAAGCCTCAAGATAAGTGTGAGTGCCGAGGATGGCTCTTCCGTAGGAAGACGGAGGTGGATCCTCGGTAGTGTATTGAAGTGGTGAGTAGTGGACTCGTGTGCGCAAAACCATTTCAAGTTGGAGTATCGTAGGATAGTCTAGCCAAGAGTCAAAGCTGGCTTGCTGCAATAACTCCACCAACCCTTCTTGATAATATGCATGTATGTAGGATCTGATGTAAGTCTTGCTGAGTACCTTTGTACTCATGTTGCTATAATCTACATTTTTACAGAAGACGCTGCAACCCCTTCTGATGGGTTCTATGTAGACGTTGACATCAACGAGTAGGCTAAAGACCCAGGTGGTGACCCTGAGCTTGTGAAGGACCACGTAGTATAGCTAGGCTTTCCAAGCCTCTTTTATTTTACTAGTTGTCTGTACTCAGACAAGTTACTTCCGCTGCTGGTTTGTATGACTGTATGACTTGTATGTTGGGTCGTGAGACCCGTACCTTTGTGTATGTTATGTATGGCTCCCTGAGCCTTAAATAAAGTACTTGTGTCGTAGAGTCATGTTGTGATGCTTCGTTGTATTTGCACATATCGAGCATATTGTGTGTATGATTGAAATGCTTGGTATGTGTGGGATCTGACTATCTAGTTGTTTATCTTTAGTAGCCTCTCTTACCGGGAAATGTCTCCTAGTGTTACCGCTGAGCCATGGTAGCTTGCTACTGCTCTGGAACACTTAGGCTGGCCGGCATGTGTCCTTCTTCGTTCCTGTGTCTGTCCCTTCGGGGAAATGTCACGCTTTGAGTACCGGAGTCCTGTTAGCCCGCTACAGCCCGGTTTACCGGAGTCCTGCTAGCCCAGTGCTACAGCCCGGACCCACTTGCTGATGACCGACACGTTCGAAGCTGGGTCATGGATGCCTGTCCCTGTAAGTCTGTGCCACTTTGGGTTTACGACTAGTCATGTCAGCCCGGGCTCTTTATCATATGGATGCTAGCGACACTATCATATACGTGAGCCAAAAGGCGCAAACGGTCCCGGGCAAAGGTAAGGCGACACCCGTGGGGATACCGTGCGTGAGGCCGCAAAGTGATATGAGGTGTTACCGGCTAGATCGATGTGACATCGAGTCGGGGTCCTGACAACGGTGATGTTGAATCCCCACCACTGGAGGATGGTGTCAGATCCCGGTTCTGATAGATGGTGAGCAAGGCGCTCATGGTACCCAGCCCGCTGCCGCCGTCGGCGACGGCCTCCTCTATCCGAATCCGCCTGCGTGGGGAGCTAGCGGACGAGTGGTGCGGCAATGGGAGGGGAAGCCGAGACCTTGTGTGTTGGAAGCGGGTGTTTGGCCCCTCGCTTCCCCCCACCGCGGCCTCCATCGGGTGGGAGACGGAGGGAGATGGAGGCGGGCCGGCGGGGTGCCTCAATCTGGATCGAGGAGAGGACGCTGGATCTTGCCGGAGGGGAGGGAGGGAGGACACTGGATCTTGCTGGAGGGGAGGGAGGGAGGACGCTGGATCTTGCCGGAGGGGAGGGCGGGAGGGAGGAGAGCGAGGGGTGGGGTGGGTGGCGGCGAGGGGAGGGGAGGTGGGAGGGATCGGGGAGCACTAGGGTTCGCGGGGGACGAGGGACGGAGGGAGGAGTGCGGGCTGTGGCCTGTGGGTTGTTGGGCTAGGTGGGGTGAGAAGGTGAGGAGGGAGCGCTGTTGTTGGATCCGGGTGGATCGGACGGTGCTCGATCCATGATCCGCGTGACATGCCTCTGAACCAATCAAAACAGAGTACATGTGTGCGACGTCCATGACCATCTAAGTAGGTCATAACCGACTGAAAATAAAGTGCAAATCTCTTTGGCTAAGAGAACCGACTATTTTGGCGCCGTCTTTCGGCGGTTCCCCTCCGCCGGTGACTTCTTGGTCGTCGGCGGTGAGGAGGGTCATCGGATCCCACGTGTGTAGATCATTTTAGCTTTAGGTTTTAAGGTCCTAGTAGCTTAGGTTTTTGGATCATTCGATGTCTCGATTCGGGGGCGGGGGCGGCAATATTGAATAAAGAAGCTCTGGATTTTTATCCGGCAAGGCCGCCAGCAAGGACCTCGGCACGTAGAAGAGCAGGGCATCAAGGAGGTGGTCGCGAGCGAGGAGTTCGTCATCGTCACCTTCCCGGTGACCGAAGACCCGTAGTAAGGAAGTTTTTTAAAAAATGTTCTAAAAAATGAGCTATCATGTGTGAAGAATCATGGCTTTCAAGCCAAATGATCAATCTTATGGCCATATCCATGGCATAGTTTGTTCAAATGATCTCATATTGTGCACAAGGGTGCATATTGGAATGGCAAACAATGTTACCTAAGGAAGTTCTCATTTTCTTTGGACAAAAAAACCATTTTCCATTTTTCGAGTGCCCAAAAGGAGGTTTTTTTGGTGAAGGACCTCCCAAATAATTATTGCAAAATTGGACCAAATCATTTTTATAAAATACTAGGCCATATTTAATGCACAATTGACCAAATGGTTGGGTGTAAAAAGTTTTGATCCACCTCTCGTGAAAAAGACAAATTTACGCCGATTCAACTGGAAGCGGGTCAAATTTGAACTGCAGCTGCCTCATAGTTTGCTCTTTATTTTTTACAAAAATCATTTCGAGGTACATAAGTATCTATTTAATCAGAGAAACACCAAAAAAATTCAAGATTCAACCACTAGCTAGGAACGGTCATTCCCGCCGTTTTGACCGCATTTTGAAACGGGCATAAAAAATTAAAAAAAATCAAAAAATTGGGAAACCTTCGCATTGTGTCATTATATGTGGCCAAGTTCCTAGGAAAAATAACAAACTTGTAATATGGGATTTTTTATAAAAAAAGTGTTCTCAGAAATGAGCTATCATGCGTGAAGATTCATGGCTTTCAAGCCAAATGATCAATCTTATGGCCACATTCATGGCATAGTTTGTTCAAATGATCTCATATTGTGCACAAGGGTACATCTTGGAATTCCAAACAATGTTGCCTAAGGAAGTTTTCATTTTTTTGCACGGAAAATTCATTTTTCATTTTTCGAGTGCCCAAAAGGTGGTTTTTTTGTGAAGGACCTCCCAAATAATTATTGCAAAATTGGACCAAATCATTTTTATAAAATACTAGACCATATTTAATGCACAATTGACCAATTGGTTGGGTTTAAAAAGTTTTGTTCCACCTCTTGTGAAAAAGACAAATTTTCGTCTATTCAGCTGGAAGCGGGTCAAATTTGAACTGTAGCTGCCTTGTAGTTTGCTCTTTATTTTTTCCAAAAATCATCTCTAGGTACATAAGTATCTATTTAATCATATAAACACCAAAAAAATTCCAAGATTCAACCACTAGCTAGGAACGGTCATTCCCGCCATTTTGACCAAATTTTGAAACGGGCATAAAAAATTAAAAAAAATCAAAAAATTGGGAAACCTTCGCATTGTGTCATTATATATGACCAAGTTTCCAGGAAAATAATAAACTTGTAATACGGAAATTATTTTAAAAAAGTGTTCTCAGAAATGAGCTATCATGCGTGAAGATTCATGGCTTTCAAGCCAAATGATCAATCTTATGGCCACATTCAAGGCATAGTTTGTTCAAATGATCTCATATTGTGCACAAGGGTGCATATTGGAATTCCAAACAATGTTGCCTAAGGGAGTTTTCACTTTCTTTGCACGAAAAAACCATTTTTCATTTTCCGAGTGCCCAAAAGGAGGTTTTTTTGTGAAGGAACTACGAAATAATTGTTGCAAAATTGGACCAAATCATTTTTATTAAATACTAGGACATATTTAATGCACAATTGACCAAATGGTTGGGTGAAAAAAGTTTTGATCCACCTCTCGTGAAAAAGACAAATTGCCGCCGATTCAACTGGAAGCGGGTCAAATTTGAACTGCAGCTGCCTCATAGTTTGCTATTATTTTTTTCCAAAAATCATTTCTAGGTACATAACTATCTATTTAATCAGAGAAACACCAAAAAAATTCCAATATTCAACCACTAGCTAGGAACGGTCATTCCCGCCGTTTTGACCGCATTTTGAAACGGGCATAAAAATTCAAAAAAAATCAAAAAAATGGGAAACCTTTGCATTGTATCATTATATGTGGCCAAGTTTCCAGGAAAAATAACAAACTTGTAATACGGCAATTATTATAAAAAAGTGTTCTCACAAACGAGTTATCAAGCATGAACATTCATGGCTTTCAAGCCAAATGATCAATCTTATGGCCACATTCATGGCATAGTTTGTTAAAATGATCTCATATTGTGCACAAGGGTGCATATTAGAATTCCAAACAATGTTGCCTAAGGAAGTTTTCATTTTCTTTGGACGAAAAAACCATTTTTCATTTTCCGAGTGCCCGAAAGGAGGTTTTTTTGTGAAGGAACTACCAAATAATTGTTGCAAAATTGGACCAAATCATTTTTCTAAAATACTAGGACATATTTAATGCACAATTGACCAAATGGTTGGGTGAAAAAAGTTTTGATCCACCTCTCGTGAAAAAGACAAATTGCCGCCGATTCAGCTGGAAGCGGGTCAAATTTGAACTGCAGCTTCCTCATAGTTTGCTATTTATTTTTTCCAAAAATCATTTCTAGTTACATAAGTATATATTTAATCATAGAAACACCAAAAAAATTCCAAGATTGAACCACTAGCTAGGAACGGTCAAGCCCGCCGTTTTGACCGCATTTTGAAACGGGCATAAAACCTTCTTTGCCCTCAGCTCTTTCTTTGCCGTCAGCTTCTATTAAGCTGAGGGCAAAGACCTTCTTTGCCGTCAGCTAGCAGACGGCAAAGATCTAGCTGATGGCAAATATCCTGATTCCAGTAGTGCTAGTTGCTATAACCAACCCTCTAGAATTACAAGATGTTGGGTTGAGGTAGACGCATGGTTCAGGTTTGGAGCACAAATCTCGAGGCATCCGTAGCGATGGCAGCGGGATATGTGTGTAGTCTTGAATGACCTTAGTGAGATCATATTCTGCAACAAGACATTGTAGTACACCAGCTCTAGATGTACAAGCGCAGGGAAGTCCGAATTCACCAGCAATACCCATGTGTTAAGCAAATTGACCCTTTGGAGCCTAATTTTTTTCAGGCGCTGAGAAGGAACCATTGAGGTGTGATCCATTGTTTCTATCACGGGGTGACAGTAAACATGAAGCATATCATGCAAGACATTTGTCGTGAAAATCAAACCCTAGGAAGATCCAATGAACTACGTTGTAATTTGTATCGTCTATGGTGCTATGAACATCATGATGTGACTTTGCTCTATATGATTGAATAACTATGAAATTGACCCGTTGGCTTCCTTGTTTATTTACATAGATGAAGTGGAATTGGTATGTGGTGTACATCAGGAAGAATCCTGGAATTTATGATTCATGGGGGATATGCAAGGAGCAAGTGGACGGTTATAAAAATAACTGCTATAAAGGATATAAGACTAAAAAAGAAGCTGAGAGTCATTATGCCAACTACGTCCGCAGAGAAGTTGAGGATCATTATGTCAATTACATCTACAAAGAGAAAATCAACTATGAAGTATTTAAGACCATGTGGACAAGTGGACGAGTAAAGAATTTGATTATCTTTATTCAGCTCATTGTCATTATGGTGTTATTGTTATCATGAGGTCTTGCATGTACATGCACGTACTAATGACGTGACATGAGTTGTTGTACACTATTGCATACATCTATTTGTATGAAGTTTAGATTATTGCTACGTTAAATGTAATGTGTATGATAGCTTGTTGTATGTTGTACTGTGGTTATCTGTATCCTGTAATGTGTATCAGGTGCTGGAATGGCTAGAGGCTGAAGAGATAGTTGTGGCGGGTGACAGGTACTACCCGCCACAACTAATAACATATATCAATGGTGGGCTGATAGGACTGCCCGCCACTGGATAGGCTCTAACAGTGGCGGGCACCCGGCCGTCACTCATGCCATAATAGCAGTGGCGGGAGGTCGGTGGCGGGCGCCCCTGGGAGCCTTGCCCGCCACTGCTGGGCTTTTCCCACACGCCACTGCTAGGCATTCCTGCAGCAGTGAGCTGGTGTGCACCCACCTTGCAATGGGCCAGTTGTTTAGCGGTTTTCTGTTGGTTTTCTTGGTTTCCACCGGAAATGGTGAAGCTACTTCGCAAGGGATGTGCTGGGCTGTCAGGTGTTTGAGCCTATTTATTTTTATTTTCAAGAGGATTTTATAGAAATATTAAAGTTACATAAAAAGAGTATTCCCGTAAATAACAACCAACTAATTCTAATTCCTACTCTCCCAATTCATCAAACAAGCGTTCTTAACAATCTAACCTTCTAATCTTCATCTTTAATCTGCATCGAATACGTACTTTTTTCTTTGGGCGGGAGGGGGGTAACAAACCAAATCTCTTTCAGGAAAAATATATATTATTTATTTGTTTTTAGTAAACATTTTTAACGGGTCTAAAAAATGCCCACCATGTATTTAAAAATCAACACACCTTTGAAAAGAATTATCACACATTTAAACAAAAATTCTATGCATATTTGGAAAAAAATATCTTAAAATAATGCCCAACATCTATTTGAAAAGCTCATCACGTAGTTGAACAATCTTATTGCATATTAACAAATGTTCAACGTGTAATGAAAAAACTCCTCCATAAATTTTTTTTCAAAAAAAGTTCATATATTAAACATATATATTCATGCAATTAAAAATCATGTGCATTTTTATATAAACTAAAAAAACACATGTGAATTTATGTTCACATACTGTGGGAAAATAATCAAAGTGTAAAAGGATAACATATATGTTAATATTGCAAAAGGTGGAAAACATTTAAAATATCAAGAAATAGCAAAAAGAAAATTGGCAAAATTGAGAATAGAAGGACTTAAAATTGACAAGTAGTGGGACAAGAATACCAAAGGAAAAAATAAAACTGAGAAATTAAACCAAAAACAATTAAAGAACAAATTGAAAAAATATAGATAACGAAAAATTGAAAACAGAAAAAATAGACATTAAAACAAAAAAACTAATTCAAACAAAATAGAACAAAAACCATAAAAACACATAGAACAAAGGAATTCCTCTTACTGTTTAAATGACAAGGGGATAAAAGGTAAAAGGTAACGGGCGCATTCCAAAACAAGGAGATAGGTAACCGTGTCGTTAAGAAAGCAAATTGTCGGGCGCCGCTATGTCTCGCTTTTATGCGAGATGATAGCTCGACAGGCGCGACCCTGCCTCGCTTATAGCGAGACCTAGGAAACCCACAAGTGAAGGTAAGCCCCAGAGGAGCTAGTGTGGGCGAACGTAAGTCCATCGCTTCGTTTTTCTTTTCACCTTTTATGTTTCCATTTTTTGCTTTATATATTTTTTACTTTTATTTATACTGTAAATATTCTAAACATATATGACAAAAAACACTCTCGATAAAACATTTGAAAAAAATTAGGAAGCATTTAAAAATGTTAAATGTGTATAGGGAACATGTATATCACGTAAACAAAAGATGAATATAAAAAATACAATGCATATGAAAATTTTGATCATATATTTAAAAATATGTTAATCAAGCATTTGGAAAATTTTGAACAAGTATTTGAAAAATATTAATCCACCATTTGCAAAATTTTAAATGTGCATAAAAATTATTGACCTTGTATTAGAAATTGTTAATATTATATTATATAATTGTTAATAAGATTCAATAAAATATGTAAATATCTAAAAAATTGACTATGTATTAAAAATGTTAATACGGTATTTAAAAAATGTTAATCAAGTATTTGAAAAATGTAAAAAAATCTATATAGAAAAATGTGGTTTTTATTGAAGAATGTGAATTTTTATTT
Organism: Triticum aestivum; assembly: GCF_018294505.1. Taxonomy (NCBI): domain Eukaryota; kingdom Viridiplantae; phylum Streptophyta; class Magnoliopsida; order Poales; family Poaceae; genus Triticum; species Triticum aestivum. The sequence goes on along the minus strand of NC_057801.1, from coordinate 840,668,363 downwards.
TAAAAATGTTATTGCGTTTTAGAAAAAAAGTATTATATATATAACAAAAATGTGTAATAGAAAAGCAGTGAAAACCCGAGGGAAACAAAAAGAAAAACAGATGAAAAACCGGAAAGAACCAAATATAACCATTTGAATTTGAAGAAAGAGTAAAGAAACGGAAAAGCCATTAAAAACTGAGAGAGAAACAAAGAAAGCAAACGAAAAAAAGGAAAGAAAAGAAAAAACCAGCAAAAACAGAGAAAGAAACAAGGAAAATAGAAGGGAAACGAATAAGAAAAGGGAAAACCAAAGTAAATCAGTGCATAATCGTAGAAAATATGAAGAAAAACTGATGCACACCAGTGAAAACCCAATAAAGAATACCCATGAAGAAAAAAACGATAAGGAAAACATCATTAAGCAGGAAGAATTCTAAGGACGATGAGAATCTAGCAGTTTCTCTCTCTCTCTCTCTCTCTCTCTCTCAGAAAAAAGAGAGATCTAGCAGCGGAATCATAACTCTGCTCATAGATTCTAGGAGCTCGGCCCATAACTGTAAAGGCTCTAGAGTTGGGATGAAAAACCAGAGTCTGTTTGGCCTGTTGTTCTTCCAGGAACGGAGCATACTCTGATACTCCACCGGATGTTGGGGCTTGCCCCCAAGTCAGAACCCCATATCGAACTCATGAATGGAAATGTTTTAACCATTGTAAATGGCAAAACCAACATATCTGGTTGAGGAACCAGACAATTTGATTTTCCAATTCTGAAGATGAGGCACATTGAAAAGAGATGCATGCCCAGTCCAAAGGAGGAAATGAGAATATGAATCTATGATTCTTTACTGAGCTTGATTTTTGATTTGAAAGATTCTGCAACCACGAAGAGTTCCCGTGGTGGATGCCCTACTTTAAAATTGATTGGCAGCCCGACACAGTCCTAGATTCACGCGTTTGGAATGGTGGGGGGTATTCGTATCTAGAGTAGTAGGTGGGTACCTTGCACCCCCTTCGGCGAGCTGATATCCACATAGGGTACCTACCTGCTATGACGGGTGGCCGAGCTCCTCGATGATCGTGGCGCCTGGCGATTGACCTTCTCCATCGCTACTTCCACCCAGCTGATGTCTAGGTCATCAGTAACATTTGGACATCCCCATGCCTCCACGACGACATCCTCGCATAGGCCTTGGAGAAGAATGATATCTTCACCATTTGGTCTGCATACCGCTTCACGATGGACGAGCACGACCTTCCATTTGCTAGCGCATCTAGCAAGGTACCAGAAGATCGTTGTACCATCCAGAAGACTATATGGGCCCCCCCCCATGTTACGCGTATTTTCTTTGCAGCTAGTGACAAATTCCCTTGCCACATGGGTAATAAATTCTCCCGCCACTTGAAAATCACCGACTTATGAATTATGCACCTTGTGTGGTCGGGAACGCGAGGATGGATTCCACGCAATGTGCAGGTGCCTTCATGCGGTTGAGCTATAGAGGGCGATGGCGAAGGAGTGGCGGCTACTGGACTTCAAGTATGTTTGCCACACATGATCGGAGTGGCTCTTCGATGTGCTCGAGCCGATCATGGAATCTTCACGCATGGCACCATTGATGACCATGTGGCGTCCGTGGCACGTCTGTAATGAGATCACACACGATAAAGCCCCACCCCAATGGAAGCCTCTAGACAGTTCCGGCATAGCTACTTAACTTCACTTCTTTGCATTCAGCAGCATCGAAATGATGACAGGAGTAAAGGAAATATGGTCCCAGGGATCCGATATTATGGGATGAACCCTGCAGTACCACTGGCGATGCGCCGTATGCGTCCCCAACTCAGTGCCCGAGTGTTTACAGCCGGCGCACTGGCTCAAAATTGCGCCGGTCGCACCCGCGTCTCGTGGGGCCCCGCATCGCTCTGCCCCTTTCCCTTATCTTCTTCCCTTCGATCTAGAGCGTTCTTGGCCACAATTCCCCACCGCTGCTACCCACCACTCCTTCTCCCCTCCCCATCGGTGCTGCCCACCTCTCCCTCTCCTTCCTCCACCTCCCTCACCATTGGGGCTCCCCACCTCTCCCCCTCCTTCCACCTCAAGCCGCCAGCACTTCCACAAGCACGCGGGGCTGCGACGACCGTCCAACGACAACTGCCGCGAAGCTTCAACACCGGTGCTACGACGGGGCGTCGACCGGTGTTGTGGACGGGATAAGCCTTCAGCGCCGTGGACAGGAGAGTCCACCGGTGGTTCAACTTCAACGACGCCCATTGCTGGAAGCGGCTCATGGAGGTGCTGGAACCAGCACTAATTTTTGCTACCATCGGCACTTTGGTTTGCTACCACCGACGCCAATTCTTTGCATTTTGTTACAACTGGTGTTTTGATTTGCTGGAACCAGCTTGAATTTTTGCTACAACTGCCGCATTCGCTTTTTGCTGGAAGAACGCCCAATTTTGCTACTTTGCTATAAATGGTGTTTTAATTTGCTACAACCAGTTTCAATTTTGGCTACCACCGGTGTCTTTGATTTTGCTAGAACATCCTTCCATAAAGGCTCCTTTTTTTGCATTTTTGCTTCCACTGTTTTTGGTTTTGCCGGAACTAAAACAAAGATTTGCTACTACTGTTGTTGGCTTTTGAGCCATGGTTTTCTACTGCTGAGCTTTTTTTGCTGGAACTATCATTTAATTGTGCTGGAAGTGACATTTTTTGTTGCAACCGCCTTCGCGTTTTGCTACAACCAGGGAAGTTTTTTGCTACATCCATGCATGGCTCCAGAGTCGGCGAGAAACACCGGAGACGACGACGGTGAGGGGCGGCAACCGGCGGCGAGGGGCGGCAACCGGCGGCAAGGGCGGGGACCGGTGAGGGGCGACAACCGGCGGCAAGGGCGCGGGCGGCGGCAAGCGCGATCCGCCATGGACGCGGGCTGTTGGTCAATGCACGTGAGGAGGCATGAGGACGAAGTGGTACGTCCAGAGGATGCCGCATCCAGCGGCTGGGCATAAACAGATCAAGCGGCTACGCGCTGACCGGCCCAAATTTGGGCCGGCGCACCGGCTCCTATAAGCGCCCATGAGATATGGAGTGCACCCAAGATATGGAATGCTCAAGCTTAACGTGGATGTCTACGGTGGCAGCATCTTTGCCTCTTGCCGCCATTTGTTCATATGTGATAAATGCGTTATATGCAGAACGATCGTGTGGCTGCGGTCGGGTCCTGAGAGGGTTGTACACCTATGTCAACTCGACACTTGATACGTACTCCCTCCGTTCCTAAATATAAGTCTTTTTAGAGATTTACACAAATGACTAAAAAGCTGCTCAAACTCTTTGTACTCCTTCTGTTCCTTTTTACTTCGCACATTGTGAAAGTGCATACATTTTTGTATAAGATTGGTCAAAGTAGAGATACTTTGACTGCAGACAAAACTTGTATGCAGACTAGAAAGGACCGGAGGGAGTACATGTGAAACTGCTGCAAACATGGTGATCACCCTGGGAATAATGCTAGTACGTATTATTTTGCATGTTCATCCAATGCCAGTGATACAGGAATTTGAACTAATCGAAATAAATTCATTCATACACGGTCGGATTTCATATAAACATGTCGGATTTCATTACATTACATACATTCTTCAACTAAAAAGGGGTGTTTGTGGCCGCATGCATCTCCCAGATGCAGAGACCGGGGGTCATCCTCCTTTTCGAAAAAAAACTAAAAAGGGGTGCGCTGGAGGTATAATTAATTAACCGAAGCTACCCACCTGTGTCCCGCTGAGCCGAACAGAAGCTTCAGTGACTTAATTGCAGGTGTAGTTGCGTAACTGACATGTAGCCTGTTGGGGCCCACGTGTCAGGCAGCCAACTGCACCAGCAGTTAAGCAGAAGCAGCGTTCTTCTTCAGTGCAGCTCTCCGACTCCACGTCGCCGCCAAGAAGCTAACTGGCCATCAATGGTCAACCCGCCTAGCTTGGCTTCAACCGGAGGGTAGCAGCCGTGGCCTTACTTGGACCTGAGCCACGGCGACCTACCGTGTTCTACTCTTCCTTGTTTTCTGTGTGGCGCGGCCTCATTGGCAGCGGGGCGGGGCCTCAGCGGAGCCGGCAATGCCTCTGTCTCGTTGCCGGCGGGCGGCACCTCAGCGGAGCGGTAGAAATCCTCCCCCATGTTGCCGACACGGTGGGGCCTTGGCTGAGCCGGCGATGTCCTCTGCCTCGTTGTTGGCGGGCGGGGCCTCGGCGGAGCCGGCGGTGTCCTCTGCCTCGTTGTTGGCGCCGTGGGGCCTCGGCGGAGCCGGCGGTGTCCTCTACCTCATTGTTGGCTCCGTGGGGCATCGACGGAGCAGGGCGTCGTCGACGCCAGCGGAGTGGGGACTCATCAGAGCCGACATTGTCCTCTGCGTCGTCCTCGGTCTCGCCAAACAGCTCATCGCCCGCTTCATCGCCCTCTTTGCTAGCCTCTTTGTAGGCGGCCGCAGCCTCCGCCACCCGCATGCGGTACCGCCAGCGCTCGAGGCGGCCCTTGCAGGCGGAGCGGTACGAGTCGAGCAGCGCCTCCTGCTCCGCCCGCTCCGCGGCGATCTGCTCCTCTGCCTGCAAGTGCTCCCGGAGGAGATGGTGGCTGTAGGTGGCGTCGGCCTGCGCCTCCTAGAACAGCTCCTCATGCATCTGCCTCACCTTGGTCTATATATTGGGCACGGGCCTCACTGATGGTCATGGTGCAATGCACCGGCGAGGATGGCGCGGAGGAGGGGGTTGGCGCCGGATCGTCGACTACCATGTCTCCATTGGGACGTTGTCGTCCTCCGGCTGCCTGTCGGCTAGCCGGTCGGCAGCAATGGCTGCTATCTCCTTGTGGTCCTTTGTCCGCCCATCCCGAAGAGCGCTGGAGCGCGAGGAAGCCATGGTGGGCAGTAGTGGTGTGGACAGGAGAAAGGCAATGGATGCGGATGACTGCGGCTATGGCCGGCGCAGCAGTTTATATAGCAATGGTGGACGGGCGGAGGGACAGACGTGTGACGCCGGGGTAGCCGCCTCGGCAACCGCGTATCATTACTATATGTGGCAAATGGACGGACGGACGGCACTTGTGTCGTTTGAAGGCGGAGCAATCGCCTGCACCGGGAAGCAGGGCGGCCGGTGCCGACTGTTTCGGGGGGAAAGTGCGTGCAGGCGAGGAGATCACTTCACTTGGATAGGATGACAATGGGGACCCACCAGGTCCATAGCCTCATGTACGCAAGTGCCTCCTTATTATATTTATATATATATATTTATATATATATATTTATATATATATATATAACTATAATTTATTTTGCTTCCTCCTGGTTTCCTGACATCACGGTCCCACACCATTGTCTACCTATGTACTCCCTCCTTTCCGGTTTATAGGGCTTATCTCAAAATTTTAGTTTTTCCATTTTATTAGGCTCAATTTGGTTGTTTTCCATCACATGTTCAGATTCCAAGGTGCATTAAATCATTGCATGCAAGTATTAAGAGAAAATTGACCAATGCATGTACTTTATGCATGCATGCATTAATGCATTGATAAACATAATTGTTTGAGGATAACAAGAGCATTAATTAGGTGCTTTTGCAAAACTAGAAAAATTATTTCACCACTCACCATCTACCTTGATTGGTGCGATTTTTGAATTGAGCATTATAAACCGGAAAGGAGGGAGTAGTCAATAAATGAGAGAATTGCACAAGAAGCGGCCGACAGCTAGGACCAAACAGCTCGAGCAGTATTTGTGTTTTTGAGGTGTGAGCACTGCAGAGTTTTTCGATGTTTACCCCAGATATTAATTTTTCTCCTCTGAACAACAACGAAAACATCGTTGCAGGTATTAACTGGGCGGGTTGTGGCCCGTCTTCCCCAGGCCAGATATCCAGCCCAGATATTAATTTTTTCAAGCTAAAAATGGCTAGCCCAACTATACTTTTTTAGGAATACCCAGGCAAGGTCAAGTTGTTATTCTCCATCCCGCCGGGCTGCAAATCTTTCCTAGGAGGGATGCATTAGGCTTAACAAGAAAATGGGCTTTAAGAAATAATAAATGGGATGTAATTATAAAAACTAGGTAGTAACTATAAAAAATGCACCAAACAGTGATTACTTTATAATATATTATTTTTGGTATATTGAAAATTTTAGTTTCATTAATTGTTGCGAGCGGAATGTTTCGTTGGATTTTTACGCAATATAAATTTATATTGAAATTTTATTTAATCTGACTAAAATTTCGGGATAAAATATTCGGATCCCATCAAAATGTGGGAAATTTATTGAATTCTGTTTTGAACGGTTGGTTAGAAATGGGCCGTCCTTTTAACAAACTGTAAATGGGCTGTAGTAAATTCCATTAGAATTCAAAAATGGGCTACACATTCTTACAAATCTCAAATGGGCTATAAGTTCTCTACCACACACTTCTGGCCTTACTAAGTTGACGCGTCCCCTAAAAAAACAGAGTTGACGGGTATGCAAGGCTTTGTTAACTTATAGTCAACACACGGTTCTAGCAGCAGTGGCTGTTGGATGTCCATCCAACGGATGTCGTGCTTCTTCTTGAATCTTGGATATTCTAGCTTCACCCGTCCAAAAAATGATTCACCCCCTGACATCTGGGGCGCACCGTTTCGGAAGCTGACCTGTGGGCCTACTAAGTTGACGTACCAAGGGATTTGTCAACTTAGTCAATATAAACGATTCTAGCTGCAGTGACCGTACGATGTCCATCCAACGGTCGTCATGCTTCTTCAACCTCTGGTCTTCTTGCTCCAGCCGCTCAAGCAGCGCCGGTCGTGCCGCCTGCTCCTGCCTCCCGTCGTCGGCTGTGCTGCCGCGGAGGCCTCACCGCCCCCTACTACTCCCACCGCTGGCCAGGCCATCCCTCCACTCACCCACTGACCCACACCCCATGTTATTCTGCGGTGACAGCAGCGCAGCCAAACCAGTGAACCCTCGTACTCCTCTCCGCGTGTGCATCCACTGTCGCGTCTTCCCCGGCTCCGCGTCATCCCCTTCCTAGGCCTCACCGTCGTCCACCGCCGTGGTGCTCTCGGCACGGCGTGGTCAACGTGGTCAAGGAATGACTTCCATCGGACGTGGACTGTATGTGGAGAGGCCGACAGATGGGTCCACGGCAGCCGAAAGGAAGTGCCTGCTTATTACGCGCAAAATAATTATTTCTCCACCGGACAGCGGGGACCCATCGGACGGGCCACCGTATTTCGCGAAAAAAATGATTCGCCCCCTGACTGCTGGGAACCACGAGCTACATCTTCGCACGCAAGGAAGTGCGTCCGGGGAAAAAAATGATTCGCCTCTCTGACTGTTGGGACCCACCAGCTACATCTTCGCACGCAAGGAAGTGCGTCCGAAAAAAAACGATTCGCCCCCCGACTGTTGGGACCCACCAACTACACCTCCGCATGCAAGGAAGTGCGTCCGGGCAAAAAAAACGGTTCGCCCCCCTGACTGCTGGGACCCAGCAGTTACACCTTCGCACGCAAGGAAGTGCGTCCGGGTAAAAAAAACGATTCGTCCCCCTGACTGCTGGGTCCCAGCAGCTACACCTTCGCACGCAAGGAAGTGCGTCCGGGCAAAAAAAAATGATTCGCCCCCCTGACTGCTGGGACCCACCAGCTACATCTTCGCAGGCAAGGAAGTGCCTAACAGTTGGGACCCACCTGGTCGAAGCGTACGTAGCGTTGTCATCCTGGTGGCGAACGTGTACGTACATACTGGTCGATGTAGAGGCGCGCACGTGTCGTAGTAGAGGCATGCACGTGTTGTAGTAGAGGCGCGCACGTAGCATGTACACGTACGTACAACGGCCAGGGTGCAAGAAAGAAAATACGGCCACGTATGTGTACATACGGGCGGGGTCTCGAACACCTAGTCGCGTATACGTACGGCGAGGGCTCGTGTTCATGGGGAGGCAACGGAATGCGTCGTGTTCATGGGGAGGCAACGGAATGCGTCGTGTTTATCGGGAGGCAACGGAACGCATGAGAGCCAACCGGCTTGGATGGAACAGGCGATGGAAACGAGGCCTGGCGTACCGCAGAATGGAGGAAACGGACCTCCTACGGTCGAAACGGGGTCCTGTTGATCGGGAGGGGTGTGGTGTATCGCAAAACGGACGAAACGGACCTCCTACGGTCGAAACGGGGGTCCTGTTGATCGGGAGGGGTGTGGCGTACCGCAAAACGGAGGAAACGGACTTGTGTTGGAGCGCTACGGTCGAAACTGGGGGGGGGGGGAGGGGTGTGGCGTACCGCAAAATGGGACTCCACGGGATACTGTTCATCTCCACCGTCGACCTCCTCCAGCCTCCACGGGCTACCGTCGACCTCCTCCAGCCTCCACGGGCTCCTGTTCATCCAGCCTCCACCGTGCGCTACTCCACCGGCTACTCTTCAACCACCCCTCCACGGGCACCCCTCCACCGTCTACTGTTCATCCAGCCCTCCACACCACGGTGTCCTGTTCAACCACCCATCCACCATCTACTGTTCATCCAGCCCTCCACACCACGGGTTCCTGTTCATCCAGAGGCAACGCCACCGCTCACTGTTCATCCAAACCCCCCACAACGCTCATTGTTCATCCAATCGATCGGCTTCAGTTAGCAGCAGTAGCGAAGGAATCGCTCCATCAGGTTCAGTTAACAGCCATCGATCGATCGCTCGGTTCAGTAACGCGTAGCCTGCAGTGCAATCGCTCGGGTTCAGTTAGAGCCCAACGCCTTGCTCGGCTTCAGTTAGAGCCAACGCCTCACACACACGCGCGTATGTACGAGAGAAACGTGAATCGCTCCGCGCCCGACCTCCCACAGTAACCGGCAACTCCCGGAAATCCCCCCCCCCTCGCTTCTACCATGGTTTTTTCCATCATGGACGGCCCAAAGAATGTCATGCAGCTGCGTCTCCGGCCCGCCCAGGACGAAAAACCCATTTTCTGTCATGATTTTTTGTCATAGAAGTAGGATCCCACCACATCTATGATGATACCGGCTTTTGTCACAATTATCGTCATAGAAGTGTCATATGTATGACAAAAAAAATTGTTCGGCCCAAAATGTCACGGATGTGTCTTTTTTTTTGTAGTGCATATTATGCACAGCGGTGCATCTTGGAATGGCAAAAAATGTTGCCTAAGGGAGTTTTCATTTTTCTTTGCACGGAAAATTCATTTCACATTTTTCGAGTGACCGAAATGAGGTTTTTTGTGAAGGAACTACCAAATAAATGTTTTCAAAATGGACCAAATCAATTTCATAAAATACTAGGACATGTTTAATACACAATTGACACAATGGTTGGATGTCAAAAGCCTTGATCCACCTCTGGTGAAAAAGACAAATTTCCACTAATTCAGTTGGAAGCGGGTCGAATTTCAACTGTAGCTGGCTCATAGTTTGCTCTTTATTTTTTCCAAAAATCATTTTTAGGTTCATAACTATCTATTTAATCAGAGAAACATGACAAGGTTTCCAAGATTCAACAACTAGCTAGGAACGGTCAAGCCCGCCGTTTTGACCGCATTTTGAAACGGGCATAAAAAATTCAAAAAAAATGAAAAAACTGGAAAACCTTCGTATTGTGTCATTATATGTGACCAAGTTACCAGGAAAAATAATAAACTTGTAATACGGCAATTCTTTTAAAAAATTGTTCTCAGAAATGAGCTATCATGTGTGAAGATTCATGGCTTTCAAGTCAAATGATCAATTCTTATGGCCACATTCATGGCATAGCTTGTTTAAATGATCTCATATTGTGCACAAGGGTGCATCTTGTAATTCCAAACAATTTTGCCTAAGGGAGTTTTTATTATCTTTGCACGGAAAATTCATTTTCCATTTTTCGAGTGCCCGAAATGAGGTTTTTTTGTGAAGGAACTACCAAATAATTGTTGCAAAAATGGACCAAATAAATTTTATAAAATACTATGCCATGTTTAATGCACAATTGACAAAATGGTTGGGTGTCAAAATCCGTGATCCACCTCTGGTGAAAAAGACAAATTTCCGCCGATTCAGTTGGATGCGGGTCAAATTTGAACTGTAGCTGGCTCATAGTTCGCTCTTTATTTTTTCCAAAAATCATTTCTAGGTTCATAACTATCTATTTAATCAGAGAAACATGACAAGGTTTCCAAGATTCAACAACTAGCTAGGAACGGTCAAGTCCGCCGTTTTGACCGCATTTTGAAACGGGCATAAAAAATCAAAAAAAATCAAAAAATTAGAAAACCTTTGCATTGTGTCATCATATGTGACCAAGTTACCAGGAAAAAGAATAAACTTGTAATACGGCAATTCTTTTAAAAAAGTGTTCTCAGAAATGATCTATCGTGCGTGAAGATTCATGGCTTTCAAATCACATGATCAATCTTATGGCCACATTCATGGCATAGCTTGTTCAAATGATCTCATATTGTGCACAAGGGTGCATCTTGGAATGGCAAACAATGTTGCCTAAGGGAGTTTTTATTTTCTTTTCACGGGAAATTCGTTTTCCATTTTTTGAGTGCCCGAAATGATGTTTTTTTGTGAAGAAACTACCAAATAATTGTTGCAAAAATGGACAAAATCAATTTTATAAAATACTATGCCATGTTTAATGCACAATTGACACAATGTTTAGGTGTCAAAAGCCTTTATCCACCTCTAGTGAAAAAGAGAAATTTCCGCCGATTCAGCAGGAAGCGGGTCAAATTTGAACTGCAGCTGCCTCATAGTTAGCTATTTATTTTTTAAAAAAGTCATTTCTAGGTTCATAAGTACCTATTTAAGCATAAATACATGGTTTGGTGGTGATACGTTGAGGTTTGGATGGTGGCCCAGGGCCCCAACTCCAAAGCGCGTAGACTCGCATGCACGCCGCGTGGTCACCGCATGACCGTGGCATTGCCATGCGTTCTGGGAAGCCTAGGCATGTCTAGTAGGTTTGGCACTCCCCAGGTAGGTGCTAGGAAGTAAATAACAACTTAAGATTCTCACGAGGAGACCGAACAATGCTCAAACATGAATTAGCACCCCAAGTGTTTGATTAGTGGTACGGGAAATGCAGATGGCTAATGGGTGTGAGTTTTGGCTGGGGATGATCAATTACTAAGAAGATCGTCTTCACAAATTTTCAGCTCAACAGGAGGAGCCTAGGTGGTACTTGCTTTGCAAAGTACCACACTGGACATAAATACGAATGTTGAAGCCCGGCTCAAAATAATGAATGGATTGAGCTGGCATTTGGTGTATGATGGTTATTTGGGTAGAGGAAAGCACTGTAGAAAATGGATACCATTTGGACATGCCAAAGTGGTACTTCCTTCACAAAGTGTTTTTTTTGAACAGAATAGGAAAATGAATATTTCTGAATTATTTTTGAACTACGCAAGGAAGGTTTTTTACATATTTGATGAAGATATGACCCAAAGAATTTATGAGATTTTTTTGGGAATTTTGGAAATGACAGAAATATAGGTTGCTTCACAACCTAGGGCAAAAACTTCCACATGGACATGACACATAGGCAAAACTGATGAGGTGGCGCCTAGTCATAGCAACCCACCACAATTTACAAGGTTATGACAATATATATTGGTCATCATCAGCTAGAAATAAGGCAGTGGACCTGTGCTATCTGCTTTATGACCATTTTGTGTAAGGAAATTATGACCTTTCTGACCAAAATGGTCGTTATAGTTTAGGGTTTGGAGCCCTCCGAACAACTTTGACCAATTGGTCTGAAATGGTCATAGATCTATGACCAATTCTTCTAGGATCACTGACAGAAGGTCACTAGTTTACATATTTCTTGTAGTGATCGTCAGCCTGCACCTCCTCATCCACACTCTGCTCCACTTCTTCCCCACTCCATTCCGGATCATCCTCGCTGCTGCTTTTGCTGCAGCCAGAGTCGCTGCTGCTTTGGCTGTAGCCAGAGTCGCTTTTGCTGCTCCCATTGCCTAACCAAATGCAACAATGACCGTTAACAATCGATGTGAGACAAAGAAAAATGTAGAGGAAGAAGAGGCAGAACGTACTGGCATCATCATCGTCCTGGTAGCGCATGTGACACATAGTCGTGTTGAACACCTTCACGGTGAGCATGGCGTCGCCGTCGTACCTGAAGATAAGGAAGTACCGTGCCGCAGGTCGTAGGCACGGAAGAACTGCTCCCCGCCACGACACAGGTACATGTGGCCGTACCTAATCACCAACTCCACGTCCCAAAGCATGCGAAGCCCGCTGTCGGCCTGTCGCAGCTTCACATTCTTTGGCCGATGGCCGTCCAGCATCGTCATAAGAGTGTCAGGCAGCCTCTGCAGTTTGGGACAAGGAGTGATGTAGCAAACAACAGAGTTATCATAATGAGATGGGTGAAGGGGAGATCTCTCCTTTTATATACCTTCCTCTTGGAGGAAGTCTCAAGTATGATAGTGAAGAACTCGGAAGCATCCAACTCGTACTCCAGTGTGGCAGAGCAGAGCCTGCAGTGACGGCCTCTCCCCATCTCTAATAAGCAGCAGAAGAGACCAATTAGTATCTAGAAGAATATCTATAAACATAGAGCCAAGTTTCTAGACATGAAAGAAAACTGAGGAAAAAAAAGCAATGCACTTGTGCTCAACAACATCAACAACACTTAATTAATTTGGTAGGTTAGTTGGCAATGGCAATTGGCACCCTTCAAAACTAGGGATTTCTTTAGACGTGAAAGAAAACTGAAAATGTTGAAAAAAGAGCATAGTAATCTAAAAATAGGGGGAAAATATACACTTCTTCTTCCTCCTCTTTAATTATATTCTTCTTCTTCTTCTTGATTGTTAATTCCTAAGGTGGAAGCAACTCTGGTTAGCAATATATAGTTGAAGTTACCAAGAGCTTGTTATCACTTTCCGCGGCAAATTTGTTATTATGAATTCACATCACATAAATCCAATATTGTCCCGGTTGATATTGGTTCAAGTTTTGCCTTAACTACACAAATATGTACTGGATTTCCAGGCATATAAGGTATAATATCCTTATGAGCTATTCTACTGGATAATAACATTATTAGCCATTAGACCTTCGACAAAATTAGGGTGCATCTTTGGTTCACAAGATTCTCAAAATGTTGGGATATAAAAAAACAGAATTCGAATGGTGTGTTATCTTGAATCTTGTAGAAATAGGAAACCGTAGAAAATTGGTTCAGTGCTCCTATGAATTAACGAAATTCATAGGAATTTGAACGATTTGTATCCTTTGGAAAAAAATCTACTCAAGATGTTTGATTCGTAGGATTAGAATCCTTATGAAAAATGCTATAGTTTTTGAATTATTGGTTTGAGAATTTGCTGAGAAGGTGCGTTTCAGGATGGTGGGGTAAGTTTTGAGGATAGAAATGATATATTTTTTGAATTATTGGTTTGAAAATTTGCTAGACAGGTCTTAATCTCTCAAACCAAAAAAAAATTCAAATGTTGCCTATGGGATCTTATGTTCTTTGCCCTTGAGAATTTGCTACTTTCTTTTTGCACGAAAACATCCGATCTATTCATATTCAATCATAACAGTATAAGGCTCTCTACTCTAAACCAAAACTAAGGTAAACATAAACTAAACCAAACCTAAACTAAACTTAAAATACAAAAATAAAAACAGAAAAAGATACAAGAGTTCTCAACGGGTGGAGGCGGGGGGCGCCGGAGTGGTGGGGTGGCCGCAGTGGTGGAGGAGAGGGGCGCCGGGGCGGCCGGGTGGAGGAGGGGGCGCCGGAGCGGCGGGGCAGCCGCGGTCGTGGAGCAGAGGGGCGCCGGGGCCGCCGGATGGAGGAGGGGGCGCCGGAGCGGTGGGGCGGCCGCGGTGGTGGAGCAGAGGGAACCGGGGCCGCCGGGGTGGAGGAGGGGGTGCCACGGCGACATGGGTGGCGTGGGTAGGCGGCGGCTCGGGCACGGGGCGGTCCGCAGCGCCGCAGCGCGGCGACGGGGATGGCGCGGGGCGGGGAAGGGGGGTCACCGGGGCTGCTGGGGCGGCGCGGCGACGGGGGTGGCGGCGACGGGGGGGGTGGCGCGGGACGGCGGCGGCTCTGGCACGGGTGGAGAGAGAGGGGGCAGATAGAGATGTGGGGCGCGGGCGGGCGTCGATGGATTTTAGTTAGGGCACGGTTCTTTGCCGTCTGCTAGCGGACGGCAAAGAAAGTGTCCGTTAGGTGTTACTCATTAGTGGGCCACCCTCATTATTTGCCGTCCGCTAGCGGACGGCAAATATTCTTTGTCGTCCGCTAGCGGACGGCAAACATGATCTTTGCCCTCAGCTCTTTCTTTGCAGTCAGCTTCTATTAAGCTGAGGGCAAAGACCTTCTTTGTCGTCAGCTAGCAGACGGCAAAGATCTAGCTGATGGCAAATATCCTGATTCCAGTAGTGCTAGTTGCTATAACCAACCCTCTAGAATTACAAGATGTTGGGTTGAGGTAGACGCATGGTTCATGTTTGGAGCACAAATCTCGAGGCATCCATAGCGATGGCAGCGGGATATGTGTGTAGTCTTGAATGACCTTAGTGAGATCATATTCTGCAACAAGACATTGTAGTACACCAGCTCTAGATGTACAAGCGCAGGGAAGTCCGAATTCACCAGCAGTACCCATGTGTTAAGCAAATTGACCCTTTGGAGCCTAATTTTTTTCAGGCGCTGAGAAGGAACCATTGAGGTGTGATCCATTGTTTCTATCACGGGGTGACAGTAAACATGAAGCATATCATGCAAGACATTTGTCGTGAAAATCAAACCCTAGGAAGATCCAATGAACTACGTTGTAATTTGTATCGTCTATGGTGCTATGAACATCATGATGTGACTTTGCTCTATGTGATTGAATAACTATGAAATTGACCCGTTGGCTTCCTTGTTTATTTACATAGATGAAGTGGAATTGGTATGTGGTGTACATCAGGAAGAATCCTGGAATTTATGATTCATGGGGGATATGCAAGGAGCAAGTGGACGGTTACAAAAATAACTGCTATAAAGGATATAAGACTAAAAAAGAAGCCGAGAGTCATTATGCCAACTACGTCCGCAGAGAAGTTGAGGATCATTATGTCAATTACATCTACAAAGAGAAAATCAACTATGAAGTATTTAAGACCATGTGGACAAGTGGACGAGTAAAGAATTTGATTATCTTTATTCAGCTCATTGTCATTATGGTGTTATTGTTATCATGAGGTCTTGCATGTACATGCACGTACTAATGACGTGACATGAGTTGTTGTACACTATTGCGTACATCTATTTGTATGAAGTTTAGATTATTGCTACGTTAAATGTAATGTGTATGATAGCTTGTTGTACGTTGTACTGTGGTTATCTGTATCCTGTAATGTGTATCAGGTGCTGGAATGGCTGGAGGCTGAAGAGATAGTTGTGGCGGGTGACAGGTACTACCCGCCACAACTAATAACATATATCAATGGTGGGCTGGTAGGACTGCCCGCCACTGGATAGGCTCTAACAGTGGCGGGCGCCCGGCCGTCACTCATGCCATAATAGCAGTGGCGGGAGGTCGGTGGCGGGCGCCCCTGGGAGCCTTGCCCACCACTGCTGGGCTTTTTCCACACGCCACTGCTAGGCATTCTTGCAGCAGTGAGCTGGTGTGCACCCACCTTGCAATGGGCCAGTTGTTTAGTGGTTTTCTGTTGGTTTTCTTGGTTTCCACCGGAAATGGTGAAGCTACTTCGCAAGGGATGTGCTGGGCTGTTAGGTGTTTGAGCCTATTTATTTTTATTTTCAAGAGGATTTTATAGAAATATTAAAGTTACTTAAAAAGAGTATTCCCGTAAATAACAACCAACTAATTCTAATTCCTACTCTCCCAATTCATCAAACAAGCGTTCTTAACAATCTAACCTTCTAATCTTCATCTTTAATCTTCATCTTTAATATTGGACAGAGATAAAAATCAAACCAATATTTTTAGGAGCTCATAGGTATTTATTTTGGGCATTTGGAAGTAATGCATAAATATTTGCTTTGGAAATATATTAATTATATATATTAATATATGTCCAAATATTATGCCATTTATAAAGGAGCTCTGAAATAATATATCTAGCCCCTGCAAAATTTGGAATAAGTTAAATAAATGATTTAATATATTTTTAAATCAAAACAAATGTCAGAAATTAGAAAACAGAAAAAAGTAAAAGGGAGAAGCTTACCTGGGCTCCTCCCTGTGCAGCCCATCCAGCTGGCCGGCCCAGCCAGCAGCCGGCCCAGCCCACCTCCCTCCTCTGTCGTCTTCGTCCCGACAGAGGGAGGGGAGTGTGGCCGGCGCGCGCGCGCGCCACCGCGCCACGCCACCTCTCTCCCTGCCTGCCTGCCCTCCCCTCCTCGCCTCGATGCCCCTGGACGACGCCACGCCTCCCCCCTGCTCTCTCTCACTCTCCCCCGGCTCTCCCCTCTTCTCCCTCGCTCTCTCTCTCACACGGCCGAACACCACCGTCGCCGCCGTTCGCCATAGCAGCCATCTCCGGCCACCCCTCGCTCCCCCGACTAGCTCAGAAGCTCCGCCACAACCCCCTCTTCCTCCCCACCGCTCCACGGGCCTCCGGAAGACCTGCATCGCCGCCACGTCGCCGTTCCCCTCTTCGGGCTCCGACCATCATCGCCGACGAATTCGCCGTCTCCAGCGCGTCTCCGAGCCCGCTTCGACGCCCACTGCAACCGCGGTGAGCCCCCGAGTCGTTTCCCCCTTCTTCCCGGGTCTCTTTCGACCTCTAGGCCTTAGCCCCACCTTGGCCGAGAGCTCCACGCCGCCGGCGATGTCGCCGTCGTGGCCATGGTCACCGTAGCGCCCAACCGAGCACACTATCGTGCTCCACGCCTCACTAGGAGCACGCAGCACGCACCAACGCCTCCCCAAACACCCTGCAACACCGACTCCGACCGCACCCGAACTCCGGCCGCCGCTCACGAGCTCGCCGTCGACGGTACCGGCCACCCCAGGCTCGGCCACCACCACCGTTCGACGCGCGGGAGCAAGGGCTCTTCAACGAGCCCAAGCACGGCCTCTCCCGTGCCCTATAGCGCGATTCCGCATCGCGCCGCCGTCTCGGGCCTCGCCGGCGTCACGCCGCCGGTGGGTTTGACCCACCTTGACCACGGCAGGAACCCCCTGAGTCCCTGACAGGTGGGCCCAGCCCTGTAGCTAATTAGGATTAGCGCTAACCACTGTAGTTAACCCCCTGACACTGACCAGTGGGCCCCAGCGCCACTAATTAGTAATTAGGATTAATCTAACCCTGTTTAACCCCCCTGTCACTGACGTGTGGACCCCACACGTCAGGTTTGACCTCAGCCAGCCGCAGTTGACCACTGACTTCATGATGACGTCATGCTGGCGTAATAACTATAATTTCTGGATTTATTTTAAATCAGGAAATTCCAGAATATTATTTAAACTTCAAAAATTCATAACTTTTATTCTGTAACTCCAAATTGGACAAATTATATATGAAAAATGATCAGAAAAATCCAATCTATCCATCTGTACTATTTTCATGCATGATCAAACAAGTTAAATTGATGTTTTAAGCAGAACAAGGAAAAGCACTTTAAAAGGCCATATTTGAATTTGAAATTTGAATCCTTGATTCAAATTTGTTCAAACCCTTCTGGTTTTAGTTGCATTAGCCCAACACACTCATATTGCCATGTTTCATGCATGCATCATATTGTTGCACATTGTTTGGTGATGGTTGTGTATCGGTGTCCTTTGCGACAGGTTCTGCCTCCGAGGAGTACCGTGATTACCCTAACGAAGAACCGTATCAGTGCATCAAACCATCAGGCAAGCAACCAACCATTTGATCATATCGATACAAACCCATGTTCTCGCTCCTGCTCTCTTTACTGCATTAAGACAACGCGATTCAAACTGCTGTGTGCTACGGTAGTTGAACCCATTTCCTCTGCATGACCTGTCATTGCCACAGTAACTAGATGAAACCCACTAGCATGTGTAGGAGTTGATTGAGCCCTATGTATGTGTTGTTCCTACCTTGCTATGCCTGCTATGCTTAGAGTCGTGTCAGGTCTGGTTCATCTGGGTGATGGGCTAGAGTGAAATGATTATGCCGGTAATGAGAGTGGTGTGGTGAACACGATTTGGTAAAGGTATCGATGAGAGGCCATGTAGGAGTACATGGTGGGTTGTTTCATTGAAGCCGACCTTAAGCACTGAGATCTGTATGTGTGATTTAAGATACAACTACTACCATGCATTGGGCCCTGAAATATGACCCCGCTCGACTTCTTAATCACCCTAGCTCTCTGTCCAGGAGTTGCAAGTAGTTTCTGGTGTTTGTAGCCTACTGGAGGCCGTGGACAGCGCTGACCGTAGGGGTGGGCTGTGATGCGGTAGGTACGTGGCACGGTGTACCGAATACCTGTTAGGTATCTCGGGAACCCTGTTCACATCGTTCGGGGCCGTATGGGAAACCTCGGCCGGACTCCCTGCGGATGGAACCTGAATAGGCGATAAACCTGGACTAGAGGCTTAAGTGTTTAGGTAGGTCGTGGTCTACACCCACGTCGGCTTTCGCTTGAAGTCTGCCGAGCACATGTCGTGTGCAGACGCTAAGTGGTGGAAACATGTATGAAGAAGTACACCCCTGCAGGGTTATCATAATCTATTCGAATAGCCGCGTCCGCGGTAAAGGACTACTTGGTTGCCTATACTGTTCATAGACAAGTAAATGGAAACTACTAAAAGCTTCAAGATAAGTGTGAGTGCCGAGGATGGCTCTTCCGTAGGAAGACGGAGGTGGATCCTCGGTAGTGTATTGAATTGGTGAATAGTGGACTCGTGTGCGCAAAACCATTTCAAGTTGGAGTATCGTAGGATAGTCTAGCCAAGAGTCAAAGCTGGCATTGCTGCAATAACTCCACCAACCCTTCTTGATAACATGCATGTATGTAGGATCTGATGTAAGTCTTGCTGAGTACCTTTGTACTCATGTTGCTATAATTTACATTTTTACAGAAGACGCTGCAACCCCTTCTGATGGGTTCTATGTAGACGTTGACATCAACGAGTAGGCTAAAGACCCAGGTGGTGACCCTGAGCTTGTGAAGGACCACGTAGTATAGTTAGGCTTTCCAAGACTCTTTTATTTTACTAGTTGTCTGTACTCAGACAAGTTACTTCCGCTGCTGGTTTGTATGACTGTATGACTTGTATGTTGGGTCGTGAGACCCGTATCTTGGTGTATGTTATGTATGGCTCCCTGAGCCTTAAATAAAGTACTTGTGTTGTAGAGTCATGTTGTGATGCTTCGTTGTATTTGCACATATCGGGCATATTGTGCGTATGATTGAAATGCTTGGTATGTGTGGGATCTGACTACCTAGTTGTTTATCTTTAGTAGCCTCTCTTACCGGTAAATGTCTCCTAGTGTTACCGCTGAGCCATGGTAGCTTGCTACTGCTCTGGAACACTTAGGCTGGCCGACATGTGTCCTTCTTCGTTCCTGTGTCTGTCCCTTCGGGGAAATGTCACGCTTTGAGTACCGGAGTCCTGTTAGCCCGCTACAGCCCGGTTTACCGGAGTCCTGCTAGCCCAGTGCTACAGCCCGGACCCACTTGCTGATGACCGACACGTTCGAAGCTGGGTCATGGATGCCTGTCCCTGTAAGTCTGTGCCACTTTGGGTTTACGACTAGTCATGTCAGCCCGGGCTCTTTATCATATGGATGCTAGCGACACTATCATATACGTGAGCCAAAATGCGCAAACGGTCCCGGGCAAAGGTAAGGCGACACCCGTGGGGATACCGTGCGTGAGGCCGCAAAGTGATATGAGGTGTTACCGGCTAGATCGATGTGACATCGAGTCGGGGTCCTGACAACGGCGATGTTGAATCCCCACCACTGGAGGATGGTGTCAGATCCCGGTTCTGATAGATGGTGAGCAAGGCGCTCATGGTACCCAGCCCGCTGCCGCCGTCGGCGACGGCCTCCTCTATCCGAATCCGCCTGCGTGGGGAGCTAGCGGACGAGTGGTGCGGCAATGGGAGGGGAAGCCGAGACCTTGTGTGTTGGAAGCGGGTGTTTGGCCCCTCGCTTCCCCCCACCGCGGCCTCCATCGGGTGGGAGACGGAGGGAGATGGAGGCGCGGCGGCGGGGTGCCTCAATCTGGATCGAGGAGAGGACGCTGGATCTTGCCGGAGGGGAGGGAGGGAGGACACTGGATCTTGCTGGAGGGGAGGGAGGGAGGACGCTGGATCTTGCCGGAGGGGAGGGCGGAGGAGAGCGAGGGGTGGGGTGGGTGGCGGCGAGGGGAGGGGAGGTGGGAGGGATCGGGGAGCACTAGGGTTCGCGGGGGACGAGGGACGGAGGGAGGAGTGCGGGCTGTGGCCTGTGGGTTGTTGGGCTAGGTGGGGTGAGAAGGTGAGGAGGGAGCGCTGTTGTTGGATCCGGGTGGATCGGACGGTGCTCGATCCATGATCCGCGTGACATGCCTCTGAACCAATCAAAACAGAGTACATGTGTGCGACGTCCATGACCATCTAAGTAGGTCATAACCGACTGAAAATAAAGTGCAAATCTCTTTGGCTAAGAGAACCGACTATTTTGGCGCCGTCTTTCGGCGGTTCCCCTCCGCCAGTGACTTCTTGGTCGTCGGCGGTGAGGAGGGTCATCGGATCCCACGTGTGTAGATCATTTTAGCTTTAGGTTTTAAGGTCCTAGTAGCTTAGGTTTTTGGATCATTCGATGTCTCGATTCGGGGGCGGGGGCGGCAATATTGAATAAAGAAGCTCTGGATTTTTATCCGGCAAGGCCGCCAGCAAGGACCTCGGCACGTAGAAGAGCAGGGCATCAAGGAGGTGGTCGCGAGCGAGGAGTTCGTCATCGTCACCTTCCCGGTGACCGAAGACCCGTAGTAAGGAAGTTTTTTAAAAAATGTTCTAAAAAATGAGCTATCATGTGTGAAGAATCATGGCTTTCAAGCCAAATGATCAATCTTATGGCCATATCCATGGCATAGTTTGTTCAAATGATCTCATATTGTGCACAAGGGTGCATATTGGAATGGCAAACAATGTTACCTAAGGAAGTTTTCATTTTCTTTGGACAAAAAAACCATTTTCCATTTTTCGAGTGCCCAAAAGGAGGTTTTTTTGGTGAAGGACCTCCCAAATAATTATTGCAAAATTGGACCAAATCATTTTTATAAAATACTAGGCCATATTTAATGCACAATTGACCAAATGGTTGGGTGTAAAAAGTTTTGATCCACCTCTCGTGAAAAAGACAAATTTACGTCGATTCAACTGGAAGCGGGTCAAATTTGAACTGCAGCTGCCTCATAGTTTGCTCTTTATTTTTTACAAAAATCATTTCGAGGTACATAAGTATCTATTTAATCAGAGAAACACCAAAAAAATTCAAGATTCAACCACTAGCTAGGAACGGTCATTCCCGCCGTTTTGACCGCATTTTGAAACGGGCATAAAAAATTAAAAAAAATCAAAAAATTGGGAAACCTTCGCATTGTGTCATTATATGTGGCCAAGTTCCTAGGAAAAATAACAAACTTGTAATATGGGATTTTTTTTAAAAAAAGTGTTCTCAGAAATGAGCTATCATGCGTGAAGATTCATGGCTTTCAAGCCAAATGATCAATCTTATGGCCACATTCATGGCATAGTTTGTTCAAATGATCTCATATTGTGCACAAGGGTACATCTTGGAATTCCAAACAATGTTGCCTAAGGAAGTTTTCATTTTTTTGCACGGAAAATTCATTTTTCATTTTTCGAGTGCCCAAAAGGTGGTTTTTTTGTGAAGGACCTCCCAAATAATTATTGCAAAATTGGACCAAATCATTTTTATAAAATACTAGACCATATTTAATGCACAATTGACCAAATGGTTGGGTTTAAAAAGTTTTGTTCCACCTCTTGTGAAAAAGACAAATTTTCGTCTATTCAGCTGGAAGCGGGTCAAATTTGAACTGTAGCTGCCTTGTAGTTTGCTCTTTATTTTTTCCAAAAATCATCTCTAGGTACATAAGTATCTATTTAATCATATAAACACCAAAAAAATTCCAAGATTCAACCACTAGCTAGGAACGGTCATTCCCGCCATTTTGACCAAATTTTGAAACGGGCATAAAAAATTAAAAAAAATCAAAAAATTGGGAAACCTTCGCATTGTGTCATTATATATGACCAAGTTTCCAGGAAAAATAATAAACTTGTAATACGGAAATTATTTTAAAAAAGTGTTCTCAGAAATGAGCTATCATGCGTGAAGATTCATGGCTTTCAAGCCAAATGATCAATCTTATGGCCACATTCAAGGCATAGTTTGTTCAAATGATCTCATATTGTGCACAAGGGTGCATATTGGAATTCCAAACAATGTTGCCTAAGGGAGTTTTCACTTTCTTTGCACGAAAAAAACCATTTTTCATTTTCCGAGTGCCCAAAAGGAGGTTTTTTTGTGAAGGAACTACGAAATAATTGTTGCAAAATTGGACCAAATCATTTTTATTAAATACTAGGACATATTTAATGCACAATTGACCAAATGGTTGGGTGAAAAAAGTTTTGATCCACCTCTCGTGAAAAAGACAAATTGCCGCCGATTCAACTGGAAGCGGGTCAAATTTGAACTGCAGCTGCCTCATAGTTTGCTATTATTTTTTTCCAAAAATCATTTCTAGGTACATAACTATCTATTTAATCAGAGAAACACCAAAAAAATTCCAATATTCAACCACTAGCTAGGAACGGTCATTCCCGCCATTTTGACCGCATTTTGAAACGGGCATAAAAATTCAAAAAAAATCAAAAAAATGGGAAACCTTCGCATTGTATCATTATATGTGGCCAAGTTTCCAGGAAAAATAACAAACTTGTAATACGGCAATTATTATAAAAAAGTGTTCTCACAAACGAGTTATCAAGCATGAACATTCATGGCTTTCAAGCCAAATGATCAATCTTATGGCCACATTCATGGCATAGTTTGTTCAAATGATCTCATATTGTGCACAAGGGTGCATATTAGAATTCCAAACAATGTTGCCTAAGGAAGTTTTCATTTTCTTTGGACGAAAAAACCATTTTTCATTTCCCGAGTGCCCGAAAGGAGGTTTTTTTGTGAAGGAACTACCAAATAATTGTTGCAAAATTGGACCAAATCATTTTTCTAAAATACTAGGACATATTTAATGCACAATTGACCAAATGGTTGGGTGAAAAAAGTTTTGATCCACCTCTCGTGAAAAAGACAAATTGCCGCCGATTCAGCTGGAAGCGGGACAAATTTGAACTGCAGCTTCCTCATAGTTTGCTATTTATTTTTTCCAAAAATCATTTCTAGTTACATAAGTATATATTTAATCATAGAAACACCAAAAAAATTCCAAGATTGAACCACTAGCTAGGAACGGTCAAGCCCGCCGTTTTGACCGCATTTTGAAACGGGCATAAAACCTTCTTTGCCCTCAGCTCTTTCTTTGCCGTCAGCTTCTATTAAGCTGAGGGCAAAGACCTTCTTTGCCGTCAGCTAGCAGACGGCAAAGATCTAGCTGATGGCAAATATCCTGATTCCAGTAGTGCTAGTTGCTATAACCAACCCTCTAGAATTACAAGATGTTGGGTTGAGGTAGACGCATGGTTCAGGTTTGGAGCACAAATCTCGAGGCATCCGTAGCGATGGCAGCGGGATATGTGTGTAGTCTTGAATGACCTTAGTGAGATCATATTCTGCAACAAGACATTGTAGTACACCAGCTCTAGATGTACAAGCGCAGGGAAGTCCGAATTCACCAGCAATACCCATGTGTTAAGCAAATTGACCCTTTGGAGCCTAATTTTTTTCAGGCGCTGAGAAGGAACCATTGAGGTGTGATCCATTGTTTCTATCACGGGGTGACAGTAAACATGAAGCATATCATGCAAGACATTTGTCGTGAAAATCAAACCCTAGGAAGATCCAATGAACTACGTTGTAATTTGTATCGTCTATGGTGCTATGAACATCATGATGTGACTTTGCTCTATGTGATTGAATAACTATGAAATTGACCCGTTGGCTTCCTTGTTTATTTACATAGATGAAGTGGAATTGGTATGTGGTGTACATCAGGAAGAATCCTGGAATTTATGATTCATGGGGGATATGCAAGGAGCAAGTGGACGGTTATAAAAATAACTGCTATAAAGGATATAAGACTAAAAAAGAAGCTGAGAGTCATTATGCCAACTACGTCCGCAGAGAAGTTGAGGATCATTATGTCAATTACATCTACAAAGAGAAAATCAACTATGAAGTATTTAAGACCATGTGGACAAGTGGACGAGTAAAGAATTTGATTATCTTTATTCAGCTCATTGTCATTATGGTGTTATTGTTATCATGAGGTCTTGCATGTACATGCACGTACTAATGACGTGACATGAGTTGTTGTACACTATTGCATACATCTATTTGTATGAAGTTTAGATTATTGCTACGTTAAATGTAATGTGTATGATAGCTTGTTGTACGTTGTACTGTGGTTATCTGTATCCTGTAATGTGTATCAGGTGCTGGAATGGCTAGAGGCTGAAGAGATAGTTGTGGCGGGTGACAGGTACTACCCGCCACAACTAATAACATATATCAATGGTGGGCTAATAGGACTGCCCGCCACTGGATAGGCTCTAACAGTGGCGGGCGCCCGGCCGTCACTCATGCCATAATAGCAGTGGCGGGAGGTCGGTGGCGGGCGCCCCTGGGAGCGTTGCCCGCCACTGCTGGGCTTTTCCCACACGCCACTGCTAGGCATTCCTGCAGCAGTGAGCTGGTGTGCACCCACCTTGCAATGGGCCAGTTGTTTAGTGGTTTTCTGTTGGTTTTCTTGGTTTCCACCGGAAATGGTGAAGCTACTTCGCAAGGGATGTGCTGGGCTGTCAGGTGTTTGAGCCTATTTATTTTTATTTTCAAGAGGATTTATAGAAATATTAAAGTTACATAAAAAGAGTATTCCCGTAAATAACAACCAACTAATTCTAATTCCTACTCTCCCAATTCATCAAACAAGCGTTCTTAACAATCTAACCTTCTAATCTTCATCTTTAATCTGCATCGAATACGTACTTTTTTCTTTGGGCGGGAGGGGGGTAACAAACCAAATCTCTTTCAGGAAAAATATATATTATTTATTTGTTTTTAGTAAACATTTTTAACGGGTTTAAAAAATGCCCACCATGTATTTAAAAATCAACACACCTTTGAAAAGAATTATCACACATTTAAACAAAAATTCTATGCATATTTGGAAAAAAATATCTTAAAATAATGCCCAACATCTATTTGAAAAGCTCATCACGTAGTTGAACAATCTTATTGCATATTAACAAATGTTCAACGTGTAATGAAAAAACTCCTCCATACATTTTTTTTCAAAAAAAGTTCATATATTAAACATATATATTCATGCAATTAAAAATCATGTGCATTTTTATATAAACTAAAAAAACACATGTGAATTTATGTTCACATACTGTGGGAAAATAATCAAAGTGTAAAAGGATAACATATATGTTAATATTGCAAAAGGTGGAAAACATTTAAAATATCAAGAAATAGCAAAAAGAAAATTGGCAAAATTGAGAATAGAAGGACTTAAAATTGACAAGTAGTGGGACAAGAATACCAAAGGAAAAAATAAAACTAAGAAATTAAACCAAAAACAATTAAAGAACAAATTGAAAAAATATAGATAACGAAAAATTGAAAACAGAAAAAATAGACATTAAAACAAAAAAACTAATTCAAACAAAATAGAACAAAAACCATAAAAACACATAGAACAAAGGAATTCCTCTTACTGTTTAAATGACAAGGGGATAAAAGGTAAAAGGTAACGGGCGCATTCCAAAACAAGGAGATAGGTAACCGTGTCGTTAAGAAAGCAAATTGTCGGGCGCCGCTATGTCTCGCTTTTATGCGAGATGATAGCTCGACAGGCGCGACCCTGCCTCGCTTATAGCGAGACCTAGGAAACCCACAAGTGAAGGTAAGCCCCAGAGGAGCTAGTGTGGGCGAACGTAAGTCCATCGCTTCGTTTTTCTTTTCACCTTTTATGTTTCCATTTTTTGCTTTATATATTTTTTACTTTTATTTATACTGTAAATATTCTAAACATATATGACAAAAAACACTCTCGATAAAACATTTGAAAAAAATTAGGAAGCATTTAAAAATGTTAAATGTGTATAGGGAACATGTATATCACGTAAACAAAAGATGAATATAAAAAATACAATGCATATGAAAATTTTGATCATATATTTAAAAATATGTTAATCAAGCATTTGGAAAATTTTGAACAAGTATTTGAAAAATATTAATCCACCATTTGCAAAATTTTAAATGTGCATAAAAATTATTGACCTTGTATTAGAAATTGTTAATATTATATTATATAATTGTTAATAAGATTCAATAAAATATGTAAATATCTAAAAAATTGACTATGTATTAAAAATGTTAATACGGTATTTAAAAAATGTTAATCAAGTATTTGAAAAATGTAAAAAAATCTATATAGAAAAATGTGGTTTTTATTGAAGAATGTGAATTTTTATTTTAAAAATGTTATTGCGTTTTAGAAAAAAAGTATTATATATATAACAAAAATGTGTAATAGAAAAGCAGTGAAAACCCGAGGGAAAACAAAAAGAAAAACAGATGAAAAACCGAAAAGAACCAAATATAACCATTTGAATTTGAAGAAAGAGTAAAGAAACGGAAAAGCCATTAAAAACTGAGAGAGAAACAAAGAAAGCAAACGAAAAAAAGGAAAGAAAAGAAAAAACCAGCAAAAACAGAGAAAGAAACAAGGAAAATAGAAGGGAAACGAATAAGAAAAGGGAAAACCAAAGTAAATCAGTGCATAATCATAGAAAATATGAAGAAAAACTGATGCACACCAGTGAAAACCCAATAAAGAATACCCATGAAGAAAAAAACAATAAGGAAAACATCATGAAGCAGGAAGAATTCTAAGGACGATGAGAATCTAGCAGTTTCTCTCTCTCTCTCTCTCTCTCAGAAAAAAGAGAGATCTAGCAGCGGAATCATAACTCTGCTCATAGATTCTAGGAGCTCGGCCCATAACTGTAAAGGCTCTAGAGTTGGGATGAAAAACCAGAGTCTGTTTGGCCTGTTGTTCTTCCAGGAACGGAGCATACTCTGATACTCCACCGGATGTTGGGGCTTGCCCCCAAGTCAGAACCCCATATCGAACTCATGAATGGAAATGTTTTAACCATTGTAAATGGCAAAACCAACATATCTGGTTGAGGAACCAGACAATTTGATTTTCCAATTCTGAAGATGAGGCACATTGAAAAGAGATGCATGCCCAGTCCAAAGGAGGAAATGAGAATATGAATCTATGATTCTTTACTGAGCTTGATTTTTGATTTGAAAGATTCTGCAACCACGAAGAGTTCCCGTGGTGGATGCCCTACTTTAAAATTGATTGGCAGCCCGACACAGTCCTAGATTCACGCGTTTGGAATGGTGGGGGGTATTCGTATCTAGAGTAGTAGGTGGGTACCTTGCACCCCCTTCGGCGAGCTGATATCCACATAGGGTACCTACCTGCTATGACGGGTGGCCGAGCTCCTCGATGATCGTGGCGCCAGGCGATTGACCTTCTCCATCGCTACTTCCACCCAGCTGATGTCTAGGTCATCAGTAACATTTGGACATCCCCATGCCTCCACGACGACATCCTCGCATAGGCCTTGGAGAAGAATGATATCTTCACCATTTGGTCTGCATACCGCTTCACGATGGACGAGCACGACCTTCCATTTGCTAGCGCATCTAGCAAGGTACCAGAAGATCGTTGTACCATCCAGAAGACTATATGGGCCCCCCCCCATGTTACGCGTATTTTCTTTGCAGCTAGTGACAAATTCCCTTGCCACATGGGTAATAAATTCTCCCGCCACTTGAAAATCACCGACTTATGAATTATGCACCTTGTGTGGTCGGGAACGCGAGGATGGATTCCACGCAATGTGCAGGTGCCTTCATGCGGTTGAGCTATAGAGGGCGATGGCGAAGGAGTGGCGGCTACTGGACTTCAAGTATGTTTGCCACACATGATCGGAGTGGCTCTTCGATGTGCTCGAGCCGATCATGGAATCTTCACGCATGGCACCATTGATGACCATGTGGCGTCCGTGGCACGTCTGTAATGAGATCACACACGATAAAGCCCCACCCCAATGGAAGCCTCTAGACAGTTCCGGCATAGCTACTTAACTTCACTTCTTTGCATTCAGCAGCATCGAAATGATGACAGGAGTAAAGGAAATATGGTCCCAGGGATCCGATATTATGGGATGAACCCTGCAGTACCACTGGCGACGCGCCGTATGCGTCCCCAACTCAGTGCCCGAGTGTTTACAGCTGGCGCACTGGCTCAAAATTGCGCCGGTCGCACCCGCGTCTCGTGGGGCCCCGCATCGCTCTGCCCCTTTCCCTTATCTTCTTCCCTTCGATCTAGAGCGTTCTTGGCCACAATTCCCCACCGCTGCTACCCACCACTCCTTCTCCCCTCCCCATCGGTGCTGCCCACCTCTCCCTCTCCTTCCTCCACCTCCCTCACCATTGGGGCTCTCCACCTCTCCCCCTCCTTCCACCTCAAGCCGCCAGCACTTCCACAAGCACGCGGGGCTGCGACGACCGTCCAACGACAACTGCCGCGAAGCTTCAACACCGGTGCTACGACGGGGCGTCAACCGGTGTTGTGGACGGGATAAGCCTTCAGCGCCGTGGACAGGAGAGTCCACCGGTGGTTCAACTTCAACGACGCCCATTGCTGGAAGCGGCTCATGGAGGTGCTGGAACCAGCACTAATTTTTGCTACCATCGGCACTTTGGTTTGCTACCACCGACGCCAATTCTTTGCATTTTGTTACAACTGGTGTTTTGATTTGCTGGAACCAGCTTGAATTTTTGCTACAACTGCCGCATTCGCTTTTTGCTGGAAGAACGCCCAATTTTGCTACTTTGCTATAAATGGTGTTTTAATTTGCTACAACCAGTTTCAATTTTGGCTACCACCGGTGTCTTTGATTTTGCTAGAACATCCTTCCATAAAGGCTCCTTTTTTTGCATTTTTGCTTCCACTGTTTTTGGTTTTGCCGGAACTAAAACAAAGATTTGCTACTACTGTTGTTGGCTTTTGAGCCATGGTTTTCTGCTGCTGAGCTTTTTTTGCTGGAACTATCATTTAATTGTGCTGGAAGTGACATTTTTTGTTGCAACCGCCTTCGCGTTTTGCTACAACCAGGGAAGTTTTTTGCTACATCCATGCATGGCTCCAGAGTCGGCGAGAAACACCGGAGACGACGACGGTGAGGGGCGGCAACCGGCGGCGAGGGGCGGCAACCGGCGGCAAGGGCGGGGACCGGTGAGGGGCGACAACCGGCGGCAAGGGCGCGGGCGGCGGCAAGCGCGATCCGCCATGGACGCGGGCTGTTGGTCAATGCACGTGAGGAGGCATGAGGACGAAGTGGTACGTCCAGAGGATGCCGCATCCAGCGGCTGGGCATAAACAGATCAAGCGGCTACGCGCTGACCGGCCCAAATTTGGGCCGGCGCACCGGCTCCTATAAGCGCCCATGAGATATGGAGTGCACCCAAGATATGGAATGCTCAAGCTTAACGTGGATGTCTACGGTGGCAGCATCTTTGCCTCTTGCCGCCATTTGTTCATATGTGATAAATGCGTTATATGCAGAACGATCGTGTGGCTGCGGTCGGGTCCTGAGAGGGTTGTACACCTATGTCAACTCGACACTTGATACGTACTCCCTCCGTTCCTAAATATAAGTCTTTTTAGAGATTTACACAAATGACTAAAAAGCTGCTCAAACTCTTTGTACTCCTTCTGTTCCTTTTTACTTGGCACATTGTGAAAGTGCATACATTTTTGTATAAGATTGGTCAAAGTAGAGATACTTTGACTGCAGACAAAACTTGTATGCAGACTAGAAAGGACCGGAGGGAGTACATGTGAAACTGCTGCAAACATGGTGATCACCCTGGGAATAATGCTAGTACGTATTATTTTGCATGTTCATCCAATGCCAGTGATACAGGAATTTGAACTAATCGAAATAAATTCATTCATACACGGTCGGATTTCATATAAACATGTCGGATTTCATTACATTACATACATTCTTCAACTAAAAAGGGGTGTTTGTGGCCGCATGCATCTCCCAGATGCAGAGACCGGGGGTCATCCTCCTTTTCGAAAAAAAACTAAAAAGGGGTGCGCTGGAGGTATAATTAATTAACCGAAGCTACCCACCTGTGTCCCGCTGAGCCGAACAGAAGCTTCAGTGACTTAATTGCAGGTGTAGTTGCGTAACTGACATGTAGCCTGTTGGGCCCACGTGTCAGGCAGCCAACTGCACCAGCAGTTAAGCAGAAGCAGCGTTCTTCTTCAGTGCAGCTCTCCGACTCCACGTCGCCGCCAAGAAGCTAACTGGCCATCAATGGTCAACCCGCCTAGCTTGGCTTCAACCGGAGGGTAGCAGCCGTGGCCTTACTTGGACCTGAGCCACGGCGACCTACCGTGTTCTACTCTTCCTTGTTTTCTGTGTGGCGCGGCCTCATTGGCAGCGGGGCGGGGCCTCAGCGGAGCCGGCAATGCCTCTGTCTCGTTGCCGGCGGGCGGCACCTCAGCGGAGCGGTAGAAATCCTCCCCCATGTTGCCGACACGGTGGGGCCTTGGCTGAGCCGGCGATGTCCTCTGCCTCGTTGTTGGCGGGCGGGGCCTCGGCAGAGCCGGCGGTGTCCTCTGCCTCGTTGTTGGCGCCGCGGGGCCTCGGCGGAGCCGGCGGTGTCCTCTACCTCATTGTTGGCTCCGTGGGGCATCGACGGAGCAGGGCGTCGTCGACGCCAGCGGAGTGGGGACTCATCAGAGCCGACATTGTCCTCTGCATCGTCCTCGGTCTCGCCAAACAGCTCATCGCCCGCTTCATCGCCCTCTTTGCTAGCCTCTTTGTAGGCGGCCGCAGCCTCCGCCACCCGCATGCGGTACCGCCAGCGCTCGAGGCGGCCCTTGCAGGCGGAGCGGTACGAGTCGAGCAGCGCCTCCTGCTCCGCCCGCTCCGCGGCGATCTGCTCCTCTGCCTGCAAGTGCTCCCGGAGGAGATGGTGGCTGTAGGTGGCGTCGACCTGCGCCTCCTAGAACAGCTCCTCATGCATCTGCCTCACCCTGTCTATATATTGGGCACGGGCCTCACTGATGGTCATGGTGCAATGCACCGACGAGGATGGCGCGGAGGAGGGGGTTGGCGCCGGATCGTCGACTACCATGTTCTCCATTGGGACGTTGTCGTCCTCCGGCTGCCTGTCGGCTAGCCGGTCGGCAGCAATGGCTGCTATCTCCTTGTGGTCCTTTGTCCGCCCATCCCGAAGAGCGCTGGAGCGCGAGGAAGCCATGGTGGGCAGTAGTGGTGTGGACAGGAGAAAGGCAATGGATGCGGATGACTGCGGCTATGGCCGGCGCAGCAGTTTATATAGCAATGGTGGACGGGCGGAGGGACAGACGTGTGACGCCGGGGTAGCCGCCTCGGCAACCGCGTATCATTACTATATGTGGCAAATGGACGGACGGACGGCACTTGTGTCGTTTGAAGGCGGAGCAATCGCCTGCACCGGGAAGCAGGGCGGCCGGTGCCGACTGTTTCGGGGGGAAAGCGCGTGCAGGCGAGGAGATCACTTCACTTGGATAGGATGACAATGGGGACCCACCAGGTCCATAGCCTCATGTACGCAAGTGCCTCCTTATTATATTTATATATATATATATATATATATATATATATATATATATATATATATATATATAACTATAATTTATTTTGCTTCCTCCTGGTTTCCTGACATCACGGTCCCACACCATTGTCTACCTATGTACTCCCTCCTTTCCGGTTTATAGGGCTTATCTCAAAATTTTAGTTTTTCCATTTTATTAGGCTCAATTTGGTTGTTTTCCATCACATGTTCAGATTCCAAGGTGCATTAAATCATTGCATGCAAGTATTAAGAGAAAATTGACCAATGCATGTACTTTATGCATGCATGCATTAATGCATTGATAAACATAATTGTTTGAGGATAACAAGAGCATTAATTAGGTGCTTTTGCAAAACTAGAAAAATTATTTCACCACTCACCATCTACCTTGATTGGTGCGATTTTTGAATTGAGCATTATAAACCGGAAAGGAGGGAGTAGTCAATAAATGAGAGAATTGCACAAGAAGCGGCCGACAGCTAGGACCAAACAGCTCGAGCAGTATTTGTGTTTTTGAGGTGTGAGCACTGCAGAGTTTTTCGATGTTTACCCCAGATATTAATTTTTCTCCTCTGAACAACAACGAAAACATCGTTGCAGGTATTAACTGGGCGGGTTGTGGCCCGTCTTCCCCAGGCCAGATATCCAGCCCAGATATTAATTTTTTTCAAGCTAAAAATGGCTAGCCCAACTATACTTTTTTTAGGAATACCCAGGCAAGGTCAAGTTGTTATTCTCCATCCCGCCGGGCTGCAAATCTTTCCTAGGAGGGATGCATTAGGCTTAACAAGAAAATGGGCTTTAAGAAATAATAAATGGGATGTAATTATAAAAACTAGGTAGTAACTATAAAAAATGCACCAAACAGTGATTACTTTATAATATATTATTTTTGGTATATTGAAAATTTTAGTTTCATTAATTGTTGCGAGCGGAATGTTTCGTTGGATTTTTACGCAATATAAATTTATATTGAAATTTTATTTAATCTGACTAAAATTTCGGGATAAAAATATTCGGATCCCATCAAAATGTGGGAAATTTATTGAATTCTGTTTTGAACGGTTGGTTGAAATGGGCCGTCCTTTTAACAAACTGTAAATGGGCTGTAGTAAATTCCATTAGAATTCAAAAATGGGCTACACATTCTTACAAATCTCAAATGGGCTATAAGTTCTCTACCACACACTTCTGGCCTTACTAAGTTGACGCGTCCCCTAAAAAAACAGAGTTGACGGGTATGCAAGGCTTTGTTAACTTATAGTCAACACACGGTTCTAGCAGCAGAGGCTGTTGGATGTCCATCCAACGGATGTCGTGCTTCTTCTTGAATCTTGGATATTCTAGCTTCACCCGTCCAAAAAATGATTCACCCCCTGACATCTGGGGCGCACCGTTTCGGAAGCTGACCTGTGGGCCTACTAAGTTGACGTACCAAGGGATTTGTCAACTTAGTCAATATAAACGATTCTAGCTGCAGTGACCGTACGATGTCCATCCAACGGTCGTCATGCTTCTTCAACCTCTGGTCTTCTTGCTCCAGCCGCTCAAAGCAGCGCCGGTCGTGCCGCCTGCTCCTGCCTCCCGTCGTCGGCTGTGCTGCCGCGGAGGCCTCACCGCCCCCTACTACTCCCACCGCTGGCCAGGCCATCCCTCCACTCACCCACTGACCCACACCCCATGTTATTCTGCGGTGACAGTAGCGCAGCCAAACCAGTGAACCCTCGTACTCCTCTCCGCGTGTGCATCCACTGTCGCGTCTTCCCCGGCTCCGCGTCATCCCCTTCCTAGGCCTCGCCGTCGTCCACCGCCGTGGTGCTCTCGGCACGGCGTGGTCAACGTGGTCAAGGAATGACTTCCATCGGACGTGGACTGTATGTGGAGAGGCCGACAGATGGGTCCACGGCAGCCGAAAGGAAGTGCCTGCTTATTACGCGCAAAATAATTATTTCTCCACCGGACAGCGGGGACCCATCGGACGGGCCACCGTATTTCGCGAAAAAAATGATTCGCCCCCTGACTGCTGGGAACCACGAGCTACATCTTCGCACGCAAGGAAGTGCGTCCGGGGAAAAAAATGATTCGCCTCTCTGACTGTTGGGACCCACCAGCTACATCTTCGCACGCAAGGAAGTGCGTCC
Source organism: Triticum aestivum (assembly GCF_018294505.1). Lineage (NCBI taxonomy): Eukaryota > Viridiplantae > Streptophyta > Magnoliopsida > Poales > Poaceae > Triticum > Triticum aestivum. The sequence goes on along the minus strand of NC_057801.1, from coordinate 840,634,328 downwards.
GAAAAAAAACGATTCGCCCCCCGACTGTTGGGACCCACCAACTACACCTTCGCATGCAAGGAAGTGCGTCCGGGCAAAAAAAACGGTTCGCCCCCCTGACTGCTGGGACCCAGCAGTTACACCTTCGCACGCAAGGAAGTGCGTCCGGGTAAAAAAAAACGATTCGTCCCCCTGACTGCTGGGTCCCAGCAGCTACACCTTCGCACGCAAGGAAGTGCGTCCGGGCAAAAAAAAATGATTCGCCCCCCTGACTGCTGGGACCCACCAGCTACATCTTCGCAGGCAAGGAAGTGCCTAACAGTTGGGACCCACCTGGTCGAAGCGTACGTAGCGTTGTCATCCTGGTGGCGAACGTGTACGTACATACTGGTCGATGTAGAGGCGCGCACGTGTCGTAGTAGAGGCATGCACGTGTTGTAGTAGAGGCGCGCACGTAGCATGTACACGTACGTACAACGGCCAGGGTGCAAGAAAGAAAATACGGCCACGTATGTGTACATACGGGCGGGGTCTCGAACACCTAGTCGCGTATACGTACGGCGAGGGCTCGTGTTCATGGGGAGGCAACGGAATGCGTCGTGTTCATGGGGAGGCAACGGAATGCGTCGTGTTTATCGGGAGGCAACGGAACGCATGAGAGCCAACCGGCTTGGATGGAACAGGCGATGGAAACGAGGCCTGGCGTACCGCAGAATGGAGGAAACGGACCTCCTACGGTCGAAACGGGGTCCTGTTGATCGGGAGGGGTGTGGTGTATCGCAAAACGGACGAAACGGACCTCCTACGGTCGAAACGGGGGTCCTGTTGATCGGGAGGGGTGTGGCGTACCGCAAAACGGAGGAAACGGACTTGTGTTGGAGCGCTACGGTCGAAACTGGGGGGGGGAGGGGTGTGGCGTACCGCAAAATGGGACTCCACGGGATACTGTTCATCTCCACCGTCGACCTCCTCCAGCCTCCACGGGCTACCGTCGACCTCCTCCAGCCTCCACGGGCTCCTGTTCATCCAGCCTCCACCGTGCGCTACTCCACCGGCTACTCTTCAACCACCCCTCCACGGGCACCCCTCCACCGTCTACTGTTCATCCAGCCCTCCACACCACGGTGTCCTGTTCAACCACCCATCCACCATCTACTGTTCATCCAGCCCTCCACACCACGGGTTCCTGTTCATCCAGAGGCAACGCCACCGCTCACTGTTCATCCAAACCCCCCCACAACGCTCATTGTTCATCCAATCGATCGGCTTCAGTTAGCAGCAGTAGCGAAGGAATCGCTCCATCAGGTTCAGTTAACAGCCATCGATCGATCGCTCGGGTTCAGTAACGCGTAGCCTGCAGTGCAATCGCTCGGGTTCAGTTCGAGCCCAACGCCTTGCTCGGCTTCAGTTAGAGCCAACGCCTCACACACACGCGCGTATGTACGAGAGAAACGTGAATCGCTCCGCGCCCGACCTCCCACAGTAACAGGCAACTCCCGGAAATCCCCCCCCCTCGCTTCTACCATGGTTTTTTCCATCATGGACGGCCCAAAGAATGTCATGCAGCTGCGTCTCCGGCCCGCCCAGGACGAAAAACCCATTTTCTGTCATGATTTTTTGTCATAGAAGTAGGAGCCCACCACATCTATGATGATACCGGCTTTTGTCACAATTATCGTCATAGAAGTGTCATATGTATGACAAAAAAAAATTGTTCGGCCCAAAATGTCACGGATGTGTCTTTTTTTTGTAGTGCATATTATGCACAGGGGTGCATCTTGGAATGGCAAAAAATGTTGCCTAAGGGAGTTTTCATTTTTCTTTGCACGGAAAATTCATTTCACATTTTTCGAGTGACCGAAATGAGGTTTTTTGTGAAGGAACTACCAAATAAATGTTTTCAAAATGGACCAAATCAATTTCATAAAATACTAGGACATGTTTAATACACAATTGACACAATGGTTGGATGTCAAAAGCCTTGATCCACCTCTGGTGAAAAAGACAAATTTCCACTAATTCAGTTGGAAGCGGGTCGAATTTGAACTGTAGCTGGCTCATAGTTTGCTCTTTATTTTTTCCAAAAATCATTTTTAGGTTCATAACTATCTATTTAATCAGAGAAACATGACAAGGTTTCCAAGATTCAACAACTAGCTAGGAACGGTCAAGCCCGCCGTTTTGACCGCATTTTGAAACGGGCATAAAAAATTCAAGAAAAATGAAAAAAACTGGAAAACCTTCGTATTGTGTCATTATATGTGACCAAGTTACCAGGAAAAATAATAAACTTGTAATACGGCAATTCTTTTAAAAAATTGTTCTCAGAAATGAGCTATCATGTGTGAAGATTCATGGCTTTCAAGTCAAATGATCAATCTTATGGCCACATTCATGGCATAGCTTGTTTAAATGATCTCATATTGTGCACAAGGGTGCATCTTGTAATTCCAAACAATTTTGCCTAAGGGAGTTTTTATTATCTTTGCACGGAAAATTCATTTTCCATTTTTCGAGTGCCCGAAATGAGGTTTTTTTGTGAAGGAACTACCAAATAATTGTTGCAAAAATGGACCAAATAAATTTTATAAAATACTATGCCATGTTTAATGCACAATTGACAAAATGGTTGGGTGTCAAAATCCGTGATCCACCTCTGGTGAAAAAGACAAATTTCCGCCGATTCAGTTGGATGCGGGTCAAATTTGAACTGTAGCTGGCTCATAGTTCGCTCTTTATTTTTTCCAAAAATCATTTCTAGGTTCATAACTATCTATTTAATCAGAGAAACATGACAAGGTTTCCAAGATTCAACAACTAGCTAGGAACGGTCAAGTCCGCCGTTTTGACCGCATTTTGAAACGGGCATAAAAAATCAAAAAAAATCAAAAAATTAGAAAACCTTTGCATTGTGTCATCATATGTGACCAAGTTACCAGGAAAAAGAATAAACTTGTAATACGGCAATTCTTTTAAAAAAGTGTTCTCAGAAATGATCTATCGTGCGTGAAGATTCATGGCTTTCAAATCACATGATCAATCTTATGGCCACATTCATGGCATAGCTTGTTCAAATGATCTCATATTGTGCACAAGGGTGCATCTTGGAATGGCAAACAATGTTGCCTAAGGGAGTTTTTATTTTCTTTGCACGGGAAATTCGTTTTCCATTTTTGAGTGCCCGAAATGATGTTTTTTGTGAAGAAACTACCAAATAATTGTTGCAAAAATGGACAAAATCAATTTTATAAAATACTATGCCATGTTTAATGCACAATTGACACAATGTTTAGGTGTCAAAAGCCTTTATCCACCTCTAGTGAAAAAGAGAAATTTACGCCGATTCAGTAGGAAGCGGGTCAAATTTGAACTGCAGCTGCCTCATAGTTAGCTATTTATTTTTTAAAAAAGTCATTTCTAGGTTCATAAGTACCTATTTAAGCATAAATACATGGTTTGGTGGTGATACGTTGAGGTTTGGATGGTGGCCCAGGGCCCCAACTCCAAAGCGCGTAGACTCGCATGCACGCCGCGTGGTCACCGCATGACCGTGGCATTGCCATGCGTTCTGGGAAGCCTAGGCATGTCTAGTAGGTTTGGCACTCCCCAGGTAGGTGCTAGGAAGTAAATAACAACTTAAGATTCTCACGAGGAGACCGAACAATGCTCAAACATGAATTAGCACCCCAAGTGTTTGATTAGTGGTACGGGAAATGCAGATGGCTAATGGGTGTGAGTTTTGGCTGGGGATGATCAATTACTAAGAAGATCGTCTTCACAAATTTTCAGCTCAACAGGAGGAGCCTAGGTGGTACTTGCTTTGCAAAGTACCACACTGGACATAAATACGAATGTTGAAGCCCGGCTCAAAATAATGAATGGATTGAGCTGGCATTTGGTGTATGATGGTTATTTGGGTAGAGGAAAGCACTGTAGAAAATGGATACCATTTGGACATGCCAAAGTGGTACTTCCTTCACAAAGTGTTTTTTTGAACAGAATAGGAAAATGAATATTTCTGAATTATTTTTGAACTACGCAAGGAAGGTTTTTTACATATTTGATGAAGATATGACCCAAAGAATTTATGAGATTTTTTTGGGAATTTTGGAAATGACAGAAATATAGGTTGCTTCACAACCTAGGGCAAAAACTTCCACATGGACATGACACATAGGCAAAACTGATGAGGTGGCGCCTAGTCATAGCAACCCACCACAATTTACAAGGTTATGACAATATATATTGGTCATCATCAGCTAGAAATAAGGCAGTGGACCTGTGCTATCTGCTTTATGACCATTTTGTGTAAGGAAATTATGACCTTTCTGACCAAAATGGTCGTTATAGTTTAGGGTTTGGAGCCCTCCGAACAACTTTTGACCAATTGGTCTGAAATGGTCATAGATCTATGACCAATTCTTCTAGGATCACTGACAGAAGGTCACTAGTTTACATATTTCTTGTAGTGATCGTCAGCCTGCACCTCCTCATCCACACTCTGCTCCACTTCTTCCCCACTCCATTCCGGATCATCCTCGCTGCTGCTTTTGCTGCAGCCAGAGTCGCTGCTGCTTTGGCTGTAGCCAGAGTCGCTTTTGCTGCTCCCATTGCCTAACCAAATGCAACAATGACCGTTAACAATCGATGTGAGACAAAGAAAAATGTAGAGGAAGAAGAGGCAGAACGTACTGGCATCATCATCGTCCTGGTAGCGCATGTGACACATAGTCGTGTTGAACACCTTCACGGTGAGCATGGCGTCGCCGTCGTACCTGAAGATAAGGAAGTACCGTGCCGCAGGTCGTAGGCACGGAAGAACTGCTCCCCGCCACGACACAGGTACATGTGGCCGTACCTAATCACCAACTCCACGTCCCAAAGCATGCGAAGCCCGCTGTCGGCCTGTCGCAGCTTCACATTCTTTGGCCGATGGCCGTCCAGCATCGTCATAAGAGTGTCAGGCAGCCTCTGCAGTTTGGGACAAGGAGTGATGTAGCAAACAACAGAGTTATCATAATGAGATGGGTGAAGGGGAGATCTCTCCTTTTATATACCTTCCTCTTGGAGGAAGTCTCAAGTATGATAGTGAAGAACTCGGAAGCATCCAACTCGTACTCCAGTGTGGCAGAGCAAAGCCTGCAGTGACGGCCTCTCCCCATCTCTAATAAGCAGCAGAAGAGACCAATTAGTATCTAGAAGAATATCTATAAACATAGAGCCAAGTTTCTAGACATGAAAGAAAACTGAGGAAAAAAAAGCAATGCACTTGTGCTCAACAACATCAACAACACTTAATTAATTTGGTAGGTTAGTTGGCAATGGCAATTGGCACCCTTCAAAACTAGGGATTTCTTTCGACGTGAAAGAAAACTGAAAATGTTGAAAAAAGAGCATAGTAATCTAAAAATAGGGGGAAAATATACACTTCTTCTTCCTCCTCTTTAATTATATTCTTCTTCTTCTTCTTGATTGTTAATTCCTAAGGTGGAAGCAACTCTGGTTAGCAATATATAGTTGAAGTTACCAAGAGCTTGTTATCACTTTCCGCGGCAAATTTGTTATTATGAATTCACATCACATAAATCCAATATTGTCCCGGTTGATATTGGTTCAAGTTTTGCCTTAACTACACAAATATGTACTGGATTTCCAGGCATATAAGGTATAATATCCTTATGAGCTATTCTACTGGATAATAACATTATTAGCCATTAGACCTTCGACAAAATTAGGGTGCATCTTTGGTTCACAAGATTCTCAAAATGTTGGGATATAAAAAAACAGAATTCGAATGGTGTGTTATCTTGAATCTTGTAGAAATAGGAAACCGTAGAAAATTGGTTCAGTGCTCCTATGAATTAACGAAATTCATAGGAATTTGAACGATTTGTATCCTTTGGAAAAAAATCTACTCAAGATGTTTGATTCGTAGGATTAGAATCCTTATGAAAAATGCTATAGTTTTTGAATTATTGGTTTGAGAATTTGCTGAGAAGGTGCGTTTCAGGATGGTGGGGTAAGTTTTGAGGATAGAAATGATATATTTTTTGAATTATTGGTTTGAAAATTTGCTAGACAGGTCTTAATCTCTCAAACCAAAAAAAAATTCAAATGTTGCCTATGGGATCTTATGTTCTTTGCCCTTGAGAATTTGCTACTTTCTTTTTGCACGAAAACATCCGATCTATTCATATTCAATCATAACAGTATAAGGCTCTCTACTCTAAACCTAAACTAAGGTAAACATAAACTAAACCAAACCTAAACTAAACTTAAAATACAAAAACAAAAACAGAAAAAGATACAAGAGTTCTCAACGGGTGGAGGCGGGGGGCGCCGGAGTGGTGGGGTGGCCGCAGTGGTGGAGGAGAGGGGCGCCGGGGCGGCCGGGTGGAGGAGGGGGCGCCGGAGCGGCGGGGCAGCCGCGGTCGTGGAGCAGAGGGGCGCCGGGGCCGCCGGATGGAGGAGGGGGCGCCGGAGCGGTGGGGCGGCCGCGGTGGTGGAGCAGAGGGAACCGGGGCCGCCGGGGTGGAGGAGGGGGTGCCACGGCAACATGGGTGGCGTGGGTAGGCGGCGGCTCGGGCACGGGGCGGTCCGCAGCGCCGCAGCGCGGCGACGGGGATGGCGCGGGGCGGGGAAGGGGGGTCACCGGGGCTGCTGGGGCGGCGCGGCGACGGGGGTGGCGGCGACGGGGGGGGGTGGCGCGGGACGGCGGCGGCTCTGGCACGGGTGGAGAGAGAGGGGGCAGATAGAGATGTGGGGCGCGGGCGGGCGTCGATGGATTTTAGTTAGGGCACGGTTCTTTGCCGTCTGCTAGCGGACGGCAAAGAAAGTGTCCGTTAGGTGTTACTCATTAGTGGGCCACCCTCATTATTTGCCGTCCGCTAGCGGACGGCAAATATTCTTTGTCGTCCGCTAGCGGACGGCAAACATGATCTTTGCCCTCAGCTCTTTCTTTGCAGTCAGCTTCTATTAAGCTGAGGGCAAAGACCTTCTTTGTCGTCAGCTAGCAGACGGCAAAGATCTAGCTGATGGCAAATATCCTGATTCCAGTAGTGCTAGTTGCTATAACCAACCCTCTAGAATTACTAGATGTTGGGTTGAGGTAGACGCATGGTTCATGTTTGGAGCACAAATCTCGAGGCATCCATAGCGATGGCAGCGGGATATGTGTGTAGTCTTGAATGACCTTAGTGAGATCATATTCTGCAACAAGACATTGTAGTACACCAGCTCTAGATGTACAAGCGCAGGGAAGTCCGAATTCACCAGCAATACCCATGTGTTAAGCAAATTGACCCTTTGGAGCCTAATTTTTTTCAGGCGCTGAGAAGGAACCATTGAGGTGTGATCCATTGTTTCTATCACGGGGGTGACAGTAAACATGAAGCATATCATGCAAGACATTTGTCGTGAAAATCAAACCCTAGGAAGATCCAATGAACTACGTTGTAATTTGTATCGTCTATGGTGCTATGAACATCATGATGTGACTTTGCTCTATGTGATTGAATAACTATGAAATTGACCCGTTGGCTTCCTTGTTTATTTACATAGATGAAGTGGAATTGGTATGTGGTGTACATCAGGAAGAATCCTGGAATTTATGATTCATGGGGGATATGCAAGGAGCAAGTGGACGGTTACAAAAATAACTGCTATAAAGGATATAAGACTAAAAAAGAAGCCGAGAGTCATTATGCCAACTACGTCCGCAGAGAAGTTGAGGATCATTATGTCAATTACATCTACAAAGAGAAAATCAACTATGAAGTATTTAAGACCATGTGGACAAGTGGACGAGTAAAGAATTTGATTATCTTTATTCAGCTCATTGTCATTATGGTGTTATTGTTATCATGAGGTCTTGCATGTACATGCACGTACTAATGACGTGACATGAGTTGTTGTACACTATTGCGTACATCTATTTGTATGAAGTTTAGATTATTGCTACGTTAAATGTAATGTGTATGATAGCTTGTTGTACGTTGTACTGTGGTTATCTGTATCCTGTAATGTGTATCAGGTGCTGGAATGGCTGGAGGCTGAAGAGATAGTTGTGGCGGGTGACAGGTACTACCCGCCACAACTAATAACATATATCAATGGTGGGCTGGTAGGACTGCCCGCCACTGGATAGGCTCTAACAGTGGCGGGCGCCCGGCCGTCACTCATGCCATAATAGCAGTGGCGGGAGGTCGGTGGCGGGCGCCCCTGGGAGCCTTGCCCACCACTGCTGGGCTTTTTCCACACGCCACTGCTAGGCATTCTTGCAGCAGTGAGCTGGTGTGCACCCACCTTGCAATGGGCCAGTTGTTTAGTGGTTTTCTGTTGGTTTTCTTGGTTTCCACCGGAAATGGTGAAGCTACTTCGCAAGGGATGTGCTGGGCTGTTAGGTGTTTGAGCCTATTTATTTTTATTTTCAAGAGGATTTTATAGAAATATTAAAGTTACTTAAAAAGAGTATTCCCGTAAATAACAACCAACTAATTCTAATTCCTACTCTCCCAATTCATCAAACAAGCGTTCTTAACAATCTAACCTTCTAATCTTCATCTTTAATCTTCATCTTTAATATTGGAGAGAGATAAAAATCAAACCAATATTTTTAGGAGCTCATAGGTATTTATTTTGGGCATTTGGAAGTAATGCATAAATATTTGCTTTGGAAATATATTAATTATATATATTAATATATGTCCAAATATTATGCCATTTATAAAGGAGCTCTGAAATAATATATCTAGCCCCTGCAAAATTTGGCATAAGTTAAATAAATGATTTAATATATTTTTAAATCAAAACAAATGTCAGAAATTAGAAAACAGAAAAAAGTAAAAGGGAGAAGCTTACCTGGGCTCCTCCCTGTGCAGCCCATCCAGCTGGCCGGCCCAGCCAGCAGCCGGCCCAGCCCACCTCCCTCCTCTGTCGTCTTCGTCCCGACAGAGGGAGGGGAGTGTGGCCGGCGCGCGCGCGCGCCACCGCGCCACGCCACCTCTCTCCCTGCCTGCCTGCCCTCCCCTCCTCGCCTCGATGCCCCTGGACGACGCCACGCCTCCCCCCTGCTCTCTCTCACTCTCCCCCGGCTCTCCCCTCTTCTCCCTCGCTCTCTCTCTCACACGGCCGAACACCACCGTCGCCGCCGTTCGCCATAGCAGCCATCTCCGGCCACCCCTCGCTCCCCCGACTAGCTCAGAAGCTCCGCCACAACCCCCTCTTCCTCCCCACCGCTCCACGGGCCTCCGGAAGACCTGCATCGCCGCCACGTCGCCGTTCCCCTCTTCGGGCTCCGACCATCATCGCCGACGAATTCGCCGTCTCCAGCGCGTCTCCGAGCCCGCTTCGACGCCCACTGCAACCGCGGTGAGCCCCCGAGTCGTTTCCCCCTTCTTCCCGGGTCTCTTTCGACCTCTAGGCCTTAGCCCCACCTTGGCCGAGAGCTCCACGCCGCCGGCGATGTCGCCGTCGTGGCCACGGTCACCGTAGCGCCCAACCGAGCACACTATCGTGCTCCACGCCTCACTAGGAGCACGCAGCACGCACCAACGCCTCCCCAAACACCCTGCAACACCGACTCCGACCGCACCCGAACTCCGGCCGCCGCTCACGAGCTCGCCGTCGACGGTACCGGCCACCCCAGGCTCGGCCACCACCACCGTTCGACGCGCGGGACCAAGGGCTCTTCAACGAGCCCAAGCACGGCCTCTCCCGTGCCCTATAGCGCGATTCCGCATCGCGCCGCCGTCTCGGGCCTCGCCGGCGTCACGCCGCCGGTGGGTTTGACCCACCTTGACCACGGCAGGAACCCCCTGAGTCCCTGACAGGTGGGCCCAGCCCTGTAGCTAATTAGGATTAGCGCTAACCACTGTAGTTAACCCCCTGACACTGACCAGTGGGCCCCAGCGCCACTAATTAGTAATTAGGATTAATCTAACCCTGTTTAACCCCCCTGTCACTGACGTGTGGACCCCACACGTCAGGTTTGACCTCAGCCAGCCGCAGTTGACCACTGACGTCATGATGACGTCATGCTGGCGTAATAACTATAATTTCTGGATTTATTTTAAATCAGGAAATTCCAGAATATTATTTAAACTTCAAAAATTCATAACTTTTATTCTGTAACTCCAAATTGGACAAATTATATATGAAAAATGATCAGAAAAATCCAATCTATCCATCTGTACTATTTTCATGCATGATCAAACAAGTTAAATTGATGTTTTAAGCAGAACAAGGAAAAGCACTTTAAAAGGCCATATTTGAATTTGAAATTTGAATCCTTGATTCAAATTTGTTCAAACCCTTCTGGTTTTAGTTGCATTAGCCCAACACACTCATATTGCCATGTTTCATGCATGCATCATATTGTTGCACATTGTTTGGTGATGGTTGTGTATCGGTGTCCTTTGCGACAGGTTCTGCCTCCGAGGAGTACCGTGATTACCCTAACGAAGAACCGTATCAGTGCATCAAACCATCAGGCAAGCAACCAACCATTTGATCATATCGATACAAACCCATGTTCTCGCTCCTGCTCTCTTTACTGCATTAAGACAACGCGATTCAAACTGCTGTGTGCTACGGTAGTTGAACCCATTTCCTCTGCATGACCTGTCATTGCCACAGTAACTAGATGAAACCCACTAGCATGTGTAGGAGTTGATTGAGCCCTATGTATGTGTTGTTCCTACCTTGCTATGCCTGCTATGCTTAGAGTCGTGTCAGGTCTGGTTCATCTGGGTGATGGGCTAGAATGAAATGATTATGCCGGTAATGAGAGTGGTGTGGTGAACACGATTTGGTAAAGGTATCGATGAGAGGCCATGTAGGAGTACATGGTGGGTTGTTTCATTGAAGCCGACCTTAAGCACTGAGATCTGTATGTGTGATTTAAGATACAACTACTACCATGCATTGGGCCCTGAAATATGACCCCGCTCGACTTCTTAATCACCCTAGCTCTCTGTCCAGGAGTTGCAAGTAGTTTCTGGTGTTTGTAGCCTACTGGAGGCCGTGGACAGCGCTGACCGTAGGGGTGGGCTGTGATGCGGTAGGTACGTGGCACGGTGTACCGAATACCTGTTAGGTATCTCGGGAACCCTGTTCACATCGTTCGGGGCCGTATGGGAAACCTCGGCCGGACTCCCTGCGGATGGAACCTGAATAGGCGATAAACCTGGACTAGAGGCTTAAGTGTTTAGGTAGGTCGTGGTCTACACCCACGTCGGCTTTCGCTTGAAGTCTGCCGAGCACATGTCGTGTGTAGACGCTAAGTGGTGGAAACATGTATGAAGAAGTACACCCCTGCAGGGTTATCATAATCTATTCGAATAGCCGCGTCCGCGGTAAAGGACTACTTGGTTGCCTATACAGTTCATAGACAAGTAAATGGAAACTACTAAAAGCTTCAAGATAAGTGTGAGTGCCGAGGATGGCTCTTCCGTAGGAAGACGGAGGTGGATCCTCGGTAGTGTATTGATTTGGTGAATAGTGGACTCGTGTGCGCAAAACCATTTCAAGTTGGAGTATCGTAGGATAGTCTAGCCAAGAGTCAAAGCTGGCATTGCTGCAATAACTCCACCAACCCTTCTTGATAACATGCATGTATGTAGGATCTGATGTAAGTCTTGCTGAGTACCTTTGTACTCATGTTGCTATAATTTACATTTTTACAGAAGACGCTGCAACCCCTTCTGATGGGTTCTATGTAGACGTTGACATCAACGAGTAGGCTAAAGACCCAGGTGGTGACCCTGAGCTTGTGAAGGACCACGTAGTATAGTTAGGCTTTCCAAGACTCTTTTATTTTACTAGTTGTCTGTACTCAGACAAGTTACTTCCGCTGCTGGTTTGTATGACTGTATGACTTGTATGTTGGGTCGTGAGACCCGTATCTTGGTGTATGTTATGTATGGCTCCCTGAGCCTTAAATAAAGTACTTGTGTTGTAGAGTCATGTTGTGATGCTTCGTTGTATTTGCACATATCGGGCATATTGTGCGTATGATTGAAATGCTTGGTACGTGTGGGATCTGACTACCTAGTTGTTTATCTTTAGTAGCCTCTCTTACCGGGAAATGTCTCCTAGTGTTACCGCTGAGCCATGGTAGCTTGCTACTGCTCTGGAACACTTAGGCTGGCCGACATGTGTCCTTCTTCGTTCCTGTGTCTGTCCCTTCGGGGAAATGTCACGCTTTGAGTACCGGAGTCCTGTTAGCCCGCTACAGCCCGGTTTACCGGAGTCCTGCTAGCCCAGTGCTACAGCCCGGACCCACTTGCTGATGACCGACACGTTCGAAGCTGGGTCATGGATGCCTGTCCCTGTAAGTCTGTGCCACTTTGGGTTTACGACTAGTCATGTCAGCCCGGGCTCTTTATCATATGGATGCTAGCGACACTATCATATACGTGAGCCAAAATGCGCAAACGGTCCCGGGCAAAGGTAAGGCGACACCCGTGGGGATACCGTGCGTGAGGCCACAAAGTGATATGAGGTGTTACCGGCTAGATCGATGTGACATCGAGTCGGGGTCCTGACAACGGCGATGTTGAATCCCCACCACTGGAGGATGGTGTCAGATCCCGGTTCTGATAGATGGTGAGCAAGGCGCTCATGGTACCCAGCCCGCTGCCGCCGTCGGCGACGGCCTCCTCTATCCGAATCCGCCTGCGTGGGGAGCTAGCGGACGAGTGGTGCGGCAATGGGAGGGGAAGCCGAGACCTTGTGTGTTGGAAGCGGGTGTTTGGCCCCTCGCTTCCCCCCACCGCGGCCTCCATCGGGTGGGAGACGGAGGGAGATGGAGGCGCGGCGGCGGGGTGCCTCAATCTGGATCGAGGAGAGGACGCTGGATCTTGCCGGAGGGGAGGGAGGGAGGACACTGGATCTTGCTGGAGGGGAGGGAGGGAGGACGCTGGATCTTGCCGGAGGGGAGGGCGGAGGAGAGCGAGGGGTGGGGTGGGTGGCGGCGAGGGGAGGGGAGGTGGGAGGGATCGGGGAGCACTAGGGTTCGCGGGGGACGAGGGACGGAGGGAGGAGTGCGGGCTGTGGCCTGTGGGTTGTTGGGCTAGGTGGGGTGAGAAGGTGAGGAGGGAGCGCTGTTGTTGGATCCGGGTGGATCGGACGGTGCTCGATCCATGATCCGCGTGACATGCCTCTGAACCAATCAAAACAGAGTACATGTGTGCGACGTCCATGACCATCTAAGTAGGTCATAACCGACTGAAAATAAAGTGCAAATCTCTTTGGCTAAGAGAACCGACTATTTTGGCACCGTCTTTCGGCGGTTCCCCTCCGCCGGTGACTTCTTGGTCGTCGGCGGTGAGGAGGGTCATCGGATCCCACGTGTGTTGATCATTTTAGCTTTAGGTTTTAAGGTCCTAGTAGCTTAGGTTTTTGGATCATTCGATGTCTCGATTCGGGGGCGGGGGCGGCAATATTGAAGAAAGAAGCTCTGGATTTTTATCCGGCAAGGCCGCCAGCAAGGACCTCGGCACGTAGAAGAGCAGGGCATCAAGGAGGTGGTCGCGAGCGAGGAGTTCGTCATCATCACCTTCCCGGTGACCGAAGACCCGTAGTAAGGAAGTTTTTTAAAAAATGTTCTAAAAAATGAGCTATCATGTGTGACGAATCATGGCTTTCAAGCCAAATGATCAATCTTATGGCCATATCCATGGCATAGTTTGTTCAAATGATCTCATATTGTGCACAAGGGTGCATATTGGAATGGCAAACAATGTTACCTAAGGAAGTTTTCATTTTCTTTGGACAAAAAAAACCATTTTCCATTTTTCGAGTGCCCAAAAGGAGGTTTTTTTGGTGAAGGACCTCCCAAATAATTATTGCAAAATTGGACCAAATCATTTTTATAAAATACTAGGCCATATTTAATGCACAATTGACCAAATGGTTGGGTGTAAAAAGTTTTGATCCACCTCTCGTGAAAAAGACAAATTTACGCCGATTCAACTCGAAGCGGGTCAAATTTGAACTGCAGCTGCCTCATAGTTTGCTCTTTATTTTTACAAAAATCATTTCGAGGTACATAAGTATCTATTTAATCAGAGAAACACCAAAAAAATTCAAGATTCAACCACTAGCTAGGAACGGTCATTCCCGCCGTTTTGACCGCATTTTGAAACGGGCATAAAAAATTAAAAAAAATCAAAAAATTGGGAAACCTTCGCATTGTGTCATTATATGTGGCCAAGTTCCTAGGAAAAATAACAAACTTGTAATATGGGATTTTTTTTAAAAAAAGTGTTCTCAGAAATGAGCTATCATGCGTGAAGATTCATGGCTTTCAAGCCAAATGATCAATCTTATGGCCACATTCATGGCATAGTTTGTTCAAATGATCTCATATTGTGCACAAGGGTACATCTTGGAATTCCAAACAATGTTGCCTAAGGAAGTTTTCATTTTTTGCACGGAAAATTCATTTTTCATTTTTCGAGTGCCCAAAAGGTGGTTTTTTTGTGAAGGACCTCCCGAATAATTATTGCAAAATTGGACCAAATCATTTTTATAAAATACTAGACCATATTTAATGCACAATTGACCAAATGGTTGGGTTTAAAAAGTTTTGTTCCACCTCTTGTGAAAAAGACAAATTTTCGTCTATTCAGCTGGAAGCGGGTCAAATTTGAACTGTAGCTGCCTTGTAGTTTGCTCTTTATTTTTTCCAAAAATCATCTCTAGGTACATAAGTATCTATTTAATCATATAAACACCAAAAAATTCCAAGATTCAACCACTAGCTAGGAACGGTCATTCCCGCCATTTTGACCAAATTTTGAAACGGGCATAAAAATTAAAAAAATCAAAAAATTGGGAAACCTTCGCATTGTGTCATTATATATGACCAAGTTTCCAGGAAAAATAATAAACTTGTAATACGGAAATTATTTTAAAAAAGTGTTCTCAGAAATGAGCTATCATGCGTGAAGATTCATGGCTTTCAAGCCAAATGATCAATCTTATGGCCACATTCAAGGCATAGTTTGTTCAAATGATCTCATATTGTGCACAAGGGTGCATATTGGAATTCCAAACAATGTTGCCTAAGGGAGTTTTCACTTTCTTTGCACGAAAAAACCATTTTTCATTTTCCGAGTGCCCAAAAGGAGGTTTTTTTGTGAAGGAACTACGAAATAATTGTTGCAAAATTGGACCAAATCATTTTTATTAAATACTAGGACATATTTAATGCACAATTGACCAAATGGTTGGGTGAAAAAAGTTTTGATCCACCTCTCGTGAAAAAGACAAATTGCCGCCGATTCAACTGGAAGCGGGTCAAATTTGAAACTGCAGCTGCCTCATAGTTTGCTATTATTTTTTTCCAAAAATCATTTCTAGGTACATAACTATCTATTTAATCAGAGAAACACCAAAAAATTCCAATATTCAACCACTAGCTAGGAACGGTCATTCCCGCCGTTTTGACCGCATTTTGAAACGGGCATAAAAATTCAAAAAAAATCAAAAAAATGGGAAACCTTCGCATTGTATCATTATATGTGGCCAAGTTTCCAGGAAAAATAACAAACTTGTAATACGGCAATTATTATAAAAAAGTGTTCTCACAAACGAGTTATCAAGCATGAACATTCATGGCTTTCAAGCCAAATGATCAATCTTATGGCCACATTCATGGCATAGTTTGTTCAAATGATCTCATATTGTGCACAAGGGTGCATATTAGAATTCCAAACAATGTTGCCTAAGGAAGTTTTCATTTTCTTTGGACGAAAAAAACCATTTTTCATTTCCCGAGTGCCCGAAAGGAGGTTTTTTTGTGAAGGAACTACCAAATAATTGTTGCAAAATTGGACCAAATCATTTTTCTAAAATACTAGGACATATTTAATGCACAATTGACCAAATGGTTGGGTGAAAAAAGTTTTGATCCACCTCTCGTGAAAAAGACAAATTGCCGCCGATTCAGCTGGAAGCGGGTCAAATTTGAACTGCAGCTTCCTCATAGTTTGCTATTTATTTTTTCCAAAAATCATTTCTAGTTACATAAGTATATATTTAATCATAGAAACACCAAAAAAATTCCAAGATTGAACCACTAGCTAGGAACGGTCAAGCCCGCCGTTTTGACCGCATTTTGAAACGGGCATAAAACCTTCTTTGCCCTCAGCTCTTTCTTTGCCGTCAGCTTCTATTAAGCTGAGGGCAAAGACCTTCTTTGCCGTCAGCTAGCAGACGGCAAAGATCTAGCTGATGGCAAATATCCTGATTCCAGTAGTGCTAGTTGCTATAACCAACCCTCTAGAATTACAAGATGTTGGGTTGAGGTAGACGCATGGTTCAGGTTTGGAGCACAAATCTCGAGGCATCCGTAGCGATGGCAGCGGGATATGTGTGTAGTCTTGAATGACCTTAGTGAGATCATATTCTGCAACAAGACATTGTAGTACACCAGCTCTAGATGTACAAGCGCAGGGAAGTCCGAATTCACCAGCAATACCCATGTGTTAAGCAAATTGACCCTTTGGAGCCTAATTTTTTCAGGCGCTGAGAAGGAACCATTGAGGTGTGATCCATTGTTTCTATCACGGGGTGACAGTAAACATGAAGCATATCATGCAAGACATTTGTCGTGAAAATCAAACCCTAGGAAGATCCAATGAACTACGTTGTAATTTGTATCGTCTATGGTGCTATGAACATCATGATGTGACTTTGCTCTATGTGATTGAATAACTATGAAATTGACCCGTTGGCTTCCTTGTTTATTTACATAGATGAAGTGGAATTGGTATGTGGTGTACATCAGGAAGAATCCTGGAATTTATGATTCATGGGGGATATGCAAGGAGCAAGTGGACGGTTATAAAAATAACTGCTATAAAGGATATAAGACTAAAAAAGAAGCTGAGAGTCATTATGCCAACTACGTCCGCAGAGAAGTTGAGGATCATTATGTCAATTACATCTACAAAGAGAAAATCAACTATGAAGTATTTAAGACCATGTGGACAAGTGGACGAGTAAAGAATTTGATTATCTTTTATTCAGCTCATTGTCATTATGGTGTTATTGTTATCATGAGGTCTTGCATGTACATGCACGTACTAATGACGTGACATGAGTTGTTGTACACTATTGCATACATCTATTTGTATGAAGTTTAGATTATTGCTACGTTAAATGTAATGTGTATGATAGCTTGTTGTACGTTGTACTGTGGTTATCTGTATCCTGTAATGTGTATCAGGTGCTGGAATGGCTAGAGGCTGAAGAGATAGTTGTGGCGGGTGACAGGTACTACCCGCCACAACTAATAACATATATCAATGGTGGGCTAATAGGACTGCCCGCCACTGGATAGGCTCTAACAGTGGCGGGCGCCCGGCCGTCACTCATGCCATAATAGCAGTGGCGGGAGGTCGGTGGCGGGCGCCCCCGGGAGCGTTGCCCGCCACTGCTGGGCTTTTCCCACACGCCACTGCTAGGCATTCCTGCAGCAGTGAGCTGGTGTGCACCCACCTTGCAATGGGCCAGTTGTTTAGTGGTTTTCTGTTGGTTTTCTTGGTTTCCACCGGAAATGGTGAAGCTACTTCGCAAGGGATGTGCTGGGCTGTCAGGTGTTTGAGCCTATTTATTTTTATTTCAAGAGGATTTATAGAAATATTAAAGTTACATAAAAAGAGTATTCCCGTAAATAACAACCAACTAATTCTAATTCCTACTCTCCCAATTCATCAAACAAGCGTTCTTAACAATCTAACCTTCTAATCTTCATCTTTAATCTGCATCGAATACGTACTTTTTTCTTTGGGCGGGAGGGGGGTAACAAACCAAATCTCTTTCAGGAAAAATATATATTATTTATTGTTTTTAGTAAACATTTTTAACGGGTTTAAAAAATGCCCACCATGTATTTAAAAATCAACACACCTTTGAAAAGAATTATCACACATTTAAACAAAATTCTATGCATATTTGGAAAAAAATATCTTAAAATAATGCC
Source organism: Triticum aestivum (assembly GCF_018294505.1). Lineage (NCBI taxonomy): Eukaryota > Viridiplantae > Streptophyta > Magnoliopsida > Poales > Poaceae > Triticum > Triticum aestivum. The sequence goes on along the minus strand of NC_057801.1, from coordinate 840,616,357 downwards.
CAACATCTATTTGAAAAGCTCATCACGTAGTTGAACAATCTTATTGCATATTAACAAATGTTCAACGTGTAATGAAAAAACTCCTCCATACATTTTTTTTCAAAAAAAGTTCATATATTAAACATATATATTCATGCAATTAAAAATCATGTGCATTTTTATATAAACTAAAAAAACACATGTGAATTTATGTTCACATACTGTGGGAAAATAATCAAAGTGTAAAAGGATAACATATATGTTAATATTGCAAAAGGTGGAAAACATTTAAAATATCAAGAAATAGCAAAAAGAAAATTGGCAAAATTGAGAATAGAAGGACTTAAAATTGACAAGTAGTGGGACAAGAATACCAAAGGAAAAAATAAAACTAAGAAATTAAACCAAAACAATTAAAGAACAAATTGAAAAAATATAGATAAAGAAAAATTGAAAACAGAAAAAATAGACATTAAAACAAAAAAACTAATTCAAACAAAATAGAACAAAACCATAAAAACACATAGAACAAAGGAATTCCTCTTACTGTTTAAATGACAAGGGGATAAAAGGTAAAAGGTAACGGGCGCATTCCAAAACAAGGAGATAGGTAACCGTGTCGTTAAGAAAGCAAATTGTCGGGCGCCGCTATGTCTCGCTTTTATGCGAGATGATAGCTCGACAGGCGCGACCCTGCCTCGCTTATAGCGAGACCTAGGAAACCCACAAGTGAAGGTAAGCCCCAGAGGAGCTAGTGTGGGCGAACGTAAGTCCATCGCTTCGTTTTTCTTTTCACCTTTTATGTTTCCATTTTTTGCTTTATATATTTTTTACTTTTATTTATACTGTAAATATTCTAAACATATATGACAAAAAACACTCTCGATAAAACATTTGAAAAAATTAGGAAGCATTTAAAATGTTAAATGTGTATAGGGAACATGTATATCACGTAAACAAAGATGAATATAAAAAATACAATGCATATGAAAATTTTGATCATATATTTAAAAATATGTTAATCAAGCATTTGGAAAATTTTGAACAAGTATTTGAAAAATATTAATCCACCATTTGCAAAATTTTAAATGTGCATAAAAATTATTGACCTTGTATTAGAAATTGTTAATATTATATTATATATTGTTAATAAGATTCAATAAAATATGTAAATATCTAAAAAATTGACTATGTATTAAAAATGTTAATACGGTATTTAAAAAATGTTAATCAAGTATTTGAAAAATGTAAAAAATCTATATAGAAAAATGTGGTTTTTATTGAAGAATGTGAATTTTTATTTTAAAAATGTTATTGCGTTTTAGAAAAAAGTATTATATATATAACAAAAATGTGTAATAGAAAAGCAGTGAAAACCCGAGGGAAAACAAAAAGAAAAACAGATGAAAAACCGAAAAGAACCAAATATAACCATTTGAATTTGAAGAAAGAGTAAAGAAACGGAAAAGCCATTAAAAACTGAGAGAGAAACAAAGAAAGCAAACGAAAAAAAGGAAAGAAAAGAAAAAACCAGCAAAACAGAGAAAGAAACAAGGAAAATAGAAGGGAAACGAATAAGAAAAGGGAAACCAAAGTAAATCAGTGCATAATCATAGAAAATATGAAGAAAAACTGATGCACACCAGTGAAAACCCAATAAAGAATACCCATGAAGAAAAAAACAATAAGGAAAACATCATGAAGCAGGAAGAATTCTAAGGACGATGAGAATCTAGCAGTTTCTCTCTCTCTCTCTCTCTCTCTCTCTCTCTCAGAAAAAGAGAGATCTAGCAGCGGAATCATAACTCTGCTCATAGATTCTAGGAGCTCGGCCCATAACTGTAAAGGCTCTAGAGTTGGGATGAAAAACCAGAGTCTGTTTGGCCTGTTGTTCTTCCAGGAACGGAGCATACTCTGATACTCCACCGGATGTTGGGGCTTGCCCCCAAGTCAGAACCCCATATCGAACTCATGAATGGAAATGTTTTAACCATTGTAAATGGCAAAAACCAACATATCTGGTTGAGGAACCAGACAATTTGATTTTTCCAATTCTGAAGATGAGGCACATTGAAAAGAGATGCATGCCCAGTCCAAAGGAGGAAATGAGAATATGAATCTATGATTCTTTACTGAGCTTGATTTTTGATTTGAAAGATTCTGCAACCACGAAGAGTTTCCCGTGGTGGATGCCCTACTTTAAAATTGATTGGCAGCCCGACACAGTCCTAGATTCACGGCGTTTGGAATGGTGGGGGGTATTCGTATCTAGAGTAGTAGGTGGGTACCTTGCACCCCCTTCGGCGAGCTGATATCCACATAGGGTACCTACCTGCTATGACGGGTGGCCGAGCTCCTCGATGATCGTGGCGCCTGGCGATTGACCTTCTCCATCGCTACTTCCACCCAGCTGATGTCTAGGTCATCAGTAACATTTGGACATCCCCATGCCTCCACGACGACATCCTCGCATAGGCCTTGGAGAAGAATGATATCTTCACCATTTGGTCTGCATACCGCTTCACGATGGACGAGCACGACCTTCCATTTGCTAGCGCATCTAGCAAGGTACCAGAAGATCGTTGTACCATCCAGAAGACTATATGGGCCCCCCCCCATGTTACGCGTATTTTCTTTGCAGCTAGTGACAAATTCCTTGCCACATGGGTAATAAATTCTCCCGCCACTTGAAAATCACCGACTTATGAATTATGCACCTTGTGTGGTCGGGAACGCGAGGATGGATTCCACACAATGTGCAGGTGCCTTCATGCGGTTGAGCTATAGAGGGCGATGGCGAAGGAGTGGCGGCTACTGGACTTCAAGTATGTTTGCCACACATGATCGGAGTGGCTCTTCGATGTGCTCGAGCCGATCATGGAATCTTCACGCATGGCACCATTGATGACCATGTGGCGTCCGTGGCACGTCTGTAATGAGATCACACACGATAAAGCCCACCCCAATGGAAGCCTCTAGACAGTTCCGGCATAGCTACTTAACTTCACTTCTTTGCATTCAGCAGCATCGAAATGATGACAGGAGTAAAGGAAATATGGTCCCAGGATCCGATATTATGGGATGAACCCTGCAGTACCACTGGCGACGCGCCGTATGCGTCCCCAACTCAGTGCCCGAGTGTTTACAGCTTGGCGCACTGGCTTCAAAATTGCGCCGGTCGCACCCGCGTCTCGTGGGGCCCCCGCATCGCTCTGCCCCTTTCCCTTATCTTCTTCCCTTCGATCTAGAGCGTTCTTGGCCACAATTCCCCACCGCTGCTACCCACCACTCCTTCTCCCCTCCCCATCGGTGCTGCCCACCTCTCCCTCTCCTTCCTCCACCTCCCTCACCATTGGGGCTCTCCACCTCTCCCCCTCCTTCCACCTCAAGCCGCCAGCACTTCCACAAGCACGCGGGCTGCGACGACCGTCCAACGACAACTGCCGCGAAGCTTCAACACCGGTGCTACGACGGGGCGTCAACCGGTGTTGTGGACGGGATAAGCCTTCAGCGCCGTGGACAGGAGAGTCCACCGGTGGTTCAACTTCAACGACGCCCATTGCCTGGAAGCGGGCTCATGGAGGTGCTGGAACCAGCACTAATTTTTGCTACCATCGGCACTTTGGTTTGCTACCACCGACGCCAATTCTTTGCATTTTGTTACAACTGGTGTTTTTGATTTGCTGGAACCAGCTTGAATTTTTGCTACAACTGCCGGCATTCGCTTTTTGCTGGAAGAACGCCCAATTTTGCTACTTTGCTATAAATGGTGTTTTAATTTGCTACAACCAGTTTCAATTTTGGCTACCACCGGTGTCTTTGATTTTGCTAGAACATCCTTCCATAAAGGCTTCCCTTTTTTTGCATTTTTGCTTCCACTGTTTTTGGTTTTGCCGGAACTAAAACAAAGATTTGCTACTACTGTTGTTGGCTTTTGAGCCATGGTTTTCTGCTGCTGAGCTTTTTTTGCTGGAACTATCATTTAATTGTGCTGGAAGTGACATTTTTTGTTGCAACCGCCTTCGCGTTTTGCTACAACCAGGGAAGTTTTTTGCTACATCCATGCATGGCTCCAGAGTCGGCGAGAAACACCGGAGACGACGACGGTGAGGGGCGGCAACCGGCGGCGAGGGGGCGGCAACCGGCGGCAAGGGCGGGGACCGGTGAGGGGCGACAATCGGCGGCAAGGGCGCGGGCGGCGGCAAGCGCGATCCGCCATGGACGCGGGCTGTTGGTCAATGCACGTGAGGAGGCATGAGGACGAAGTGGTACGTCCAGAGGATGCCGCATCCAGCGGCTGGGCATAAACAGATCAAGCGGCTACGCGCTGACCGGCCCAAATTTGGGCCGGCGCACCGGCTCCTATAAGCGCCCATGAGATATGGAGTGCACCCAAGATATGGAATGCTCAAGCTTAACGTGGATGTCTACGGTGGCAGCATCTTTGCCTCTTGCCGCCATTTGTTCATATGTGATAAATGCGTTATATGCAGAACGATCGTGTGGCTGCGGTCGGGTCCTGAGAGGGTTGTACACCTATGTCAACTCGACACTTGATACGTACTCCCTCCGTTCCTAAATATAAGTCTTTTTAGAGATTTACACAAATGACTAAAAAGCTGCTCAAACTCTTTGTACTCCTTCTGTTCCTTTTTACTTCGCACATTGTGAAAGTGCATACATTTTTGTATAAGATTGGTCAAAGTAGAGATACTTTGACTGCAGACAAAACTTGTATGCAGACTAGAAAGGACCGGAGGGAGTACATGTGAAACTGCTGCAAACATGGTGATCACCTTGGGAATAATGCTAGTACGTATTATTTTGCATGTTCATCCAATGCCAGTGATACAGGAATTTGAACTAATCGAAATAAATTCATTCATACACGGTCGGATTTCATATAAACATGTCGGATTTCATTACATTACATACATTCTTCAACTAAAAAGGGGTGTTTGTGGCCGCATGCATCTCCCAGATGCAGAGACCGGGGGTCATCCTCCTTTTCGAAAAAAAACTAAAAAGGGGTGCGCTGGAGGTATAATTAATTAACCGAAGCTACCCACCTGTGTCCCGCTGAGCCGAACAGAAGCTTCAGTGACTTAATTGCAGGTGTAGTTGCGTAACTGACATGTAGCCTGTTGGGCCCACGTGTCAGGCAACCAACTGCACCAGCAGTTAAGCAGAAGCAGCGTTCTTCTTCAGTGCAGCTCTCCGACTCCACGTCGCCGCCAAGAAGCTAACTGGCCATCAATGGTCAACCCGCCTAGCTTGGCTTCAACCGGAGGGTAGCAGCCGTGGCCTTACTTGGACCTGAGCCGCGGCGACCTACCGTGTTCTACTCTTCCTTGTTTTCTGTGTGGCGCGGCCTCATTGGCAGCGGGGCGGGGCCTCAGCGGAGCCGGCAATGCCTCTGTCTCGTTGCCGGCGGGCGGCACCTCAGCGGAGCGGTAGAAATCCTCCCCCATGTTGCCGACACGGTGGGGCCTTGGCTGAGCCGGCGATGTCCTCTGCCTCGTTTTTGGCGGGCGGGGCCTCGGCGGAGCCGGCGGTGTCCTCTGCCTCGTTGTTGGCGCCGCGGGGCCTCGGCGGAGCCGGCGGTGTCCTCTACCTCATTGTTGGCTCCGTGGGGCATCGACGGAGCAGGGCGTCGTCGACGCCAGCGGAGTGGGGACTCATCAGAGCCGACATTGTCCTCTGCGTCGTCCTCGGTCTCGCCAAACAGCTCATCGCCCGCTTCATCGCCCTCTTTGCTAGCCTCTTTGTAGGCGGCCGCAGCCTCCGCCACCCGCATGCGGTACCGCCAGCGCTCGAGGCGGCCCTTGCAGGCGGAGCGGTACGAGTCGAGCAGCGCCTCCTGCTCCGCCCGCTCCGCGGCGATCTGCTCCTCTGCCTGCAAGTGCTCCCGGAGGAGATGGTGGCTGTAGGTGGCGTCGGCCTGCGCCTCCTAGAACAGCTCCTCATGCATCTGCCTCACCATGTCTATATATTGGGCACGGGCCTCACTGATGGTCATGGTGCAATGCACCGGCGAGGATGGCGCGGAGGAGGGGGTTGGCGCCGGATCGTCGACTACCATGTTCTCCATTGGGACGTTGTCGTCCTCCGGCTGCCTGTCGGCTAGCCGGTCGGCAGCAATGGCTGCTATCTCCTTGTGGTCCTTTGTCCGCCCATCCCGAAGAGCGCTGGAGCGCGAGGAAGCCATGGTGGGCAGTAGTGGTGTGGACAGGAGAAAGGCAATGGATGCGGATGACTGCGGCTATGGCCGGCGCAGCAGTTTATATAGCAATGGTGGACGGGCGGAGGGACAGACGTGTGACGCCGGGGTAGCCGCCTCGGCAACCGCGTATCATTACTATATGTGGCAAATGGACGGACGGACGGCACTTGTGTCGTTTGAAGGCGGAGCAATCGCCTGCACCGGGAAGCAGGGCGGCCGGTGCCGACTGTTTCGGGGGGAAAGCGCGTGCAGGCGAGGAGATCACTTCACTTGGATAGGATGACAATGGGGACCCACCAGGTCCATAGCCTCATGTACGCAAGTGCCTCCTTATTATATTTATATATATATTTATATATATATATATATATATATATATATATATATATAACTATAATTTATTTTGCTTCCTCCTGGTTTCCTGACATCACGGTCCCACACCATTGTCTACCTATGTACTCCCTCCTTTCCGGTTTATAGGGCTTATCTCAAAATTTTAGTTTTTCCATTTTATTAGGCTCAATTTGGTTGTTTTCCATCACATGTTCAGATTCCAAGGTGCATTAAATTATTGCATGCAAGTATTAAGAGAAAATTGACCAATGCATGTACTTTATGCATGCATGCATTAATGCATTGATAAACATAATTGTTTGAGGATAACAAGAGCATTAATTAGGTGCTTTTGCAAAACTAGAAAAATTATTTCACCACTCACCATCTACCTTGATTGGTGCGATTTTTGAATTGAGCATTATAAACCGGAAAGGAGGGAGTAGTCAATAAATGAGAGAATTGCACAAGAAGCGGCCGACAGCTAGGACCAAACAGCTCGAGCAGTATTTGTGTTTTTGAGGTGTGAGCACTGCAGAGTTTTTCGATGTTTACCCCAGATATTAATTTTTCTCCTCTGAACAACAACGAAAACATCGTTGCAGGTATTAACTGGGCGGGTTGTGGCCCGTCTTCCCCAGGCCAGATATCCAGCCCAGATATTAATTTTTTTCAAGCTAAAAATGGCTAGCCCAACTATACTTTTTTTAGGAATACCCAGGCAAGGTCAAGTTGTTATTCTCCATCCCGCCGGGCTGCAAATCTTTCCTAGGAGGGATGCATTAGGCTTAACAAGAAAATGGGCTTTAAGAAATAATAAATGGGATGTAATTATAAAAACTAGGTAGTAACTATAAAAAAATGCACCAAACAGTGATTACTTTATAATATATTATTTTTGGTATATTGAAAATTTTAGTTTCATTAATTGTTGCGAGCGGAATGTTTCGTTGGATTTTTACGCAATATAAATTTATATTGAAATTTTATTTAATCTGACTAAAATTTCGGGATAAAAATATTCGGATCCCATCAAAATGTGGGAAATTTATTGAATTCTGTTTTGAACGGTTGGTTGAAATGGGCCGTCCTTTTAACAAACTGTAAATGGGCTGTAGTAAATTCCATTAGAATTCAAAAATGGGCTACACATTCTTACAAATCTCAAATGGGCTATAAGTTCTCTACCACACACTTCTGGCCTTACTAAGTTGACGCGTCCCCTAAAAAAACAGAGTTGACGGGTATGCAAGGCTTTGTTAACTTATAGTCAACACACGGTTCTAGCAGCAGAGGCTGTTGGATGTCCATCCAACGGATGTCGTGCTTCTTCTTGAATCTTGGATATTCTAGCTTCACCCGTCCAAAAAATGATTCACCCCCCTGACATCTGGGGCGCACCGTTTCGGAAGCTGACCTGTGGGCCTACTAAGTTGACGTACCAAGGGATTTGTCAACTTAGTAAATATAAACGATTCTAGCTGCAGTGACCGTACGATGTCCATCCAACGGTCGTCATGCTTCTTCAACCTCTGGTCTTCTTGCTCCAGCCGCTCAAAGCAGCGCCGGTCGTGCCGCCTGCTCCTGCCTCCCGTCGTCGGCTGTGCTGCCGCGGAGGCCTCACCGCCCCCTACTACTCCCACCGCTGGCCAGGCCATCCCTCCACTCACCCACTGACCCACACCCCATGTTATTCTGCGGTGACAGCAGCGCAGCCAAACCAGTGAACCCTCGTACTCCTCTCCGCGTGTGCATCCACTGTCGCGTCTTCCCCGGCTCCGCGTCATCCCCTTCCTAGGCCTCGCCGTCGTCCACCGCCGTGGTGCTCTCGGCACGGCGTGGTCAACGTGGTCAAGGAATGACTTCCATCGGACGTGGACTGTATGTGGAGAGGCCGACAGATGGGTCCACGGCAGCCGAAAGGAAGTGCCTGCTTATTACGCGCAAAATAATTTATTTCTCCACCGGACAGCGGGGACCCATCGGACGGGCCACCGGTATTTTCGCGAAAAAAATGATTCCGCCCCCTGACTGCTGGGAACCCACGAGCTACATCTTCGCACGCAAGGAAGTGCGTCCGGGGAAAAAATGATTCGCCTCTTCACTGTTGAACCCACCAGCTACACTTCGCACGCAAGAAGTGCGTCCGGAAAAAAACGATTCGCCCCGACTGTTGGACCCACCAAACTACACCTTCGCATGCAAGGAAGTGCGTCCGGGCAAAAAAAACGGTTCGCCCCCCTGACTGCTGGGACCCACGTTACACCTTCGCACGCAAGGAAGTGCGTCCGGTAAAAAAAAACGATTCGTCCCCCTGACTGGCTGGGTCCCAGCAGCTACACCTTCGCACGCAAGGAAGTTGCGTCGGGCAAAAAAAATGGATTCGCCCCCCCTGACTGCTGGGGACCCACCAGCTACATCTTCGAGGCAAGGAAGTTGCCTAACAGTTGGGACCCCACCTGGTCGAAGCGTACGTAGCGTTGTCATCCTGGTGGCGATGTGTACGTACATACTGGTCGATGTAGAGGCGCGCACGTGTCGTAGTAGAGGCATGCACGTGTTGTAGTAGAGGCGCGCACGTAGCATGTACACGTACGTACAACGGCCAGGGTGCAAGAAAAGAAAATACGGCCACGTATGTGTACATACGGGCGGGGGTCTCGAACACCTAGTCGCGTATACGTACGGCGAGGGCTCGTGTCATGGGGAGGCAACGGAATGCGTCGTGTTCATGGGGAGGCAACGGAATGCGTCGTGTTTATCGGGAGGCAACGGAATGCATGAGAGCCAACCGGCTTTGGATGGAACAGGCGATGGAAACGAGGCCTGGCGTCCGCAGAATGAGCGAAACGGACCTCCTACGGTCGAAACGGGGTCCTGTTGATCGGAGGGGTGTGGTGTATCGCAAAACGGACGAAACGGACCTCCTACGGTCGAAACGGGGGTCCTGTTGATCGGGAGGGGTGTGGCGTACCGCAAAACGAGGAAACGGACTTGTGTTGGAGCGCTACGGTCGAAACTGGGGGGGGAGGGGTGTGGCGTACCGCAAAATGGGACTCCACGGGATACTGTTCATCTCCACCGTCGACCTCCTCCAGCCTCCACGGGCTACCGTCGACCTCCTCCAGCCTCCACGGGCTCCTGTTCATCCAGCCCTCCACCGGTGCGCTACTCCACCGGCTACTCTTCAACCACCCCTCCACGGGCACCCCTCCACCGTCTACTGTTCATCCAGCCCTCCACACCACGGTGTCCTGTTCAACCACCCATCCACCATCTACTGTTCATCCAGCCCTCCACACCACGGGTTCCTGTTCATCCAGAGGCAACGCCACCGCTCACTGTTCATCCAAACCCCCCCACAACGCTCATTGTTCATCCAATCGATCGGCTTCAGTTAGCAGCAGTAGCGAAGGAATCGCTCCATCAGGTTCAGTTAACAGCCATCGATCGATCGCTCGGGTTCAGTAACGCGTAGCCTGCAGTGCAATCGCTCGGGTTCAGTTAGAGCCCAACGCCTTGCTCGGCTTCAGTTAGAGCCAACGCCTCACACACACGCGCGTATGTACGAGAGAAACGTGAATCGCTCCGCGCCCGACCTCCCACAGTAACCGGCAACTCCCGGAAATCCCCCCCCCCCTCGCTTCTACCATGGTTTTTTCCATCATGGACGGCCCAAAGAATGTCATGCAGCTGCGTCTCCGGCCCGCCCAGGACGAAAAACCCATTTTCTGTCATGATTTTTGTCATAGAAGTAGGAGCCCACCACATCTATGATGATACCGGCTTTTGTCACAATTATCGTCATAGAAGTGTCATATGTATGACAAAAAAAAATTGTTCGGCCCAAAATGTCACGGATGTGTCTTTTTTTTGTAGTGCATATTATGCACAGGGGTGCATCTTGGAATGGCAAAAAATGTTGCCTAAGGGAGTTTTCATTTTTCTTTGCACGGAAAATTCATTTCACATTTTTCGAGTGACCGAAATGAGGTTTTTTGTGAAGGAACTACCAAATAAATGTTTTCAAAATGGACCAAATCAATTTCATAAAATACTAGGACATGTTTAATACACAATTGACACAATGGTTGGATGTCAAAAGCCTTGATCCACCTCTGGTGAAAAAGACAAATTTCCACTAATTCAGTTGGAAGCGGGTCGAATTTGAACTGTAGCTGGCTCATAGTTTGCTCTTTATTTTTTCCAAAAATCATTTTTAGGTTCATAACTATCTATTTAATCAGAGAAACATGACAAGGTTTCCAAGATTCAACAACTAGCTAGGAACGGTCAAGCCCGCCGTTTTGACCGCATTTTGAAACGGGCATAAAAAATTCAAAAAAAATGAAAAAACTGGAAAACCTTCGTATTGTGTCATTATATGTGACCAAGTTACCAGGAAAAATAATAAACTTGTAATACGGCAATTCTTTTAAAAAATTGTTCTCAGAAATGAGCTATCATGTGTGAAGATTCATGGCTTTCAAGTCAAATGATCAATCTTATGGCCACATTCATGGCATAGCTTGTTTAAATGATCTCATATTGTGCACAAGGGTGCATCTTGTAATTCCAAACAATTTTGCCTAAGGGAGTTTTTATTATCTTTGCACGGAAAATTCATTTTCCATTTTTTCGAGTGCCCGAAATGAGGTTTTTTTGTGAAGGAACTACCAAATAATTGTTGCAAAAATGGACCAAATAAATTTTATAAAATACTATGCCATGTTTAATGCACAATTGACAAAATGGTTGGGTGTCAAAATCCGTGATCCACCTCTGGTGAAAAAGACAAATTTCCGCCGATTCAGTTGGATGCGGGTCAAATTTGAACTGTAGCTGGCTCATAGTTCGCTCTTTATTTTTTCCAAAAATCATTTCTAGGTTCATAACTATCTATTTAATCAGAGAAACATGACAAGGTTTCCAAGATTCAACAACTAGCTAGGAACGGTCAAGTCCGCCGTTTTGACCGCATTTTGAAACGGGCATAAAAAATCAAAAAAAAATCAAAAAATTAGAAAACCTTTGCATTGTGTCATCATATGTGACCAAGTTACCAGGAAAAAGAATAAACTTGTAATACGGCAATTCTTTTAAAAAAGTGTTCTCAGAAATGATCTATCGTGCGTGAAGATTCATGGCTTTCAAATCACATGATCAATCTTATGGCCACATTCATGGCATAGCTTGTTCAAATGATCTCATATTGTGCACAAGGGTGCATCTTGGAATGGCAAACAATGTTGCCTAAGGGAGTTTTTATTTTCTTTGCACGGGAAATTCGTTTTCCATTTTTGAGTGCCCGAAATGATGTTTTTTTGTGAAGAAACTACCAAATAATTGTTGCAAAAATGGACAAAATCAATTTTATAAAATACTATGCCATGTTTAATGCACAATTGACACAATGTTTAGGTGTCAAAAGCCTTTATCCACCTCTAGTGAAAAAGAGAAATTTCCGCCGATTCAGTAGGAAGCGGGTCAAATTTGAACTGCAGCTGCCTCATAGTTAGCTATTTATTTTTTAAAAAAGTCATTTCTAGATTCATAAGTACCTATTTAAGCATAAATACATGGTTTGGTGGTGATACGTTGAGGTTTGGATGGTGGCCCAGGGCCCCAACTCCAAAGCGCGTAGACTCGCATGCACGCCGCGTGGTCACCGCATGACCGTGGCATTGCCATGCGTTCTGGGAAGCCTAGGCATGTCTAGTAGGTTTGGCACTCCCCAGGTAGGTGCTAGGAAGTAAATAACAACTTAAGATTCTCACGAGGAGACCGAACAATGCTCAAACATGAATTAGCACCCCAAGTGTTTGATTAGTGGTACGGGAAATGCAGATGGCTAATGGGTGTGAGTTTTGGCTGGGGATGATCAATTACTAAGAAGATCGTCTTCACAAATTTTCAGCTCAACAGGAGGAGCCTAGGTGGTACTTGCTTTGCAAAGTACCACACTGGACATAAATACGAATGTTGAAGCCCGGCTCAAAATAATGAATGGATTGAGCTGGCATTTGGTGTATGATGGTTATTTGGGTAGAGGAAAGCACTGTAGAAAATGGATACCATTTGGACATGCCAAAGTGGTACTTCCTTCACAAAGTGTTTTTTTGAACAGAATAGGAAAATGAATATTTCTGAATTATTTTTGAACTACGCAAGGAAGGTTTTTTACATATTTGATGAAGATATGACCCAAAGAATTTATGAGATTTTTTTGGGAATTTTGGAAATGACAGAAATATAGGTTGCTTCACAACCTAGGGCAAAAACTTCCACATGGACATGACACATAGGCAAAACTGATGAGGTGGCGCCTAGTCATAGCAACCCACCACAATTTACAAGGTTATGACAATATATATTGGTCATCATCAGCTAGAAATAAGGCAGTGGACCTGTGCTATCTGCTTTATGACCATTTTGTGTAAGGAAATTATGACCTTTCTGACCAAAATGGTCGTTATAGTTTAGGGTTTGGAGCCCTCCGAACAACTTTTGACCAATTGGTCTGAAATGGTCATAGATCTATGACCAATTCTTCTAGGATCACTGACAGAAGGTCACTAGTTTACATATTTCTTGTAGTGATCGTCAGCCTGCACCTCCTCATCCACACTCTGCTCCACTTCTTCCCCACTCCATTCCGGATCATCCTCGCTGCTGCTTTTGCTGCAGCCAGAGTCGCTGCTGCTTTGGCTGTAGCCAGAGTCGCTTTTGCTGCTCCCATTGCCTAACCAAATGCAACAATGACCGTTAACAATCGATGTGAGACAAAGAAAAATGTAGAGGAAGAAGAGGCAGAACGTACTGGCATCATCATCGTCCTGGTAGCGCATGTGACACATAGTCGTGTTGAACACCTTCACGGTGAGCATGGCGTCGCCGTCGTACCTGAAGATAAGGAAGTACCGTGCCGCAGGTCGTAGGCACGGAAGAACTGCTCCCCGCCACGACACAGGTACATGTGGCCGTACCTAATCACCAACTCCACGTCCCAAAGCATGCGAAGCCCGCTGTCGGCCTGTCGCAGCTTCACATTCTTTGGCCGATGGCCGTCCAGCATCGTCATAAGAGTGTCAGGCAGCCTCTGCAGTTTGGGACAAGGAGTGATGTAGCAAACAACAGAGTTATCATAATGAGATGGGTGAAGGGGAGATCTCTCCTTTTATATACCTTCCTCTTGGAGGAAGTCTCAAGTATGATAGTGAAGAACTCGGAAGCATCCAACTCGTACTCCAGTGTGGTAGAGCAGAGCCTGCGGTGACGGCCTCTCCCCATCTCTAATAAGCAGCAGAAGAGACCAATTAGTATCTAGAAGAATATCTATAAACATAGAGCCAAGTTTCTAGACATGAAAGAAAACTGAGGAAAAAAAAGCAATGCACTTGTGCTCAACAACATCAACAACACTTAATTAATTTGGTAGGTTAGTTGGCAATGGCAATTGGCACCCTTCAAAACTAGGGATTTCTTTAGACGTGAAAGAAAACTGAAAATGTTGAAAAAAGAGCATAGTAATCTAAAAATAGGGGGAAAATATACACTTCTTCTTCCTCCTCTTTAATTATATTTTTCTTCTTCTTCTTGATTGTTAATTCCTAAGGTGGAAGCAACTCTGGTTAGCAATATATAGTTGAAGTTACCAAGAGCTTGTTATCACTTTCCGCGGCAAATTTGTTATTATGAATTCACATCACATAAATCCAATATTGTCCCGGTTGATATTGGTTCAAGTTTTGCCTTAACTACACAAATATGTACTGGATTTCCAGGCATATAAGGTATAATATCCTTATGAGCTATTCTACTGGATAATAACATTATTAGCCATTAGACCTTTGACAAAATTAGGGTGCATCTTTGGTTCACAAGATTCTCAAAATGTTGGGATATAAAAAAACAGAATTCGAATGGTGTGTTATCTTGAATCTTGTAGAAATAGGAAACCGTAGAAAATTGGTTCAGTGCTCCTATGAATTAACAAAATTCATAGGAATTTGAACGATTTGTATCCTTTGGAAAAAAATCTACTCAAGATGTTTGATTCGTAGGATTAGAATCCTTATGAAAAATGCTATAGTTTTTGAATTATTGGTTTGAGAATTTGCTGAGAAGGTGCGTTTCAGGATGGTGGGGTAAGTTTTGAGGATAGAAATGATATATTTTTTGAATTATTGGTTTGAAAATTTGCTAGACAGGTCTTAATCTCTCAAACCAAAAAAAAAATTCAAATGTTGCCTATGGGATCTTATGTTCTTTGCCCTTGAGAATTTGCTACTTTCTTTTTGCACGAAAACATCCGATCTATTCATATTCAATCATAACAGTATAAGGCTCTCTACTCTAAACCTAAACTAAGGTAAACATAAACTAAACCAAACCTAAACTAAACTTAAAATACAGAAACAAAAACAGAAAAAGATACAAGAGTTCTCAACGGGTGGAGGCGGGGGCGCCGGAGTGGTGGGGTGGCCGCAGTGGTGGAGGAGAGGGGCGCCGGGGCGGCCGGGTGGAGGAGGGGGCGCCGGAGCGGCGGGGCAGCCGCGGTCGTGGAGCAGAGGGGCGCCGGGGCCGCCGGATGGAGGAGGGGGCGCCGGAGCGGTGGGGCGGCCGCGGTGGTGGAGCAGAGGGAACCGGGGCCGCCGGGGTGGAGGAGGGGGTGCCACGGCGACATGGGTGGCGTGGGTAGGCGGCGGCTCGGGCACGGGGCGGTCCGGGGCGCCGCAGCGCGGCGACGGGGATGGCGCGGGGCGGGGAAGGGGGGTCACCGGGGCTGCTGGGGCGGCGCGGCGACGGGGGTGGCAGCGACGGGGGGGGGGGGGGGCGGGGTGGCGCGGGACGGCGGCGGCTCTGGCACGGGCGGAGAGAGAGGGGGCAGATAGAGATGTGGGGCGCGGGCGGGCGTCGATGGATTTTAGTTAGGGCACGGTTCTTTGCCGTCTGCTAGCGGACGGCAAAGAAAGTGTCCGTTAGGTGTTACTCATTAGTGGGCCACCCTCATTATTTGCCGTCCGCTAGCGGACGGCAAATATTCTTTGTCGTCCGCTAGCGGACGGCAAACATGATCTTTGCCCTCAGCTCTTTCTTTGCAGTCAGCTTCTATTAAGCTGAGGGCAAAGACCTTCTTTGTCGTCAGCTAGCAGACGGCAAAGATCTAGCTGATGGCAAATATCCTGATTCCAGTAGTGCTAGTTGCTATAACCAACCCTCTAGAATTACAAGATGTTGGGTTGAGGTAGACGCATGGTTCATGTTTGGAGCACAAATCTCGAGGCATCCATAGCGATGGCAGCGGGATATGTGTGTAGTCTTGAATGACCTTAGTGAGATCATATTCTGCAACAAGACATTGTAGTACACCAGCTCTAGATGTACAAGCGCAGGGAAGTCCGAATTCACCAGCAATACCCATGTGTTAAGCAAATTGACCCTTTGGAGCCTAATTTTTTTCAGGCGCTGAGAAGGAACCATTGAGGTGTGATCCATTGTTTCTATCACGGGGTGACAGTAAACATGAAGCATATCATGCAAGACATTTGTCGTGAAAATCAAACCCTAGGAAGATCCAATGAACTACGTTGTAATTTGTATCGTCTATGGTGCTATGAACATCATGATGTGACTTTGCTCTATGTGATTGAATAACTATGAAATTGACCCGTTGGCTTCCTTGTTTATTTACATAGATGAAGTGGAATTGGTATGTGGTGTACATCAGGAAGAATCCTGGAATTTATGATTCATGGGGGATATGCAAGGAGCAAGTGGACGGTTACAAAAATAACTGCTATAAAGGATATAAGACTAAAAAAGAAGCCGAGAGTCATTATGCCAACTACGTCCGCAGAGAAGTTGAGGATCATTATGTCAATTACATCTACAAAGAGAAAATCAACTATGAAGTATTTAAGACCATGTGGACAAGTGGACGAGTAAAGAATTTGATTATCTTTATTCAGCTCATTGTCATTATGGTGTTATTGTTATCATGAGGTCTTGCATGTACATGCACGTACTAATGACGTGACATGAGTTGTTGTACACTATTGCGTACATCTATTTGTATGAAGTTTAGATTATTGCTACGTTAAAT